>NC_138497.1:135710969-136020644 GCF_964252035.2 Podarcis erhardii | reverse complement strand
GCAGATTATGAGAAAAACAAAACAAGTTATGGATTACTTAATATGGTAAGACTTCATAATGATAAATACCAACTCACAGCAAGTCAGTGTTGATTTATTTATTGATTGGTTGCATTTTAGCCAGAAAAAAATGGCTCTCAGGGGAGATTACAGTATCAAAACTGTGTTAAGAACAAAGTGAAATATTTAAATGATGATCTAACACAATCTCTGACTTATTCAACTCATCAGTCACATACTCAGGGTGCTAAAATTGCAACAAACATTGACCAAATATTTAACAACTTGAAGCTTATGCAAACAGACTTAGTATAGTGCCCAATGTTCTCCACAACAGCCTATGAGTCATTAGGCATTTGGAGTTTAGTTGCTCACTGTGCTCATCTGATTCGCTGGGCAAATCACTGGCAAAACAGGACTAGTCTACTTGTAGCCTAGCCACTTAAATTGAGAAAGGCAGTCAGCCCCTCCATTTAAAGCCCCATTATAGTAGATTACCCCATCTCTCCCATCCCAGTGACATTCCATTCTGAAAAGTATAGATAAATCTATATCAATCTCACATTTCCTATCCAATTATTTCTAAAAGTGGACTTAAAAATTCAGTTTACATTGCTCCAGAGGTATATTGTCTAGAAAGCCAACAAAACAGCGATAATTAGCGCAGTGAGTAAGAGATTGAGCTGCAAACAAGCAAGCCCCCTGTTCAAATCTCATCTCTGTTATAAACTTACTAGTGGTCTTATGGAAAGCGTTCTCTCTCAACCTCAGCCCCTGCCACACCATTTGTGCTATGGGAGATAATAACATTGTCTTACCATACAGAGTTTATGTTGTGATTGCAACTAGATAATGCAAGTATTCCGAGGGCTCCAAATGCAAGTGTTAAACAAATGCGAAGCATTTTTATTCAAGAGAATCAATATTTTAAAAATGAAACGTATTAGTTATTAAGGAGTTGTGTGCATTCTGTTTCCCATAACTTGCAATTACTTGGGTAATGAAGGGATAAAAAGAAACAAAACTATGATGTTAACTTCATTTCACAATTCAGACAAAGAGTTAATATTGAACATTCAGTCCGACACTGATTTCACAACATGAATTATAGCCTGCACACAAACACACCCTTTTAAGGAGACTGTTTGCGTAATTACTAAACTACTTAAAGCAATGCCTGCCAAATACTTAACTATTTGGATTACTAAAAAGATGTATTCCAAAAATTCATATACAGAAACATAGATGGATCTCAATATAGAGGTTACCTATAATTAGTTAAAGGAAAGCTGCTGGAGCAGTAATCTTCATTTAGCAAAGTAAACAACATTTAATCCTGAAATAAAATCTATGTCAAGTGTAAAGTCATGCAAATGCAGATGTTAAGCTAACTGGGTGATAACCCACTTTCAGAGTAGATGGTATTTCTGCTGCTGCTGCTGCTCCCCATAGCCACTGTGCTTCTCCATAAATCTGTTCTAGAGGGTCCTTCCATCCCCCAGACCAGATTTTTGGGACAGGTGAAGGGAACCTGTTGTGCCAATGCTGCTCATTCCACTGCTGGGCAGACACCACTGGATTTTACTCTCTGAAAGCAGAAGTATTTAATGCAGATGTCCCAGAACAGCAGGGATCCTGAATTTACTTCCACTTAGAAGCTTTACTATATTGTAGGCAAACCAAAATGCATCAAATGTATGTTCTTCATATTGAAAGAGATGCCTACAAGCATCTGAACGCAAAACCATGCCTTAGTGCAAAAGTATGCATCTGAATTTAAACTTTAATCTGAAAATGCCTGGAGCTATCCAGCTACCACCTTCTCAAGCACCTTGCCCCCCTCCCCCCACCAAACTATATTAAAAGCTAGACCTTGGATTTCTTTCTATTTGAAATGGGACTTCTAAAACCACATCCATGGGATACACAACAAATTTTCATCCCACTAGCAAACTGGAACCACAAGAATATCCTTGATTGTTATTTTTTGGTAGGCATAGAAGTTGTTAGATGCAAATATTGTAAACTACTATAACTCAATAAATCTTAAAAATCCTATTTTTCTGAAATTTAGCCTTTAAAAAATTACAACCTTTGCCTTTGTTATGCATTTTTTAATTTTTCTTTTGGAAACCACCTTGTGATCCTTGGATGAAGGGTGGTATAGAAATTTATTTTTTATATATATAAATATTTATTAAAGTTTTTGAATACAAATACACAAATAATAAACAATCTTACTTCCAACGCAACGTAGTTTCATCAATTCTTTGGACTCCCTCACGTCTCCCGCTCCCATTTTCATCGTAAAAGGTTTTTCCAAGCAAATTATCGACTTATTTACGGTCTTATATCCACTCATTTAAATATAATCTAGCAATTCTCTTTAATCTCACTTATCATCGAATTCAAAGAAATTTAATAACTAATAATATAATAGTATATAACAACAATAATAGTAATACAGAATCTATGTGCTAAATATGAGAGATGGGAAAAACAATCTTGATAATATTTTTAGACTCTAGAGTGCTGAAAAAATCCAGCCACTTTAATTGCTCTCACAACTGGGTATATATAAATAAAATAGCTGACATGTGCATAGTCTCAGGAGTACATTCTTTTAAACATGTGAAGTAAAGCTGCCATACGTCTGGAATTTCCCGGACATATCCAGAATACTGCAGTTGGAAGCAGTGTCCCTGAGAAAATCACTGAAATGTCTGGGAAAATCTCTGCTAATGTGCCAACCAGCTCAACAACTTTGGACAAAAAAAAAAAAAAAGCTCAACAACTTTTCTGGATTTTCACTGTTTCAAATATGGCAACGCTAATGTGAAGCCTCACCTCAGCTGAATAACATTTCACTAGGACATCAGGAATTACTCTCACTCAGTTAGTTAGTTAGTTACTCTGAGATTTCTGTTCACACACTTACTAAACAATGAGCTAATGTCCACTTACAGCAAATAGCAAGCTTCCTATTTAAGTGAGAGACAAACCCTTTCTTCAATCAGATTGTATTCTAAAAAGTCAATCAGTACCAGAGCTGTCATTTTAATTTATTTCTTAAAATACAGTAGCACCTTAAGGTAAAGGTAAAGGTACCCCTGCCCGTACGGGCCAGTCGTGTCCGACTCTAGGGTTGCGCGCTCATCTCGCTCAAGAGGCCGTGAGCCGGCGCCGTCTGAAGACACTTCCGGGACATGTGGCCAGCGTGACGAAGCTGCAGCTGGCGAGCCAGCACCAGCGCAGCACACAGAAACGCTGTTTACCTTTCCACTATAAAGCGGTACCTATTTATCTACTTGCACTTAAGGGTGCTTTCGAACTGCTAGGTGGGCAGGAGCTGGGACCGAATGACGGGAGCTCACCCCGCCGCGGGGATTCGAACCGCCGACCATGCGATCAGCAAGTCCTAGGCACTGAGGTTTTACCCACAGCGCCACCTGCGTCCCACAGTAGCACCTTAGAGACCAACTAAGTATGTTCTGGGTATAAGCTTTCATGTCCATGCACACTTTTTCCCTTCACCTGTCCCAAAAATCTGGTCTGGAGGATGGAAGGACCCTCTAGAACAGATTTATGGAGAAGCACACTGCAGGGCTTATCATATTGTCTGAACCCAGGCTTGTGGTTTTGCTTAAGGCTTCATCTGTACCTAGGATTTAGCTCTCTCCAAACTATGAGCTGTAACTAAGGTTTTTCCTATGGTTTATGACTCTTGGTTTGTCTGGGAGAGCTAAAGCAAAAGCTGAAGGGTGGCTGAAGGAAAAAGCTAGAGCAAGGACTGGAATGATATACAGGAGTCTGAAGGAAAGTCAGCTGGAGAGATCAGAATTTGAAAAAAAAATGGTTGAGGGGAACTTGGACTAGGGAGTCAGAGGCGCAGAGCAGCACTTTCAGAGTCCAGAGCTGGCAATCTTATGTAGAGCTGCAGAGAAGGGAGCATTTTCTAGCCATCATGAAGTTCTCACCCTGGCCACCAGGAGTATCGTGTACAGTGGTGCCCTGCAAGACGAACGCCTCGCAAGACGGAAAACCCGCTAGACGAAAGGGTTTTCCGTTTTGGAGGCGCTTCGCAAAACGAATTTCCCTATGGGCTTGCTTCGCAAGACGAAAATGTCTTGCAAGTTCCTGCGGGTCCCCCCCCCCTTTTTCTATGCCTCTAAGCCGCTTATCAGCTGATCCGCTAAGCCGATAAGCCACTAAAAGCCGCTAAGCCGCTAATAGCGCTAATCCGCTAAGCCGTCAATGGGCTTGCTTCGCAAGACGAAAAAACCGCTAGACGAAGAGACTCGCGGAACGGATTAATTTCGTCTTGCGAGGCACCACTGTATGTAGTTTTCACTCAGGTCCACGTCAGTTACTTTAGGCGGGAAACCCTGGGTTGTTGTTGCTACAATGTTGACAGCCGACTGCCTATAAAAGCAGGCCGGCTGAGCTGTTTGCTGTTCAGTTCAGTTCTGTCCCAGCTTACAAATAAAGAGCTGATTTGAAGAACCGCTGTGTTGTCTGATATGTTCACCCACAACTTAACAATGGTGACGAGGATGGGATCGATGGACATCAGAGCACAGCCAGATGCAGCCACCCTCTGAGCTGAGCTGAATCACTGAGCTGAAACATCGAGCGAAACAGAACCAATTCAGAGCTGACCGTTCTGGCTAGAGCGCTGTGTTCCATCCATCACCCTCCACATCAGCATCGGAACCATGGCTTCACTCATGCCTCTACCACTGTTTGCCCCAGCCTCTGAATCATGGGACTCCTACCTTGCTCGGTTCGACTGCTACCTCCAAGCAAATGAGCTGACAAGAGGGCATATAGAGCAGAAGCGGGGCCTCTTCTTCAGCCTTTGTGGCCCCGAAGTGTTCGCGATGGCCCGAGCATTGTTTGCACCTCTAGCAGTCCAGGCAGAGCCGTGGGACACGATTCAAGAGAAGCTCCGCAACCACTACGCACCAAAGCTGTCCAAGATTGCTACCCGCCATGCGTTCTGCCACCGGAACCAGGCAGAGGGGGAGTCCCATGATTCAGAGGCTGGGGCAAACGGCGGTAGAGGCACGAGTGAAGCCATGGTTCCAATGCCGACACAGAGGGCAATGGATGGAACACAGTGCTCAAGCCAGAACGGTCAGCTCTGAATTGGTTCTGCTCTGTGATTTCGCTCAGTGTTTCAGCTCCGTGATTCAGCTCAGCTCAGAGTGTGGCTGCATCTGGCTGTGCTGGCTGCCTATAAAAGCAGGCCGGCTGAGCTGTTTGCTGTTCAGTTCAGTTCTGTCCCAGCTTACAAATAAAGAGCTGCTTTGAAGAATCGCTGTGTCATCTGATATGTTCACCCACAACTTAACAATTTCCACCAGCCTTGCAGCACTGGGGTGGGATACTGAATCGATCATTCATTGGAACCAACCAGCCAATTCATTGGTTGCAGGCCTCTAGCTATTTTAGATATCATGCCTACTTAAAAATTTAATCATAAAAAATTTCAGCTATAAAAAGGATGCCAAACAGAGCAGTATACATTCTGTAAAATGCACTGAAATGCAGTTGCCAGGGTGCTATTCAAAATTAATTCACTGTGTTGGCTTTATTTAATTTGGGGTGAATTTCATATGCTCATACTGAAGCAAATAAGAGATTAGCTACCTCTGCTAATCCACAAACCAGAAATGCCAGTACTGTGAACTTCTCAACCCCTTTCATTCCTTTCCAGCCTGGCCTTCCCAGGAGGACAGCATATGCTTAACCCAGTTTTAAAATGCCTCCTTCCTCCTCACATGCCACAGATGCACATGGTTCTTCTTGTCTCATGCTCACCAAGGAGAATAGGAGAATATTTAAAACTTGTCAGGGTATCTATGCCTGGGCTGTTGTGGGAGGAGAGGGAGATAAACTTATTTACAAGCTATATAAAATATGTCAGTGTGTTAAATGGAGTCAGTCACCAGCACCTACTTTAGGAGCAGATAAGCGTCAGTAACTTTGAAGGAAAGCAGTTCAACATTGCAAAGCATAAGCCATACAGTCTAAGCTCTTTATGCATACTTTTTCATTTGACAACCACAGAGCTCTCAGTCTAAGCTGTGCCTGTCAGGAAACGCGTATTAAGATTTCCCATGCACGTGACACAGTATAATGCAATGCTTTTAGAATAACACTGATGTTAATTACAGGTAGGTAGCCGTGTTGGTCTGCCATAGTCAAAACAAAATAAAAGAAAAAAATTCCTTCCAGTAGCACCTTAAAGACCAACTAAGTTAGTTCTAGGTATGAGCTTTCGTGTGCATGCACACTTCTTCAGATACACTGAGACAGAAA
The DNA here is from genome assembly GCF_964252035.2 of Podarcis erhardii. Lineage (NCBI taxonomy): Eukaryota > Metazoa > Chordata > Lepidosauria > Squamata > Lacertidae > Podarcis > Podarcis erhardii. The sequence goes on along the minus strand of NC_138497.1, from coordinate 136,014,320 downwards.
TCACCAGACCCTTCTATATAGTGAGAAGGTGGGGAGGGGTATTACTCAGAAGGGTGGTGGGAATGGGTGATTGGCAGATAGCTGTGATGAGCCTGTTGACGACTCTTAACGACTGCAATAGGTCTTACAGGAAAAAACAATTCTACAGACAGAGATTCTCACCTAAGAGATCTACAGCAAGCCTTTTTAGAACTAAAATACCCAGCAAATGAAGTTAGACAACAGATCAACAGAGCCAGACTGATACCCAGAGAGAACTTGCTGCAAGACAGACCCAAAAAAGAAAATAACAGAACACCTCTAGTCATCACATACAGCTCCCAAGTTAAAACAGTACAACGCATCATCAGAGATCTACAACCTCTCCTGGACAATGACAGTTACAGATAGGTAGCCGTGTTGGTCTGCCATAGTCAAAACAAAACAAATTCCTTCCAGTAGCACCTTAAAGACCAACTAAGTCAGTTCTTGGTATGAGCTTTCGTGTGCATGCACACTTCTTCAGATATACTGAAACAGAAGTTTCCAGACCCTTCTATATAGTGAGAAGGTGGGGAGGGGTATTACTCAGAAGGGTGGTGGGAATGGGTGATTGGCAGATAGCTGTGATGAGCCTGTTGACGACTCTTAACGACTGCAATAGGTCTTACAGGAAAAAGCAAGGGGTGAAAAGGTGAAAAATGGCTTTGTCATGTATAATGAGATAAGAATCCAAGGTCTTTGTTCAGACCAGGTTTCTCCATGGTTTTAAGTTTGGTGATAAGTTGTAATTCAGCAGCTTCTCTTTCCAGTCTATTTCTGAAATTCCTTTGTAGTAAAACAGCTACTTTGAGATCTTGTATAGAATGTCCTGGGAGATTGAAGTGTTCTCCTACTGGTTTCTCTGTCTTGTGATTCCTGATGTCCGATTTATGTCCGTTTATTCTTTGGCGTAAGGTCTGGCCTGTTTGTCCAATATAGAGAGCTGAAGGACACTGTTGGCATTTTATGGCATACACAATGTTAGACGATGAGCAATTAAATAGTCCCGAGATGGTATGTGTGATGTTGTTGGGGCCAGTAATGGTGTTGTCCGGGTGTATGTGGCAGCAAAGTTGGCATCTGGGTTTATTGCAGGCTCTGGTGCCAGTGTCCGTGTTAGGTCTGGTTGTAGTGTTATTGTGGGTTAGGAGTTGTTTAAGACTGGGTGGCTGTCTGTAGGCAATGAAAGGTCTTCCTCCCAGAGCTTGAGAAAGAGAACTGTCATTGTCCAGGAGAGGTTGCAGATCTCTGATGATGTGTTGTACTGTTTTAACTTGGGAGCTGTATGTGATGACTAGAGGTGTTCTGTTATTTTCTTTTTTTGGTCTGTCTTGCAGCAAGTTCTCTCTGAGTATCAGTCTGGCTCTGTTGATCTGTTGTCTAACTTCATCTGTTGGGTATTTTAGTTCTAAAAAGGTTTGCTGTAGATCTCTTAGGTGAGAATCTCTGTCTGTAGAATCCACATCCTACATATCTGAGTAAGCTTGCCTAAATAGTGCTTTAAGCAGGTCCATAAAAGAGTACTGTGAAGGCACCTGCCAGACAGGCAGGGAGCTCCAAAGCATGGGTGCTGCCACACTAAAAGACCAATTTCTTACACTTGCAGAATGGATCTTGAGTGGCACCTGTAACAGTGCCAACCCCACAGATCAAAGAGGTTGAGTGCACATATATAGGGCAAGGCTATCTCACACGTATACTCTCTCTAAGTGAGATAACTGAGATAAAAGGGTTCAGATAAGATGTACTGGAGCCCGGATCAGGCCTTACTTTCATCTCATGTTTTGGGATGGGAAAGTGGTGCTCAAGCAAGGTTCCACACTTACTAAGAACATTGGAACAGGTCCAAAGCCTGTTTCCTTAAGTACAACTGGACATAATATACTACTAAATTAAAAGTACAATAGTAAAATGTAACATTCCTTCTAAAAACTTTTTGAGTACCACAGGAAGGAAGGTCACATGCATCAACTAGGGCTAAAGTTAATGGCTCACTAAGTCCATACCACACCTGCCAATTGTTATTGACCTAATGATAAATGAAATGTTTCAGACCAACCTTAAGTACAACTCATTCAGCTGTAATTTATAAAGTTGGTGAATGGGCAAACGTGCTTCAATATAAACTAAAGTGATGCACATTGGGACAAAAAACTATCTTAACTTCAGATATATACTAATGGAGTCTGAACTGGCAGTGACTGATCAGAAAAGTATACTGATGTCAGTGTGGCTCTCAATGAAAATGTTGCTCTAGTGCTAGGCATCTGTGAAAAAGGCTCTTAGCTGACACTCATGATGCAGAGTTTCTTTAAAGCCACAAAGACCATCTATGAGCCAATAAATCATGGCATATGCCCCCTACATTCAACAGATGGTACCACACTTCCAAAATATAAAGAAGCTATTGCATTGCGCTGGAAGATCATTACCAGCATCTCCTTAACTGCATCTCCCCTGTAGCTGCCGAGGTCCTCTCACAAGTTCCGCAAAAACAAGTTAGAGATGAGCTTGCAATATCTCCAACTCTGGGAGAGTTGTGTACAGAACCAAACGAAAAACAGCAAAGCCAGTGGACCTGATGTGATACCTGCCGAAGTCTTCAAAGTGGGCAGAATTGAACTTACACAACAACTTCACAAGCTCATCGAAAAAATCTGGGAGAGAGAGAGGAGATCCCTGCAGACTTTAGGGATGCCAAAATTATCAACCTTTTTTTAAAAGGTTATAGTTTCCACAATCTGTTCTATCGGGGCATCTCTTTACTAGCAAAATTATTGCAAGGATCTTTAGCAAACCGTCTCCTCACTATCTGAGGCTACCATTCCTGAATCACAAAATGGTTTTCAACCTTCAAGGGGGACAGTGGATATGATTTTCACTGCTCAACAGTTTCAACGAAAGTGCAGAGAACAAAACCAACCCCTGTATATGACGTTTATCGACCTGACTATAGTCTTCGACACTGTGAAGCATAATGCCCTGTGGACTGTCCTTCTGAAAATCGTCTGCCCAGATAAATTTGTGAATATCCTTTAGCTCCTCCATGATAATATGACAGCAACAATCGCAGATAACAATGGCTCTCAAAGTGAACCATTCAGTGGGATCAATGTTAAACAAGATTGTGTTATTGCCCCAACTCTGTTATTTTCATTGCCATTTATTACCATTTTATTGCCATTCACTGTTTTAATTTATTATTTTCATTTTCCCTTCAACAGTGCTGAAGGAAAACTCCCCACCAGGGTAGAAATTATATATCGAACAGATGGAAAGTTCTTTAACTTGAGTAGGCTGAAAACAAAGAATAAGGTTACCATAACTTCCATCATAGAGCTTCAATATGCTGATGACAACATAGTGTGTACACACTCAGAGGATGACCTCCAAACCATCCTAAATATCTTCGCAGAAGCCTGTGAAAAGCTTGGTCTATCGTTCAGCATTCATAAAACCAAAGTGCTGCACCAACAAGCACAAAACAATCCCTCTGCAGCAGCACATATCCAACTCAATGGTGTAAAGTTGGAATGTGTCAATCACTTTTCCTACCTGGGCAGTTATATTTCCACAAGGGCCGACATTGATGCCAAAATCCAGCATCGCCTGAGCTCAGCAAGTGAAGCTTTCTCTCAATTGAAGGGCAGGGTGTTTGAGGACATTCATAAAGAAACCAAAATGCTTGCTTACAAAGCTATTGTACTACCAACCTTACTGTAGGCTTGTGAAACATGGACCATTTATAAATGTCACCTCCAACTCCTCGAAAGATTCCATCAACGGCATCTCCGAAAAGCTCTACATATCACTTGGGAAAACAGGTGAACTAATGCCAGTGTACTGGAAGGAAAAAAGATCACCAGTGTCAAAGCAATGATTCTTCAACATCAACTTCGTTGAACTGGTCATGTTGTACAGATGCCTGATGATCGTCTTCCAAAGCAACTTAAAACTATTCCGAACTTAAAAATGGAAAACCTAATGCTGGTGGTCAACAAAAGAGGTTTAAAGACTCTCTTCAAGGCAATTTATAAAAAATGCAGTATAAGCACGGATAATTGGGAAACACTGGCCTGCAAGTGCTCCAACTGGATAACAGCTTCTACCAAAAGCATATTCGACTTTGAAGAAGCACAAACTCAGGACGAAAGGGAGAAACGTTTGGCAAACCCTCACCATGATCAACTCCCACCTGGAAAACTATGTCCCCACTGTGGAAGGGCATGTGGCCTCCACAGTCACTTACGGACTCACTGTTAAGACCATATTCATGGAAGACAATCTTACTCAGCTACAAGTGACTGCCAAAGATGAAGAAGAAAGGCAAGCCATTTTGTTCACTTTTGGAGGAACTATGCCTTGAAATACCAGCTTCTGGGAATACAAGGGAGGAAACTGCTATTGCATTTGGTTAGTCACTGTGAGGGCGGCACAAGTCTTTGGTCTGAACTAGCAGGGCTCGTCTTCCAGTCTTATGAGAAATATAGCAATTAAGTTGACTTAGTATAAATCCAGTAAAGTAACTCAATCTGCACACCGAGATCTAGATGCAACTAGTTTCTTCTTCTTTTTCTTTGAAAGATGTACTCTTTCTTTGAAAGGGGTAACCAATGCAGTGTCCTACAGATCTTTGGAGGCTATAACTTCTATTATCCCTGATGACTATCCCTGCTGGCCAGGGCTGATGGGATTTTGAGCCGATCAACATCTGGAGGGCACAATGTTGGCTCCCCATGCACTAGGCAATACAAACAACTTTGGAAGAAGTGTCTACAACCAAGCAATATATAAAGTCCAATAGGTCAGTGGGATAGATAATTACTTAATCCAGGTATGGGGAACCTGTAGCCCTCCTGGTGTTGCTAGACTACAACTCCCATCATTGGTCATACTGGCTGAGGCTGAGAGGAGTTCTAGTTCAACAACATGTGGCGGGCCACAGGTTCCCAACCTTGATCTAATCAGATGACATAAAAGCAGGTGATGGGCATAATTGTCATTGAAGTCAAGATAAGTAAATAAATACATAAATAATAAGAAATGGAATACCCCCAATTCATAACCCCTAGAAAACTAGGCATTACATTACAACAGAAGACAATTCATCCCATTGTCTCTGGGGGTTGCAAAACTAACAATAAATTTAGTTTTATTTTCCTAGAGTCCTTGAAGAAACATTAGTTTTAAAACACAATTAACCCTGCAGCATATAAACCAACACTGGGAAATTGAGATGCATAACAAAAACATTAAGATCTTAGGTTAATTAAAGCAGTCAAGAATTTTTCAAACATTTCAAACATCAAACATTTCATTCCTTGCCCAATTTCCTCAACTTTTAGTTAAAAATCAAGAGAATTCCACCTGATCCAGGTGATCGTTCGAGTTCCAAAACATTCAAAAACCGAGGCGCAAAGGACTGTCTGCAAATTCAATTGAGAAAACTGAAAAACACACAGCGGAAGCCGCTCGACTTCCGAGGAGCGTTTGAAAACTGAAGCATTTACTTCCGGGTTTTCGGTATTCAGGTTCCGAAACATTCATCAACGGAGATGTTCGAGAACCAAGGTACCACTGTATACACTTACAGTGCCTGCAATTTAGAGGTACAGATTTATACTGGTTGCAGTTGTTTTTTTAAAAATAATATTTATTACTTTTAAACAATACAAAAAAGGAAAGAAAAAAAGAAAAAGAAAAAAAGACAATACAATACAATATAAAAAGATCACACAACACTAACGCAATAAACAAAACAAAACAAAACAAAAACAGTTTAACACACATCATACAATTTCAGTATCTTATCTTTCATTCACTTGTTTCAACGTCCTCCTCACACCTCCCTTTTTGTATTCCACTTCTATTAATTGTTTCAGCAATTCCTTTCCATCTTCCTCTATTTTCTGTCCTATAATTATCTTAACATATTCTAACCTTATTTTTCTTTTAATACTCTAATAATCTATTTATACCTAATTCCTTATAACATTTCTACTAAAGCCATATAACTTCATTCCAACATTTTTCTAACATTCATTAATTTTACAATATTTCTATAAATAGTCTTTAAACTTTTTTCCAATCTTCTTCCACCGACTCTTCTCCCTGGTCTCGGATTCTGCCAGTCATTTCCGCCAATTCCATATAGTCCATCAACCTGGTGATCTTCTGTCCAATGCTCTTAGCTCTTTTCCAAGTCCCTTCTGCAGATCTTCTTCGTATTTATACAAAAACTTTACTTTGTCTTCTACTGATCTTATTTTTATTTTCCTTCCTTTAAAGCTGAAGAATAGACCTTGGGGAAACTCCCACCTAAAGATGATTTTATTCCTTCTCAGCAGGGCAACCAAATCTCCGTAGTTAGACCTAAGATCCAAAAGGTATTTCGGGACGTCTTTAAAAATTTCCACTCTTAGCTGTTGTACTTCTAGGTTCTTCTGGTAGTGCCAACAGTCTCTTATTCTGTTCTTCTCTTTTTTCCCTCCTCTTCCAAATCTGAAGGCCCTCACAGTTTTAAACTCTTCTTGACCCAGATCCAAGTCCCAAAAATCAGCAAATTCCTGTGTGAAGAAGTCTATCAAACTTTCCTTCTCCAATTCAGGTAGGGCTCTGATCCTCAAATTCGTCTGTTTTTCTTTAAATTCAATCATAGCAAGCGGCGACTTATGGTCATCAAGTTGCCTCTGTAAGGCTGGGACACTCTCTCTCGTCAATTGTGTTACTTTACATTCAGCAGCAACAGCTTTCTCCCTAGCTTCCGCCGCAGTCTGCCATATCAAAGTAAATTCCTGTATCAATTTCTGGATTGTTTCTGTATTGATATTCACCTTTTGTCCCAGATTATTTATACTTTCTGTATTTAAGTCAATTTTAATAGTTGCAGCGTCCACTTTCGCATTTGTCACATCTATTTTCTTGTTAAGCTGTTCCAGTGAATCACTTATCTTACTTAATGCAACCACTAAGGCCTCTTCTGTCAACATTCCTCTTGATTTTGAATATACTGTTACAAAAGCAATAGCGGAAGAAGCAGGGGGGCCTGATATTGAGGCTCTCCTAGATTACTGCCAAGTCCTCCCAGACCTTAATGTTTTTTCAGGAATTGACTAGTCCGTTTTTTCCTTTCCATTTGCCATAACACTTAACCGATTCAAGGTCAGTCCCAGAGTCTCACAGCTTTTTATCTTGCAGCTGGAAATTCCCCAGCCCAGCTCTTGTAACAGTTTCAAAAGCTTCCTCTAGGGGGAAACAGTTTCTGTTTATATTAGTCAATAATGTCCTCTTTTAAACACAGCTCAAACGATGAAGTTAGTTTCAATTTTCAGTTACTTTTACTCCTTTTTAAAAGCAGATGGAGACAGTAGAAACAATGTATTTCTCTTATTAGCTAGCTGTCAACGAGCGTTCTAATCGCTGTCAGTGAGCCTTCCAAAGAACATCAGTCCTGCTAGCAGCCCGTTTCCAGGGTCTGAGCGGCGGTATTTTAACTCTCTTGGCTCTCTCCTGCAGGCATATTCAGTTCACAACTCCCCCCCCCTCTTCTCCTGCCTCCAAGGGGGGGTTTAATGTTCTTTACCGATGGAAATTTAGTCCTTTACAATAGGCTTTCCAAGGCTTCAGCTTGCAGCCTCATTGCTTCAGTCTATTTACAAAAGGGGAAGGCGGACTTCCTGTATTGAACCTCCCCGTTACGATACCAAATTAAACTTTTAGAAATCCAATTCTCCCGCTTAAGCTCTACTCACGGGTAATTACTTTAAAATCAAATTGTCCACAGGAAAAAGTCAGCGCTCTCCAGCAACAGCTATGCGGCTTTGCTCCGTGGAAGAAGCAGACGATTCGAAGCACCGCGCCACTCACCCCACGTCGCTCCGGACCCCCGAAACTGGGTTTCCCCGCGAGTAGGGGAGGCACAAAAGGTGCCCGCCGAATCCCACACTCACAGGCTTCTCCCGCCTGTGATTTTTTGTGGGTCTCCGCCTTCGCCGTGACGGCCAGACCCAAATTCCCACAGGGCAAATTCCTCCCGATCAGAGGAATTCAGCCATTACCGGAGGCACCAACCCGGAAGTTATACTGGTTGCAGTTTATCAACACAAGAAAAGACACAAAGAAATGTAGCTGCTTTAGAAAAATGGGACAAATGTAAGTGTTTTGGGGAAATGGGACAATCAGACCCCAAACCAAGTTGGGATCTATACAGATACCAACACAATTGCCACATCCAGTGTCTACCATTTAATAATGTTAAACTTTGCCTTTATGCCCAAACCAGATTTCCTAGGAAGCTTACAGAGCCCCATACTATACCTAACACAACTAGAAGTACTAGCTGTGCTAGCTTTCGACTGTTATGTTAACCAGCACTATCTTCTAGCTCCTTCAGAAATTGTTTACAATTTCAGCTCAGCCTATCTTGTTACAATCATGGTACAGTCTTCCCCAGAGCTAAAAGAAATAAATGGTTTTCATAATATCAACCAACCCCTCATTCCAAATGTTAATACATAGTGCAGAACATTTATAGATAAATAATGCTACCCATTAAAAATGTCAGGCATGACTGTGTATCTTTTTCTTCCTAAAACCTCTAAATTACAGCTTAATCAACATAGATGAGCTATTGCTTAATGCCTGAGCCTTATAGCTCTATATTCTTAGCTATTTACTGTTAAGAAAAAGCCTACCTGCTTCACCTAACCACCACCTGAGATGGGCAGAACTCCACAACCCACTCTTATTGCTTCCCTGGCATTTTATTTAAATGAAGTCTTCTGTTATTCTGTCACCCAGCAGCCAGATCCATGAAAACTATAGTGCAGTCAAAATTCAAGAAATTGCAACTCTCACACGAGCTATACTGAATGATCCAGCCAATCAGGTTGCCAAATTCAAGAAACAGAAGAGACTAGACAGCTTGTGCATGTGGGATGGGATTACAACATCTAACTGAGCAGGAGCTTCCATGGATTAATAGGTGTAATTTCTTTTAAGACTTTATGTTCTTTTAACTCTTATTCAGAGGTCCATGCACCAGAAAGCTCATTAAAAATGAATCCCATGATAAATTTATTTATTTTATTTTATTTTTTACTTTAAGGAGACAGTCCTATTTGTATGCCTGTTCATAAAGCCCATTCATCAAAGTCATGGCCGGATTTCACACTTAAAAAAATAATAATCTCATTTTGGACAGCCCTATTAAATATCCTAAGTCAGAAAATAAGGTGGGCACCTAATAAGCAATGCAAAAGAGAACTCAGCAATAGTGGGAAACTTCATGCCCGGCCTCCTGTTTTACACTTGAGAAATAGAAGTAAATTATCTCTTATGCTCCTGTCTCAATTTGATTCCCCACACAGACTGACCCCATTAAAGTTTGCTCCACAAAAGACTGCATGGCAATAATACAAGGGTTAAGGCAGACAGGGTGTTTAACTACTGAGTTTGCTGTTAGGCATATGGAACCAAGATACTGTCAGTATATGGAAACATCACAGCTGCAGACACCCAGATTGTTGACATCACATGATGTGCCTATCTGTGGGAAAGAAGAATTTCCCAGGACGTTCACAGGCTGCATAAGTCTTTGTGAAGAGTGTAATTTGAAACCTTCCATTTGCACATGCTCAGAAAGTTTGTCAGACATGCTGGAAGAACTGAACTGAAAGGACGTGTTTTTCTTTAGTGCTGTAATGTCAGAAATAAACATAATGTAAATAGATTTCTGACTTATTTTCTTTCCCCTGCGGAAGCAGGAGGAGGGGGTTGTCATTTTACCCACGCTTGGGAAAATGTCGCCTATCAAAATCTCCCTGGTCTGTCCAGTGGCGTAGCGTGGGGGGTGCAGAGGGTGCCGGCCGCACCGGGCACAACATCTGGGGGTTAGGGTTAGGGATAGGGTTAGGGGGCGCAAATCCAGGGTTAGGGGGCGCAAATTACTTGCCTTGCCCCGGGTGCTGACAACCCACGCTACACCACTGGGTCTGTCCGAGATATCAGCCAGAGAAGGTTACCGGTAGGCAAGCTCCGAGGACAGTGAGAGGGGCCAGCCTCTATGGAGGGGGCTTGCAAACCAACAGATACATCGTGGCAAAGCAACCACTTTACACAGTAATCCTGCAGCATCTTGAGTAGCCAGTTGAGAATGTGCCAGGAGTACTCTTCGTCTATCTAATTCAGTGGTTTCAACCAGGGTGCCTTCCCTCCCTCCTCTGAAGTGCTCTCGTGTCTGTGCCCTCCAAAGGCATGCACAGCTGTTTACTGCCCCAGCCCTGGCTACAAGCTCCGCAGATGAATGGTGCTTCTGGGGCTGGCCAGGGAGTGCTGCTTGCCAGGAGCTGAGGTGGCTCAGAGTCCAGGGGTGGCTGCAGCGGCTGCCTGGAGGATTCCCATGGAGAGGGGAGAGGAGGAGGCTGAGGGAACACTCCACAAGGGAGGGTGTTTGAAAAAGGGTGAGAGGCTGCCATCTCTGCAGGCAAGGGGGGACATAACTGGGCTCCTGAGCCCCACAGGAGTGCAGCAGAAAGAATGTAGTTGGTCAAGGAAGCCAAGGACTCAAAAAGGTTGAAAAGCTCTGATCTAATGTCATCTGTCTGGATCCTGTAGGCTCACTCTTACTGTTTGTGCACTGACACAGGGGGCTGTGGCCAAATAAGGCTATTTGGTGAGCCTGGAGTGGTGCAAACAGAGAAGCAAATCAAGATGGCAAACCTTGCTGAGCCATGGGACAGGAGAGAGTGAAGGAGAATAGGAGGGAGCCAAGAGGGTGGAAGGACTGCTTGCTGCCCCCCATCCCCATCAGAAGCAAAAGTCCTGTGGCTGGCTGGAAACTGATTCGTCCCCCTCTGTTTTGGGTACCTCCCCAGCTGTGCTCCTACCAACCCTCTGCTACCACGTCCTTGCCTTTTCAAAGGTTGACCCTAGTTTTTTGTTTTTGTTTTTTTGTTAAATAGTAAAGGGACCCCATTAGGTCCAGTTGTGATCGACTTTGGGGTTGCGGCACTCATCTCGCTTTATTGGCTGAGGGAGCCGGCGTACAGCTTCTAGGTCATGTGGCCAGCATGACTAAGCTGCTTCTGGTGAACCAGAGCAGCGCACGGAAACGCCGTTTACCTTCCCGCTGGAGCGGTACCTATTTATCTACTTGCACTTTTGACATGCTTTCGAACTGCTGGGTTGGCAGGAGCAGGGACTGAGCAGCGGGAGCTCACCCCGTCACGGGGATTTGAACCGCCAACCTTCTGATCAGCAAGTCCTAGGCTCTGTGGTTTAACCCACAGTGCCACCAGTGTCCCTTGGTTGACCCTAGTTTTCATTTCTTTATCCTTCCTCCACTCATTTTTTGACAGAATTACAAGCCTGGTAGATGAAGGGAACGCAGTGGATGTAACCTACCTTGATTTCAGCAAGGCATTTGACAAGGTGCCCCATGATATTCTTGTAAAGAAGCTGGTAAAATGCGGTCTTGACTATGCTACCACTCAGTGGATTTGTAACTGGCTGACTGACCGAACCCAAAGGGTGCTCATCAATGGTTCCTCTTCATCCTGGAGAAGAGTGACTAGTGGGGTGCCACAGGGTTCTGTCTTGGGCCCGATCTTATTCAACATCTTTATCAACGACTTGGATGATGGACTCAAGGGCATCCTGATCAAATTTGCAGATGACACCAAACTGGGAGGGGTGGCTAACACCCCAGAGGACAGGATCACACTTCAAAACGACCTTGACAGATTAGAGAACTGGGCCAAAACAAACAAGATGAATTTTAACAGGGAGAAATGTAAAGTATTGCACTTGGGCAAAAAAAATGAGAGGCACAAATACAAGATGGGCGACACCTGGCTTGAGAGCAGTACATGTGAAAAGGATCTAGGAGTCTTGGTTGACCACAAACTTGACATGAGCCAACAGTGTGACGCGGCAGCTTAAAAAGCCAATGCAATTCTGGGCTGCATCAATAGGAGTATAGCATCTAGATCAAGGGAAGTAATAGTGCCACTGTATTCTGCTCTGGTCAGACCTCATCTGGAGTACTGTGTCCAGTTCTGGGCACCACAGTTCAAGAAGGACACTGACAAACTGGAACGTGTCCAGAGGAGGGCAACCAAAATGGTCAAAGGCCTGGAAACGATGCCTTATGAGGAACGGCTAAGGGAGCTGGGCATGTTTAGCCTGGAGAAGAGGAAGTTAAGGGGTGATATGATAGCCATGTTCAAATATATAAAAGGATGTCACATAGAGGAGGGAGAAAGGTTGTTTTCTGCTGCTCCAGAGAAGCGGACACGGAGCAATGGATCCAAACTACAAGAAAGAAGATTCCACCTAAACATTAGGAAGAACTTCCTGACAGTAAGAGCTGTTTGACAGTGGAATTTGCTGCCAAGGAGTGTGGTGGAGTCTCCTTCTTTGGAGGTCTTTAAGCAGAGGCTTGACAACCATATGTCAGGAGTGCTCTGATGGTGTTTCCTGCTTGGCAGGGGGTTGGACTCGATGGCCCTTGTAGTCTCTTCCAACTCTATGATTCTATGATTCATTCAGAAAGAGAGAAAGGAGGGGTGGCTCTGGTCCCATTCACCTTTAGCTCTTCCCCCTGACAGAATTTTCTTGTGGATCAACAGCTGTTCACCCAGCTGCTGGGTTATCATTCGTGGACTACCAGCAGATGCAGACTTTTAAAAAGCCCTTTTACTTCCAATATTAGATCACTCATGATTCTTGATCAATTTATATATAGAGAGTGTGCGTGTTTTAAGAGAATCCAGCTTCAGATATTTTCCTCCATCTCGTTTCTGCTCTGCACTTGGCAGCTAAAAGGCCTCTCCATTTGGTCACCTGAGAGTCACGGCATGCAGTCTGAGGCAAGCATGGAAGAATGTCTGTACTAAGCAGCGGCCTTCCAAGAGCTGAATGTGCACTCACTCATGGATCCATCTCAGGCAATCTTTCAGCCAAGCCAAAAGCCTACATTCCGCTATGCAGTAAGTAGAGCCAGGGGAGAGGGAATTGAAAGAGATATTCCCTACATTGCTGAAAGTGGCATCTTCCCTTAATCAAACTCGGCAACAACTGTGCAGTGCAGGTAAGAGAAGAGTAAAGAAATACATCCCCTGCAGAACTGCTCTTCGTTTGACAACACGTCCTACAGCATCAGCATCTTTCTTCACTAGACGTTTGAACTAGATCAGCATTCTGCTCATGTGCAAGACCCACATGCAAGCAGGGGCGGGGCGGGGGGGCGGGAATGTGTCGTGCTCCACCTCCTATATCACCCACTCAACTCATGGGTAGAAAATGGCTTGAAGCGGATGAGCCTTCTATGCACAGAGGCTTCCCATATGTTTTAAAAGCCTATACAACTGGGCCTCCCCATTTTAGACCTTTGCCTTGGGAGGCTGATGGGTCTGCGTGTAGCTCGATGCATTTATCACTGCTCTCCCTGCTTGCATGTAGGGCTTACACACAAGCAGAATGCCCAAACACGGCTCATGGTATGGGACAATCAGCACAGCGACATTTAATGTTTCTTTTTAATTTTAACTAGTTAAAGAGGTTGCAGGAGTTGTAGACTTGTTGGAATGATCTGCTCCAAGAAGCAGGTGGCTTCAGATGGTTTCCCAATAAGTCCCTAGTCAGGGAGCTGTGGGTTCTTCTTCCCTCCAGGCAACTTTAAATACTACGTGAGCCTTTTGGTGTGAGCCAAAGGGCAAGAGCTCAATGGCTCTTGTATTGTGGCTCTTTATCTGGGACTCATGTCCCTGCAAGGAAAGAATAAACCCATGTGGAATGAAGTTACCGTATTTTTCACTCTATAACACGCACCCGACCATAACACGCACGTAGTTTTTAGAGGAGGAAAATCCGTAGGCATGGCACCCGTAGGCATTCCCTCCATAACACGCACAGACATTTCCCCTTACTTTCTAGAAGGAAAAAAGTGAGTGTTATGGTGCAAAAAATACGGTACCTTAAATAGCCCACATGGGAAAAGCTCATCATAGACAATCCTCTAGAATCGGCTGCACACAGAAGTGATCAACTTCTTTGAGGATGAAAAAGAAGTTGAGACTAAAAACTATAAAATATATTGCTGCCAGCAGTATACTGCTGCACTGAGTAAAGAAGCCCATCCCATAGAGGCATAAGGTTGGTGTTCAGGAATTCTGATATTCTGAATCATTGGGAGTTTGCACTGAATTGCAGTAATTGTTTTGATGAATATGTGTTTGTTTGTTTGTTTGTTTGTTTGTTTGTTTGTTTTTTGCCTAATTTCTATACTCTTGTGTTTACGATATGATTACTGTATAGTGATTCTAATGCTTGCTCCCAGTACATTTCCAAGCACAATTCAAAGTGTTGGCGCTGACCTTTAAAGCCCTAAACGGCCTCAGTCCAATATACCTGAAGGAGCGTCTCCACCCCATCGTTCAGCGCCGAGGGCCTTCTGGTGGTTCCCTCATTACGAGAAGTGAGGTTACAGGGAACCAGACAGAGGGCCTTCTCGGTAGTGGCACCCACCCTGTGGAACACCCTACCTTCAGATGTGAAGGAAATAAGCAGCTATCTTATCTTTAAAAGACAACTGAAGGCAGCCCTGTTTAGGGAAGTTTTTAATATTTAATGCTGTACTGTTTTTAACATTTGATTGGAAGCCGCCCAGAGTGGCTGGGGAAACTTAGCCAGATGGGCAGGGTATAAACAATAAATTATTATTATTATTATTATTATTATTATTATTATTATTGCTAATTTTTAATGTTCATGCAAGCCACTTTGAGCTCAACACTATTGGAGAGATGGGAAGCAAATATACAAGGTATGACCAGAAAGTTCAGTGAATGGTCACAGAAAATGGACAGCGAGAAATATTTGAACATACAACCTTACAGCCCTTCAAAGTAGGCCCCCTCTGATATAATGCACCATTGACAACATTTGTAGAACTGTTGGAAACTTCTGGATAAGTCCTCTTTTCATACTGCTTTAAGTTCCCTCATCACAGCAGCTTGGATGAGTGAAATGTTGGAAAAACTGTGCCCTTTCAATGCAGATTTCGGTTTTGGAAAAAGAGTTGGGGGGTGGGGGGGAGGGCAAGCGGCAGAAGAACTTGCGAGCACACTTCCCTGCATGCAAAGACACACTGAGCACACACCCCTGCTGGATCGCCCCTTCAGAGAGGTGGTGGCGCTACCCCTCTGAGGTGCTGCAGTTGCCTGGCATGCACCTGCCCCACCCTGGGCAGTAATTGGGGACGCAAAGCCCCTGCCTCCACCCCCCACCCATCCAGGACTGCCTGCTCCTTCTCCCAGATGCTCATGGCTGCTCCTTTTACCACCCGCACGCAGAATCTTCATGCACACCATATATAGTTCAGTTTTTCAGACACTGTGATGTATCGGTATATTGCGATGTTTAGCTGGTGATATATCATGATGTTGAAAGCCAGATATCGCCCAGCCCTAGTGTTGACCTTGTATCTGCAGTAAACAAACCAGTACTTCAGCAGCTTCTGGTAACTTCCAGTAACTTCTAATAGCTTCTGGTAACTTGTTCAGTATTTCTGGGAATGAATGTCTCACCTCAACAAGGTTCAAAGGCTATACTATGGCCCAGTGCACACAAACATTGGATTATCAGTAAAGCACATGAAATACTAAGAATGCAAAAATTAATTTGTAACTCCAAACATTATGTCAGGGTATCATAAGGAAACTACATTTTTAAAGTACCCAGGAATTTCAGAGTCTGATATTTCTAGCTGTGCTGAAGCCTGTTTAATGCCGTATTCTGTTTTTAATATTTGGTCGGGAGCTGCCCACAGTGGCTGGGGAAGCCCAGCCAGATGGGAGGGGTATAAATAATAAAATTATTATTATTATTATTCTCCACAATGTTTGAAAGTCCTCTTCAAATGGTGGGGAACTTAAAATAGAAAAGTTTTTAAATAAAATTATCCTTATATGTATACAAAGCACTTAAATTCCTCTTTAGCAAGAGGAAGAAACCCAATACATCCTTTTCTGGTTTCCATCCCAATAGCTATAGGGTACAGCAGCAGTATCTTTATTGAAACTGTTGCCGGAATTTCAGTAGGAGAAGCAAGAAAGGTTATTGAGAGCTAGCCTGTCAAAATATCTCAATCAGCATCCTAAGTGAGAACATTTGAGTGGGAAATGTATCCAAATTAGGGTTACTTTTGCACACACAATATGTTTTAGGAAAATGAATGAATGAATGAAAGCATAATAATCAAGTGGTCCAGAAACAAATCTGTGTGTAGCTGTCTATGTCCGATTATGCCATTACCAAAGCCAGATATTCATGCCAGAGGGACTTCTTTAGTCCATTTCAGTTTCACATGAAGCAACAACTATGAATGGCCCAAGTTAGAATGCCAACGGTATTCATTCTCTCTCTGACCCAGTTTTTAGCATTTGTGATAAAAAGGACTGAAGACTTAAGCATTATCTTTTAGGTAAATTCTCTTTAATGTCCTGTTGACGGTAGCCACCATTCTCATAAAAGAAGTTTAAGACTTTAAGAGAAAACAGACAGCAGCTGCTATTTCAGAGAGCTATTTTAAGGTTCTGTTACCATGTCCATCTAGCACAGATTATATACTGTGCTTGTCAGACTGCTGCTCTACCTCTGGCAGAGACAAGCACTCTTTCTTTCTTTCTTTCTTTCTGACACTCTAGGAACAGTTTTGTGGAATTGAGGGCAAAAAGTTTAAGTTAGACAATTCACATTATGAAACAGATGAAATCTGTGGAGCAAAAACAGTTCCTGTTGAAACTGAACCTCTGGACAGGTGTTGAATGTATCATCTTACACTCCAAAACTAATCTTGCTAAACATGGCATTCACCTATAATGTAATGTATTTGTTGCATGCCGCTTGGGGTATAGCACAGCTTTAATTAGCCAAGTATAATACAAAAAACTGCCACTTTAGTATAACATTGGAGATCATACAAGTCATATCAAAAAAGAGCTGTTGCATGCCCCCCAGACATGGCCAGATGTCTGCATAAAGCATAGAGACCATGAAAGACAAGGTTAATTGTGTATAACAAAGATGTTCAGACAGGACCTGAGGACAGTAGCTAAGAATACATTTTCAGAGTGGCACACTCTGGCACAGAGTGGTTGAACAAGAGACTCATAATCCTTACCGCAGAAGGATGCAAAGCCCAAGCTTTCAAGTACAGAATATTGAAACAGTAAGGTCAAGTCTACATATCGCAGCTAACAGATTGGATGGTGGGTAACAGATTGAGGTTGAATCCTGACAAGACAGAAGTACTGTTTTGGGGGGATGGGACAGGTAGGTGTGGAGGACTCCCTGGTCCTGAATGGGGTAACTGTGCCTCTGAAGGACCAGGTGCATAGCCTGGGAGTCATTTTGGACTCACAGCTGTCCATGGAGGCACAGGTCAATTCTGTGTTCAGGGCAGCTGTCGACCAGCTCCATCTGGTACGCAGGCTGAGACCCTATCTGCCTGCGGACTGCCTCGCCAGAGTGGTGCATGCTCTGGTTATCTCCCACTTGAACTACTGCAATGCGCTCTACGTGGGGCTACCTTTGAAGGTGACCAGGAAACTACAACTAATCCAGAATGCAACAGCTAGACTGGTGACTGGGAGTGGCCACCAAGACCATATAACACTGGCCCTGAAAGACCTACATTGGCTCCCAGTACGTTTCCAAGCATAATTCAAAGTGTTGGTGCTGACCTTTAAAGCCCTAAATGGCCTTGGCCCAGTATACTTGAAGGAACATCTCCACCCCCATCGTTGAGCCCAGACACTGAGGTCCAGCTCCGAGGGTCTTCTGGTAGTTCCCTCACTGCAAGAAATGAGGTTACAGGGAACCAGGCAGAGGGCCTTCTCGGTAGTGGCACCCGCCCTGTGGAATGCCCTCCCATCAAATGTCAAGGAAATAAGCAACAATGCCACTTCAGCCTACAGGTAGAATACCACTGGTGAAAATATATGAACCACCAAGGAAGAAAAATCACATCATGGAGAAAGTTTCTAGAATTGGGTTTCTGCCTACATTGTAGCTAGAAAATTTGCAAAGAATATTTAACTAGAGGAAGCATTCAAAATATGGCCCACCACCTGAAGGTAAAAAGGTAAAGGACCCCTGGATGGAGAAGTCCAGTCAAAGGCGACTATGGGGCTCATCTCCACTTTCAGGCTGAGGGAGTCGGCATTTGTCCACAGACAGCTTTCTGGGTCATGTGGCCAGCATGACTAAACCACTTCTGGCGCAACAGGACACTGTGATAGAAGCCAGAGTGCTGTTTACCTTCCCACCACAGTGGTACCTATTTATCTACTTGCACTGTTGTGCTTTTGAACTGCTAGGTTGGCAGAAGCTGGGACAAAGCAATGGGAGCTCACCCCATCACACAGACTCGAACTGCCAACCTTCCAAGTGGCAAGCCCAAGAGGCTCAGCGCCACCTGCAGTCTCAGAAGTTCTGCGATCCATTCTACCAACTCATGCTTGGGTAAACCAGGCCTATCTGAGAGCTTTGGGAACATTATTATTTTATTATTTTATAAATTTACATACAGCCCTATACCAGCAGGTCTATAATTCAGCCCTAAATCCTATTATTCTGGATGTGTTTGCTGCCCTGAGCTTCTTCGGAAGGAAGAGCATTTTATAAACAGCAACAACAGCACCACCATCATTACAAGCATCCCAGGAGTAAACGATATTTGAAGACAAAGACAACAACTTTCACTTCTCCAGCACCTACGGCTTATTGTATCCATTCAATAGGCAGAATGTGGTTTTAAGTAAGCAGAGAATGCTGAAAATGATATTATGTACTTAACTGCACTGCACCCACACTTCCATGCAGAACAGATGTGTTTTGTGCATAGTAAGAGAATGAACCAAGCCTCAAAAAGTGTAACATATCCATGATGGTGCATGATATTGTGGCAAGGGTGGGGATGAAGAGATTAGGCAACAATATAAATGCATAACTGTATATATTACTAATAAAAGCCTTGGAGGAAGAGACAATAGCCCTGCCCAAAAGAAAAAGAAACTTATTTATTACTATTGCCCACAAGTCAATCACACACTCACTGCCTGTTACTTCCAAACAACAGCTGGTAGTTTTTTTAATACTTCTTTTCCACACTTGGTCTTAGCCAAAAGGTTGAGAAGTATTTTTTCCTGTTATCAGCAGCCTGATTAACAATAGCATTTGAATCAATCTGGCTAACCTGATCCAAGCACACACACACACACACACCCCCACTCACACATGAAAACAAGTTTCACTACAGCCAATCAAAGACAACCAACCACACCCTAGGCCAACCCCAACTTCTCTCACAACCAAAGGAATAGTAAAGAAAACCCACACAAGTGATGCTGACACAAAACCCCACACATAGAAGCATTGCCCCCCACCCCATTCACCATTCCCCCCTCCACCTCTTTCCCCCTTTTCTTCCTAATGTAATGCTAATGTCTCAACAAATGAAACTGATCTGTAGAAAATGTAACTTAAAAAAAGAAACATTGCGTATACTTTTGTAAACCAGTAAATCTTTAATAAAAATGTATTTTTAAAGAAGTATAATTCCCGCACTAAGTGCAATTTCTTAGTATTGTGTAGGAACTTGACTTCATGCAACATGAGTAATTTGTACAGTTTCCTTTTATTTGTTCACACTGATTTCCTTTTAAAAACTGCTCTCACATCCTGTAGAGGCAAGACATACCAAGCTCAAAAACAAATAAACTACCTGAAATTTATTGGCCTCCATCAAGCATTTAAAAAGTGGTATATAAACAACTGGAAGAATGGGAAATTGTTCACATAAACACTTCAGATGTTACAAAGAAGTTAGTTCTGGAGACAAACCTAGAAAGGGGGAGGGCCCTTCTGCAACCCCACGAGCCATATCACTTTAGTTAAAGAAAACAGTCAATTGCACATAAAGGTAAAGTATGTACTGCTACAAACATCACACAATAGTAAATTAGATTAAAAATAGGACACTGGATCAAGATCTTCCAGTAATCATACTTATGGCCCTGTATATTATGTATGTACTAAAGATCTTGGTTAACCAAGGTCTATTAGAAATTATTCTTCATATTCATACAAAACCTTGGTTTCTTATGCTTCTACTCTGGCCTTTAAGTATGAGCAGTGGGGTATCAAGCATTTCTATAAAGCAAAGAAAATACTATCGATAGGCTCATGACCTTCCATGTTTCATTAGGAAGTCACAATATCAGTAAATAAGAATAGGTATCTATGTATTGTACAACCTACTTTTGGGGCACCCTGTACACTACTAAATTGTCAGTCCTGGCCAACCAGAAGAATAGGTGTTAAGCAATAACTTGCATATTTAGGATATAGAATTGAATGGGGGGTGTAGGGACACAGGCTAGAGGGGCTGTGTTTGGGAGACATTTTTGGATCATACTGTGCAACTGCATCTGTTGGCATCACATATCCTAACGTGAACTGATTGATTTAATGGCTGCCTATCCTTACAGAGCCAGAGAGAAGGCTTGGAAAAACCTCAAGATTTGTAGAAATACAAAGAAACACACACAAAAACCCTGAAGGAGTAAAAGAAAAATTCACCAAAAACAGCCCAGTGAGGACTGAGCAAGTAGTTATTTAACATATACCCATTGTGAGATATGGATAAGAGGGCAGACACTCCCTTTAATCTTTTTCCAAATGCCAGCCAAAATGGGTAAGGAAACCTTCTCACTGAGGAGGTGAGTGGGGATAGGAGTCTTTTGCAAGGCAAAGTGGGGCAGGCTTGAGGTCTGTGAAAGCATGACTAGTCCTTGCCATGTGAGCTGTTTTGCTCATGTCTCTGCAGTCAGGCAGGAAGTAAGAACTGAGCAATGGAGCACACTAGATTAAGTCAGGATGCCAAACCATAAAAAATAAACCACACTTAGCTCAAGCAGACTCACAAGCCAAGTTCAAACAATGGTTTTAGATTATGGTTTGTTGACCAAACAAACCATAATTCAGTTCATGAACAAAACAAGAGTTGATCTAAACATACCATGGTTTAGCTTTATATCCGAATGCAGTCGGTTGTCTGCAGGCTATACAAACTGGCTTAACATACTTAAGCTGCTATACAGCTCAGCTGTGGCCTGGTTCAGATGCAGCACCAAGCCACAATCCTGCCCCCTCCCTCTAGCCGCAAAGAAGAGTACAGAAAGCATCTACTTCTGTTTCCAACCAGCTGCAGAGCATTGTTTTAACTTTTAATCAATTTGATTAGTTTTAATTATAGTTTATCCTAACAAGCCAGGATCATAGAACATGGTTTGAAATCTGCTTGTTCAGACAAACAGTTGTTAAAACTAATTTCATTTCTTTCCCGTTTTGATTTAACAAACTCTAAAGGTACTTGAAAATGCATGTTTCCACTTTCCTTCTCACAGCTGTGCCAGAGGAGAGATGAGAGCAGGGGCAATGCACAAATGCAAGGCCATTTCACATCGCACTAAGCCCCCACGGTACCCTCCAGATGTTGTGGACTACAATTCCCATCATCCTTAACCAATGGCCATGCTAGCTGAGGCTGATGGGAGGTGTATTCTAAAACATCTCATGTGCACAAAGTTGGGGAAGATTAAGCATTAGCAGAACTGTACAGACAGCTTACGAGTTTGAGGAAGGGCCATCGCTCAGTGGTAGAACAGCTGCTTTGAATGCACAAGGTCAGATTCAACTCATGGCACCTTTGGGAAAGGCTGGGATAGAACCCTGCCAGAAACCCTGGGAAGCTACTGCCAATTTGTGTAGGCAATACTGAGCCAGATGGGACAGTTGTCTAACTCAGCATAAAGCAGCATCCTATGTTCCTAACTTAAGTTTTTCAGGATAAGATTCATGCTTACTAGGAAATAGTTCCTTTCAGTAGCAAGTTAAATCAGGCTTTTTTGGATGAGCATTTCAAGAGGGAGGCAATATAGAAAATCATTTAGATTACTATTTCATTGTTGTTTTATTTTGTATTTTAGTAAAAGTACTGTACTACTGCATTTTATTGTTTTGAGCTTTTTTGTTAGCTGTTCTGGATACTATTTGTTAAAAGATGAGTTATAAATATTTTGGTCATTTTGAATGGTGAGAATTTTTAATTATTTGAGATCATGTCTACATGTTACACTGCGTTAGTACTATCTGAACTTTCACTTTCCGACAGACAGCAACTAAGCTTGGGAACAATGCATTCAGCTCATCCCTGCTTTGCTACAGCTACTATTACACTTGCTCAAGATAGACGGAAACTGGAAACTCTCTCAAGGGAGTACAGCCACAAGTGGTGGGGGGGAGAGATCTAACCGTGTGCCCTGAATCAATCACCTGTTACATGACATGCCAGGGTTTTTAAAGCACGTATTTTCACCTTTATGGAGCATTTGTACATTATCCAAACCTGCTCAGTACCATAGAAATAAGGCTTCACTGGCTGTAGTTAGAGAAGCCATTGTTGTTTATTTTATATTACAAGCAGCCTTTATACTCCCTTTTTCTCCACATATATGGAGCTTTCATTTGTGCCTTCTATCAAACAATAGACTGCTATTTTGTCCAAATCTAGAAAGCTATGCATTGAATGAAGTATAGATTTTCTACAATCCAATATGCAAAATCAATGTTTGATCCAGATTTGCAGGCAAACTGAAGCACACAATTCAACAATATAAAAATAGGAGCATACACAGGTTAAATCTGTAACCTAGCCATACGCCTTACCTTTAAACTCTCAAATATACAAATCAGATTAAATAATGAATAAACTATCTAGATACACAAAAGCTGCTTTGTTTCCATAGTTTTCACTAACATACCCTCAACACATTTTACTAACAAAATCCATTGTAACTGGAAAATCTTTTGCCCTTCCTTAACAAAATTCCTATATCCTAAAACTACAGTCTGAACATAAACTCAAGTCTAAAGAGTTTCACAAGAACATAAAAGTTACAGGCAATGGCATGCAACAGAGAAGAGTTACAAAGGATTGCTTTCCTGCCTGTATTGTTACATGTTGTAACAATGCATTTTGTAATGTTACAATGTTGCTCAAACAATGGAGACACACAAAAATCAAGCTGGCCAGTCAGTACGCTAGGGAAGTCTGTTAGAAGGATATGGGTTTAACCATCTTTGGGAACATGTCAGAAAAGGAAGTTCTCTCTCCTTTTGTCCTTCACACAGCAACAGTATGTACAAAGGGAGGAGGGAAACCACCAGGGATCAGCAACCTAAGGCCCATGGGGGTCATTTAACCGGCCCATGGACCCCTGACGCCCACTTGGTCGGCTCCCATGCGCCGCGCCAAACCGGCATGGGGCAGAGTGGGGACCGCCTTCCGTGACACTGGCCAGCTTCCCATTGGCTGCAGGAAGCTCCTGCAGCCAATGGAAAGCTGTGCACGCCTCCTCCGCGCCAGAAATAGTGTTTGTGCATGCCTGTGTGTGCGCGCACTCTGGCCCACTGCGGCATCTGCAGGACTGTGAACCGGCCCAAGCCACAAAAACTTTGCCAACCCCTGACCTAAACCATCTGGAGGGCTTGGTACTTGTGATTTTTTGAATTTAAAAAGGACAAGCATCTCACCAGAGTCAGTACAGATATCAACTTCCTCATCTTCCACTTCCCTCCTGAGGTTACTTAACTCACCAAAAAAGTTGTTGCTGCAGAAGAGTACAGAAAAGAGTGAGCAAAGCTCACAGTGCAGAACAAGAACACCTCCTTAAAGTTACAGATAGGTAGCCGTGTTGGTCTGCCATAGTCAAAACAAAAAAAAATTCCTTCCAGTAGCACCTTAAAGACCAACTAAGTCAGTTCTTGGTATGAGCTTTCGTGTGCATGCACACTTCTTCAGATACTTCTTCAGGTATCTGAAGAAGTGTGCATGCACAC
Organism: Podarcis erhardii; assembly: GCF_964252035.2. Taxonomy (NCBI): domain Eukaryota; kingdom Metazoa; phylum Chordata; class Lepidosauria; order Squamata; family Lacertidae; genus Podarcis; species Podarcis erhardii. The sequence goes on along the minus strand of NC_138497.1, from coordinate 135,990,335 downwards.
GAAAGCTCATACCAAGAACTGACTTAGTTGGTCTTTAAGGTGCTACTGGAAGGAATTTTTTTTGTTTTGACCTCCTTAAAGATCAAACTTCTGTTAAAGAAGTCACAGCCAAAACAATACTTCAGAAGCTCTCACCTCTTTCCTGATCTTTAGCACCTTAAGTTAGAGGAACCAATATAAGCCCATGAGAGAAAGAATTTATAGGTATATGAAACATGTTTTAAAGACCAATGTGTTTGCTGTGGTGTTTCTGGGCTACACCTTCCTTTATGAGAACTATGAAGCCTTATAACCAGTTGGCAGATCATATATTATAATACCAAAAGGTACAGAGAGAAACAGAGAAAGGTAAATAAGTAGCAGGGTCCAGAGGCCATCCAACATAAGAAGCAACACAGAGAACCCAAAGACATAAAAAGTTAAGCCTTCCTTGAACTTTTTGGAGAAAATGTGAGATCTAATTGCAATAAATAGATAAACAAACTACAAGAACAATGGTTGGTGACTCTACTAATCCAATCAGAGAGGCAGTGTGGCGTAGTGGCTAGAGTGCAGGAAAAGGCCAGGGTTCAAATCCCCCCTTGGTCTTGGAGCCCCCTGGGTGCCTGTGGGGCAAGGCGCTGCCTCTCAGGCCCAACCTGCCTCCCAGGGCTGTTGTGGGGATTGCTGGAGCAGAGGGGAGCCAAGAGCCAGGCATGACCTCTTGAGCTGCCTGAAAGGGAAAAGGTGCAGCACAAATGCAGCACTCAAAATAAAACAAAATATACAAATGTTTGTGTGTACACCAGTCATGGATCCAGACAAGGGAGACTGCTGCCTTTCATTCAAACCCTGCCATTAAGATAAACGGTTTTGTCTTGGAAGACAATACTTTGTGTTTACAAAGTTTATTGAACATTTTAGGGGGGGGGCACATTAAGGGGATATGAATGAGCTTATTAACCCTTCCTCTGCCGTGGTCGCAAATGGGCTGGACCCCCCGCCCCGCCCCCCGCCCCCCACGGCCTCCCGGAAGTTGATGGGAGGGAGGGAGGGGAGAAATGGGGGGGCGGCGGCGGCACCTGACAGCTCCCACGTGAAGGGGGAGGGGCCGAGGTGACAGCCCCCGCCCCCCCCCGCCCGGGGAGGAGGAGGAAGAAGAGCGGAAAGAGGCGCCTCCGGGAGGCCGCCCCCCCCGTGTGTCCCCCCCCCGCCGCTCACCTCGCGGGCGATCTGGTTGAGGGCGTCGTCCTCGGCCGCGGCGGGCCTCTCGCGGTTGGGCTGCCTCTTCCTCCCGGCCAGGCCCGCTGCCTGCGGCTGCGGCTGCTGCTGCTGCGCCCCGACCAGCTCCATGGCGCTGCCTCCCTCAGGCGGCTCCGGCGTGAGGAGAAGGCGGCGGCGGCGGCGGCTGGGGCAGGCCGCGCATGCGCGCACGGGAGACGGGCGGGGGCGGGGCCGGGCCGAGGGCTCTCCGCAGGGGGCGGGGCCGAGAGCGCGAGGGAGGGAGGGAGGGAGGGAGGGAGGAGCCCGGCGCCAAAGGCCGCCCCGCCGGGCGAAGCCCCTCAGAAAGGGCTCGGCTCTGGGGCGGCGGGCCTTCCGCCCACGGGGAAGCTGAGGCCGCCCCTCTTGGTCGAGGCGCCCCCCCCCCCGCTCGCTCTCCCCCCTCAGGAACCGAACCCCGCCCGGGAATGTCAAGAGAACAGAAGGGAAAACCCCTCGGCCGCCGCCGCCGCCGCCTCCTCCGCTTCCCCTCTGTAAAGCAGAGAATAGAAAGAGCTCCCTCAGCAGGGACTGCTCACTAGGAACAGCTAGGTAGCCGTGTTGGTCTGCCATAGTCAAAACAAAATAAGAAAATTCCTTCCAGTAGCACCGTAAAGACCAACTAAGTCAGTTCTAGGTATGAGCTTTCGTGTGCATGCACACTTCTTCAGATACATGCACACGAAAGCTCATACCAAGAACTAACTTAGTTGGTCTTTAAGGTGCTACTGGAAGGAATTTTTTTACTTTGCTCACTAGGAGTCCGGCATTCGAAAATTCCTAATAAATTACTAGAAGTATGGACAGATAGAGTCCAGCTTGTGCCTCGTATGCTGAAATCTTTAGAATAGGCTTCTTAGACATTTATTTCAGGCCATTGAATACTTCAAAATATCCCCCCCCCCCCCCACTTCTTAGTTTTGCCTCCATAAAAGGTTTGGAAGCTGAAACCCAAAAATATCTCTGATCACAGGCAAAAATGTTTAACCTTGTTCTAAGAAAATATTTGCCTCTATCACAGAACCACTAAATAGTTTGGCACAGTCAGCCCAGGATCCGAATACAGTACTAGAGTCATGCCAGGTCATGAACAAAGTTTGTTGACCCAAGTGGGGTGTTAAATAAATCAGTTGCATTTTAGAAAAGGAAGCCACAAAGAAGATCAGGAAACTTTACTGCTGGAAACCTACTTTCATAAATAATATAGTGTACAATAGATTATAAGAGTAATGAATGCTTCTGGCCTTTTTTCAGCCCCAAGGCAACATGCACGGAAATCACAATATCCCTTGACAGTTGAGCTCAACACTTCTTTGCCCAGAAGCCTATTTATGGCAATTGCTGTATGCACTTGGCTGCTTCCATTAATTGTTTCTCAGTCCAGTTTTAAACCCATTTATTTGGAAGCCAGATTAATTTCAGTGGAACTTACATTTACATAAACATGTTTCATCACACTATTTGTATGTACTTGCAAAAACAGCTGTCTGTTGTTCCATTTCTGTTAACTGTGAGTGATACAAAAAGAAGACATACCAAAAAATAACAACCATATATTTTGTGGCACCTACAAGACCCAGATTTAATGTAGACTCTACTGAATAAACATAAATCTCACTTCAGCAGATTCATGGAGCATTATCCCCAGCTAGTAAACAAGTCATCTTCCAAATATCTCAAGGGCTGTCACATGGAAGATGGAGCAAGCTTGTTTTCTCCTGCTCTGCAGGAAAGGACTCAAACAAGTGGATTCAAGTTACAAGAAAGAAGATTTCAACTAAACACCAGAGAGAACTTTCTGACAGTAATTGCTGATCAACAGTGGAATGGTCTCCCTTGGGAGGTGGTGGACTCTCCTTCCTTGGAGGTTTTTAAACAGAGGTTGGATGGCCATCTGTCATGAATGCTTTGGCCGAGATTCCTGCATTGCAGGACGTTGGACTAGATAATCCTTGGGGTAGCTTCCAACTCTAAGATTATATGATTCTCTCTGTGTGAAATATATAAAATACATGGAGGGGACAATGTAAACAGGGGGGCCAAAAGGCCATGAAAGCAAGAAAAAGAAAAGATCTGTGATATTTCTCTGCAAAACTCAGGTGTATGCAAATAACCGTTCATAACAACAATAAGTGGTGATAATACAATCGCCCTAACCTTGCTTACTATGTTTAAAGGGAGAAGAAACCATTGCATAGTTTGAGGTCTGAACAAACAGAATCAAAGTTACTCATAAGCTATCTGCTCCCCCCCCCAATTAACATTAGTTGCTCAGTCTGATTCATCGTCCCTCCCCCAACAGGAAGAACGCCAAAATCCCGCCTTTCTTCTCCTTCCCTTCCGCTGCTCTCTAAGCTTTTCCCTTTTTCCTCATACAGGGACTGAACGGCTGGCCCGTCTCTTCCCCAGAAGACACAGCCTCAGACTCTGGCTTATCTGATGGTTGCCTGACAATGCTTTGGCCAACTTCCAACTCTTCCTCTCCTTGAGAGCAAACAGCTTCTTCCCTGGGAAGGAGGGATCCGGGCTGTCCTCTCTAAACTCAGACAGACAGCTCCTATCTGCAGAGGCAGCCCCTTGCTCACTCAGCTCAATTTCTGAGGCTGACTCTTCCGCTGCGCTCTGGAGGGGCCATGTTCCTAACAAGTGACATAGACTGTCTGACAATGATGCTGATACTGGCTGAGTCTGCCCTCCTTTACTTCAAATCCTAATAATCTTCAAATCCTGAGTAATCTACTGGAGACCCTCATTCTAGACCTGAACACTAGTGTAGAGCACCCACCTCCACACTATCCTGGCCTCTGCTTATGGTTTCAAATATTACCTTAATAAAATTACATAATTTGCACATCAACTAAGCACTAAAGATGTAATGCTGAAAGGCCTAGTTCAGATTACAGGTAGAGGTTTACTACCAGCAGGCTCCAAGAACCAATCCCTGTTCACTAGCTTTACAAGATCTCAGATCCTTACTCACTAACTTACAACTTTTGTCTATAATTGTGATTATGTAAATATTAGGGTTTATATCTAATCTATATTTATATGGGGGTATGCCTTGTTCAATAAGAGAGGCCTTTTGTATGAACATACATAGGATTGTACTGCACATGCCATTTATAAAGTAGCAGCCTGTAAAATCTTCATATTTTTGAAAAATGTGAACATCTCTGATAACTTTTATTATTTTTATTATTTATTTAATTTAAATACCGCCCTATACCTGCAGGTCTCTGGCAGTTTTAAGCACTGCTTTGACACCAGAATCCTCTGTAAAAGTTAGTGTGATAACTTTAAATAAAAAGAAAGGCATTAAATAAAAAGAAATGGTGATTAGCTGCCCTTAATGCATAAAAATATATTAATAAGAAATGAATTGAGAGACTTCAAATAAGCCTTTATAGAATCTATTTTAAACTTAACCTGTGCTTTATTAATTAAAAAAACAAATTAACACAATATCTTGTGAGCTTTTAATTGGCTGTGTTAAGTCTCTCTGGATAATTCAGCATGTGAACTATTTGTTCTCCTTTATTGCCCTATTAGGTCAAGGTAAGCTTTTTTCAGAAGCAGCTATGTGGCATGAGTCAACAGGGTGTGCAGCACAGGAACACTTGAAATATTTCCACTTTCCTCTTATAGAAAATCAGAACCCAAGCAATTTCCAGACCCTGTTTAGAGAGCCTCATGTCTGTAACAGGATTAGGGGCTGTTGTCTATTTCAGAGTGACGTAGGGGTTTCACCCTCAAACCTTACTGATAAAGTAAGACTCCTTACACAAGACTTGAAGGTGAATCTTTACTTGCCAGGATGGCAACAATTTAGCAAGCTGTATTATTTTTATATCAAGTTCAATACAATTTATTTCTCTTCCTTGAGACCAAGAGAGGGTCTCTAAAAACACATTCTTTCACAGCAATTATGGGCGTAGCCAGGATTTTTGTTAGAGGTGCAGGCCTTTTATTGACGGGGCAGAACCTCACTTAGCTATGTATTTTTACTGATTTTTATTGATGGGGGCAGCTACCCCTCTCTGCCCCCTTCTCCCCCCCCCCCAGTTATGCACATGACAGCAATGTGTAAATCATTAGTCCATAGCTTGCCTGTCTTTATAAGCTCTTCTAGAAAGAGTCCGCTTGAATTCTTCACACTCCCATGTTCCCAGTCAACAAAATAATGGCGATGCAACCAGCCAACCTCCAACTTTCACCCTCACTTCTAAGACAGACAGACGCTCTCTCTTTTACTTTTAAAGGCAGTTAACAAGTTAAAAGGGCAATGATTCAGAGTTTCTGTGACCTTGATTGGACTCACCTGCTTTGCAGCCGCTACATTACATATATGTTTTCTTTTCCCCAGTAAAATTTATTCTTTGTAAAAGACATTTTCTAACAACTACAGTACAAATAGCAACAGGGGGGATGTTCTGGAGTTGTAAGGACCAGTGTTGTCCTCTTCCTTCCACTCTTCTCCAAGGGCCAAACCAGAGCTGCATCTGTGATGAGCACCCTGCAGCTGGTCAGCTGGTATTTTAGACAGGTTTCTAGCAGGTGGCCTGGCCCAGAAGGCAACATGGAAGCCCAACTAGTCACTAGTTTAACTGGGAAAACAGGGAAAGCTGCCCTAGAGTTGGCAGCAAGCCCAAGTATTGTTAAAAGCTGCTAGCCAAACATTCATCTGTTAGACAGCCTGCCAGTCCATGGCCCAGAATGGCTGGCAGATGGGAGATGGGGAAAAGGAAATAATTGAGGTCTCTGTTTGAATGGTATATCCCTCAGTGCTGGGGAGAGGCAGCTAAGTCAAGACAACAGATTTGTAAGTGGGCAAAACAGCACCTTAACCTTTGGAAAAGGCAAAGCAGAGGGAGATATTTTTGTGTGTGAATTGGTCGAAGACATGGGCATCACCTCTCTGGTCTGATAAGGAAGTAGCAAATTTGTTGCTTGGAAGAGCTCCCCCCCCCCCAATGTTCTGCTTCTATATTTGTAAAAAAAGCAAACATTACAAGAAAGCCACGAGTGCTCAGTGCTCTCTCCTCCAAAGGAAACCCAACCCCAAACAGTGCTACCCCATAAATGCCTTATCATAGCCCCTCAAACATCCCCTCTCAGGAAGTAGAGAGTATTTAACAGTTATTCTTCATATATTGATAAAATCAGAGTCTTTTGAAACTATTTACAGAATTGCAGAGGAGGCTGAAACAAGCACAAGCCAGCGTGGTCCAGTGGGGAAAGCAGTTCGGTGCCGAGTCTTCAATAAAACATTATCAGTAAATGATGATGATGTAAATAAGTTCAAATATTTGGAGATCTGAAGTAGGACTGGCTCCAAATTGGAAGGGCCCCTCGGTAAAATAGCCTCTGGGGGAAGGCCCTTTTCCATCGTGCCTTGGTGGGCTTACCTGGTTATGAAGGATAACAGCGTCTAGCTGCCATGTTGCTCTCTCACAATGCTTTGGAACAATGCTTTGTCAGGGGCAGCCTGGGAAATTTTAATGGAGGCTAAACTAAAAGTGGGCGGGGCAGGCATCTTCAGTGGCCTCTGCTGGGTTCTGCTGCACCATCAACAGGGCCTGCTGGAGATTGGTCAGAGAAACTGAATTCCCCCCCTCTCTCTCTTCGTATTCATAAACACTAACTTTGGATGTATTGTTTTGACTGCTTAACGGATACTTTAATCCCAAACTTTGTTTTCCTGACTAAATTCCAGGGGCTCAGAAGCTTATTAGTCTCTAGGGGGTTGGCATGTTGAGATGGGACAAGGGTCCAGAGTCCACTTGTTTCTTGACTAAGCTTGCAATTCTGTGCACACCTACTTGGGAGTAAATTATATTTTATTGAATGGGGCTTACTTCTGAGTAGACATGTTATTGGCTTGAAGGCCATTACATGAAGGATAAAACTGTATCAGATACAGCACCCATCACTGGAGGGTTTTTGCCACATTGTTATTCCTCCCCCCCCTCCTTTTTTGCATATTTATAAACACAGTAGCAGCCAAAAATCTTCCTATGATGAAACAGGCTCCAATACCTAAATAATGCTTACAACAATGCCTTTTGTAAGTGGCCACCTGCAGATAAGTGTTCTTTTGTGCTGCTGTTCTTGAACTGGCACAAGATTTAAAATGTTTAAAACAGAACTGAATGCTTCTCTTACCTTCTCCCATGGAACATTTAATTCTTCACACCTTGTCCTGAATTAAAAAAACTTTACTTTCACAGATAGACATATATTATGTCAGATTTGGTGTAGATGGGTTTTGACTTCTCAAGCCCACATGTCGATTTATGCATTTACAGTATCTCCTGTACCTTCCTCCACATCTTATGTCACATCCAACTTCCACCGGACCTACACTGCCAAAGCAGAAAAGACGCCCTTGAGTTTAAAGCTGTGAAGGATCGGTTGACTGTGCTGCTCTTTGGCAACGCGGCTGGGCATTGTTGTGCCCTCAAAGGCAAGAACAAGAACCTGTTGCCTGTCTGCTGGCAGTCCAACAAGAAGGCCTGGGTGACTGCTGAAAACTTTCTGGACTGGTTCCACAAATGCTTTGTTCTAGAGATGAGGTGTCACCTGCGGGAGAAGGGGCTGGAGTTCAAAGTGCTTCTGCTAGTGGTTACCCACAGGGACTGCAATTTGAACATGAGCATGTCAGAGTTGCTTTTCTCCCCCCACTCCCTGTACGACCTCACTCATCCAGCCTTTGGATCAAGGGGTGGTTCACTACTTCAAGGCTCATTATACCAGCCTCACCCTTGCCTTGCTGACTTGATGTCCTGGACGCTGATCCAGATCTCGATCTCGTGGCATTCTGGAAGTTCTTCAGCATCGCCAGCTGCATCACTTAAAGCAGACAGTGGATGCCATCAAGCCTGAAACCGTGAGCTCCTGCTGGTGCAACCTATGAAAGGAATGCATTGACGATTTCAGTGGATTCCCAGGCATTGCCACTGAGATGGAAAACATTGTCCAGATTGTGAGGCAAGTTGGTGGCAATGCAGGTGCGCCAACACCAGAGTGTCTTTGGCCCCCTCAATATCTGTAGGCAGGGGACCTGGCCCCCTCAGTGTTAAGGGAGCCCTTGCACTGGCATGTCCCTTTGATGATCAGCAGGGCAGCTTCTGGAAAGGTGCTCTGGAAATCTCAAAGAAACACACCCAAGCGTCTCAGTGGGCCTCATGGGGGGGGGGATGCATCGCTGAGGTGGTGAAGAAAAGGTAAGATGGTGGACGGTTGGTGGATGGGGTGTGATGTGCTGAGTCGGCCTGGGTGGGTTGGGTGGGCGCACACATTGCATGTTGTGCATATGATGTCATACATGCATGACGGGATGCCCCAATGTTGGCCACAAGTTGGTGGCTATGTGGCAATGGCTTTGTGAACTCATCCAGGAGGAGGTGGAAGAAAAGATTTAGGGGCAACAGGCCTTGAGTCTGGAATCGCTGCAGGAAATGGTGAGACTGAGCTCCAGCTCTAAAAGTGGGAAAGAGGAGGAGCAGAATGACCAACCCACCTGGACCCTGGAGAGCTTTTCCGAACTCTTTGGTACACTCAAGCATGTGAATGATATCATTGCACACTGTGACCCCTCTGTAAAGATTAGGTGTGGGATCGTGAAGAGGGGCACCGGGCCAAGCTGCGTTGGGGGTGCCGGCATGGGGAGCCTGCTTTGCACCCGCCATGTGCCACGTCAGCTGGCTGCGTGGTTGTTGGGTCCTTCTTGCGCCAGCAATGCCCTCCCCAGATCTGAGCCTTGCAAGGCTGCTTGGAGAGGGCAGTGTGGGGATGCGGCAACCATGCCCCAAATCTGGATCTTGGCATTCAGCGAATTCTCATTTTTTATCTATTTTTTCATGGCCACTAACAAAATGTACTGCCACTGGTTTTTGAATCTTGCACTTTCTGATGCCACATTTGTATCTATTTACTCTTTTATGACCAGACTGACCTGTTTGTTCTACAGAGAATGCAGAATGGCATTACTGGCAAATGAAAGCACGTGCCATTTGGGAGGATGAACAAACAAATTAATTCTTGATGTTGGCATTATTAGGTCCTGTAGTAGTGTTGCCTAAGTCAATATGTCTCTGGGTTGCCATCTGGGTTTGAAGGGTCTCTATGTTTGTGCCTTTATGTGGCCTCTTGCTGATGTTTTATATTAGAGAAATGTCTGAATGATCCCTGCTTTATTTAATGCATTGTCACAGTATTTTTGTATGTTATTTTCTTCTGCTCTCACTACTTACAGTATTCGTAAAATAGCGGTGTGTGTATTATATATAGTGTATATTATATATATATATTATATATACATTATATACCGGTATATAGCGTATTATGTAAATTATATAAATAAAATGCCATGCATCTGAAGTAGAATCTACCCCATGAAAACATATGCTAGGCATACATTCAGAGGGTAATCTGCCCAGCTAAAATAGTAATTGTGCTGTCATGTGGCTCAGTAACAGCAAGCTGGGGTTGCCTAATCTTGCCTAGCTATGAGGCATAATGTGCCTGTGGGGGCAGCAGAAGGTGAGTTGCCAGAAGGAGGAGGAGGATAAGCAGCCATCCTTCTGTCTTGGGGACTCCACTGCAGATTTGTGCAGGGTTTACTCCCTAGCCCTTTATATATATATACTTCCCTAAATATATATTGCTCATTACCTTCCCAGGTTGATGAGACGCACCTGCCCATCACTTCCCTCTGTAGCACATGCGGAAACTGCTTTCTTGAAAGTTGGACTCACTGCTGGCATTGTCCACTCCACCCGCTGGGGCCTGTCTTAGCATGCAGGGGAAGGCCAAAAGTCACTGAGGGTTTGAGACCCGTTGGCTGTCCTCACCTGCTTTAGCTGGTGCCCAAGCACTCTGCCTTGCCCCCGTGATTGAGGGGGCTGTGCCACAGAATGCCAGCACACCTCACAGTGTGCATGCATGACATCAGCATGCCCCATGGCATGCTTGCGCCATGTGTGCACGTTGCAGGGTGTGCAGACATGTCATGCGCACGCCCAGTGGCTTGTAAATGTGATGTGAGCATGCACTGCAGTGTGGGGGCAGAGACACCAGGGAATTTTGAGGAGGCCTGGCCCCCTTCTTGAAAATTTGGGGGGCCTGGACCCCCAGCCCCCCCCCAGTTGGTGCACTTGCTGGCCAGTCAAAGCCATTTCCTGGGGTGTGGCCGCTGTTGCACGCTTACAGCTTCTAGAAGTCACAGGTGAGAGCTGAGTGCAGGGTGGGGACCAAAGGCGAACAAACTACCCCAAAAGGAGTTCAATGTGCCCCCCACCAAAGGTACTACCCACCCCCTAACACCCCCCACACAGCAGCAAGGCTGAGAGGGGGATCTTGTCAGCTGGGCAGCCCAGGACCTCCATATAAACTGCCCAGCCTCACCCCCCCAGGGGGGTCGCGGGTGTTGCTAATGCAGGAGTTTGACTTCACTCCTGAAGGCCCACTCCGTGGTCTCTCAGAACAGATGGATGCCAAAAACAACCATTAGAAGAGAGTGGCATCTGTTCTAGCGTCTGAAGATACAAACTTCCTGAGTCCCTACTGCCGTCAGAACTACATGTGGAAAGGTGCATATCTTCTAATAGAATGCTCATTAAACCAAAGTAGCTTATTCCTCCTTGAGGTGGAAGAAATGATTTTTTGGGGGAAATCCTCCTTATTCCTCCTTGAAGAAATGATGTTTCATGTCAAGACAGTGCACTTAACTAGCCAAAAGCATTTTGAAGGTTCTCCTCTTCCTCCCACCTCCCCAGCCATTGCTGTTAAGTACAACTCAGGATCTGACACGTGGTGGTCACTCAGACTTTGGCAGATGCATCAGTTAGGTTCAGTTGATGCACTTCCAGCCCACAGTAGAGAGTCTAGAATGATATGGCTGGATTTCAGGAAGTAGAGGACGGTGGCCAGAGAAAACGATTGCTCTCTTCACAGGCTATAGCATTGCAGCTTCACAGACATAGGAAGAAGGTAACTGCCTATGTCTTGAGAGAGTGCTCCTCCCCATGGCATGAAATGGAAATGTAGCAATATAATTATAATGGCAAAGCTTCATAGAATCATAGAGTTGGAAGGAGCAAACTTATCTAGTCCACATCCAATCCATTTTTCTAAATGTGCCAGCATCTGCCCATTCTCCTAGTTTGTTAAGATTTATTTTCTCTCTCTCAGTGGCTATACCTACTCAATTACTGTAGCTTAGATGCAAACGAAGATGGTATTTCATAGTGTGATGGAATAAAATATTGTAAAGCTGATGGCTCCTATCCAAAGGTAAGCAATGCACTTCATTTGGGTTGTGGATTGAACAAATCTGCAGTGGACCATTCAAACAATGGACAGATTGAAGTAGAATTTTTGGGAGATATTTCCCCAGCACTTTAGGCATGCTGATAATACTATGCGGGAGTTCCAGAAAACAACAAACCAACCTGTATCATTTGGAGAAAATGGTCTCCTGCTGAAAATATTGTACCCAAAGCAAATGATGATGTTCTGCATCATTTAAACTTATGATATTCTTTCATATTGCTCCAAAAGTTGTTAAAAGTCCATGTTCCCTTTTACCTTTTGCTCCCTGGAATGACATAACTGGATTTGAGACTGTTCTAATATTTACTAGTAGTTGTAAGGATGGTTCCACCTCCACTTCTCTGTAACTAGAGCTCTGTCCCTGCATGATTCTATTTATCCCATTTATGCCAGCCCCTAACTAGAAGGGAAGGATGGTGGTGAGAGGGGCATGTAATAAATGCACTCCTCTGGAATGCTAGGACTACCCCTTTTAGAGGCTAAAGTTTAACTAACCCATTGCACTACTGTGGATATACAGTGCTTGGCTTTTATTTGGAGATCCATCTAGGTTCTAATCCTTGCTTGGCTATAAAGGTACCTGGGTGGCCTCACTGTTCCTAAGAAGTAAGTCTTGAATCTAACCCTAAGATACCCCAAAGTGTTGACAGGAAGCTGAACTGCACAACTGAAATATTGCAGCCTGCTTTCTTTCTGTGGGATTATGGCACGGCAGAAATCTTCATTAGGGTTCTTGACCTTTGATGAACTGCATGTCCTCCTTCTGACTGATCACGTCTTCCCACTGCCTGTGTAGGAGATTTAAGGTGTTGCAGTGAGGGGGCGCAGATGGGGGGAACCTGCATGGCTGGGTGCTCCCCTGAATACAAAACTCCCATAAACTAAAAAAAACTAGTGCAGCAGGGAATGGACTCAGCTGCAACCTTTTTCCTCAGTATGCTGACTTTTTTAAAAAAGTAATGAGTAAAAATGAAAAAGCATTTCAGAATTCTATCTCTGTAGTTTGAAGTGGAGTAGTTCAGTGTACTGTACCAACTCAGTATTCTACTGCCTCATTCCACCGCATTTGCAAAAATATGTAATGGTTCATTTCTTTTTGCTAATTCTTTTCAGAGCAGTACTCCACTGAGGCCACTTCGAATTTTAATTCTACACAGTTCCCTTTGCAGTGTCGCTTGATGGCAGCATTGCTCCACTTTGGTCCAGGAAATGTCACTTTCAAACTCCAATTCCACGGAAGGCATTTCACCCACTTTGTGGCATTTGTATACTGTGAAGGGGTCTGCTCCAGGGTCCAGAGTGACTACTTCTACTTCCTATATACTGGGAGTTCCTGCTTTCCTGCCCGATGCTCCCTAGCTCATTTCTGCCTACATTCAAGTAAGAAGTCATTTGAGAAATAAGTACTAGCAAAATGTGCAATTCTAGCAACACAGAGTGCATATGTGTACATATGCAGAGTGATACCTATAAGAACAGAGTAGGGCCTATTAAACAGTTATGCAAAATTTGAAGTGTTGCAGCTCAGTGTGAGTTCAGAAGCTTGACATCATTTAAAGAGCCTCCCAGGAGTTCCCATACACCCCAGCTCCATAAAACACCTTGGAGTACTTATATCCAATAACGTAAACTGTGTTAGGAGATTAAATTACAAACCACTAGGTAGATGGCTCAAGCAGGAATTGTGGCAATGGTCTAAAGTTAATTTGTCATGGTTTAGCCAAATAGCTGCACTAAAAAATGCCCATATTCCCTCATCTTACCCATAGCACTACAACTTGAAAGTTGCTGAGCCTTGCACAAAATGCGAAGTTCTTTTCCACACAAAGGAAAGTGGTCAATGTTTAATAGACATTTTGCATACAAAATTGTGAATCAGGGACACCAGGGGTCCTGAACATAAAATTATACTATTATACTTTCCAGCTGAGGCAGCTAGTGATATTAATGCAAAATGCATAAGAAAGATCATGGATTTTCTAAGAGTCAAATATCCTCCTCCTTACTGAAGTTTATAAGACAACATGGGTAATCCTTCCTAAAAGTGCTTTAGAGGTTTGGAAATTATTTCACAGGTGGCTAACACCACATACATTCTTTTTATTATTATTAATATAGGGATATAGAGGGGAATTAATTGAGATCCACTCAAACAGGCTGTCTAGTAATCAGCCAATGGGAACTTTCATTCCATTGCAAACAACTGGCTCAGAAAGTTAGAACAGGGCCACCATGGGAACAAAGTGTTAAGTACATAAGAACAGCTTTGCTGGATCAGGCCCAAGTCCAGTCTTGTTCGGCATTCTCTTCTCACAGTGGACAACCAGACACACATGGGAAACCCAGAGACATGCGGGCAATGTGCTTCTCCACCCTCACCAGTGAGCAGCCATCCTAGGCCTTCTTCAGAGCAAAGAGAGATTGCATGTATGGCTGACTCGAGAGATGAATACAGTCTAACTGGCTTACCACGCGGTTAATGTGTAGAATTGTGTCTACTTCTTAAAGGTGCACTGATATGTAGTGGTTGGCTTTGGCTTAAGGTGTGGTTGCAACCCCCAGTTGATCACCTGTTGTGTTGGTGTAGCTTGAATGCCTAATCCCTTCCTGGTTCTTTGTTCAGGGAAAAATTTATTCATAGTGATTGTTGTGACGTGGGGTTTGTGATTTCAGCTCTCTTGACATAATATGCTGGAGACAGTGCTCTAGTAACACTTCTTTATTAAAGCAACAAGACTAAAACCTGAGGAGGGGAAAGCTACATTTATAGGGACAGGGAACTAGTTAGAAGGGATACATTTTGGAGGGAACAATATCAGGCAATCACAGTCCTGCCTTTTGGAGGCAACCAATAAGACAGAGGATCCAAATACAGCAGCTTAAATGAACCAATAGTAGCTGTACCCTCTGGAACCAAAAGGCAGTTACTTTACCCTAATTCAATTACAGACAATAATAATACAGATATAAAATCCTTTGACTCAATACACAACAGTGATTATGGTGTTTCAGAGAATTGAAACGTTGGAATGGGCCCAAGGATTATCTAGTCCAACCCCCTGCAATCAGGGGCAGAGGAAGGGGGTGCTGTGGGGTGGATCACCCTGGGTGTCTTCACTGAGGGGGGTGACATTTGGCAGTCGCGGGCGGGTGGCACGCCAAATGCCCGCCATCGGCGGCTCACTCCACCCCTGGCTGCAGGGTTATGCGCACCACTCCATGCACCCGAGTGGCTATCCTCCGCCTGGGAGGGTGCCCCCTGCCCCCCTGGGAGTGTGCCTGCCCTGGGCAGCGTGGGCATATGCTCTGCCACTGCCTGCAATGCAGGAATCTCAGCTAAAGCATCCGTGGCAGACAGCCATCTAACCTCTTCTTGAAAACCTCCAAGGAAGAAGAGTCCACCACCTCTTCTGGGAGTCTGTTCCACTGTCAAACAGCCCTTACTGTCAGAAAACTTTTCTGTATGTTTAGTCAGAATCTTCTTTCTTGTAACTTGAAGCTATTGGTTCGAGTCCTACCCTCTAGAGCAGGAGAAAACAAGCACGGTCCCTCTTCTATGTGACAGCCCTTGAGATATTTGAAGATGGCTATCATATCTCCTCTCAGTCTCCTCTTCTCCAGGCTAAACATACCCAGCTCCTTCATAAGGCTTGATTTCCATACCCTTGATCATCTTGGTTGCCCTCCTCTGCACACGTTCAGCTTGTCTATATCATTCTTAAATTGTGGCACCCAGACATGAACACAATATTCCAGGTGCGGTCTAACCAAGGTAGAATAGAATGGTGATATTACTTCCCTTGATCTGGACACTATACTTTTGTTAATGCAGCCTAGGATAGCATTTGCCTTTTTTGCTGCTGTATCATACTACTGACTCATGATAAGCTTGTGGTCTACTAAAAACCCTGGATCTCTTCACATGTACTACTGGCAAGCCAGGTTTCTTATATGTGTGCAGTTGGTTCTTGCTGTCTATGCGTAGAACCTTACATTTTCCCCTATTGAAATTTATTTTGTTAGTGTGGGCCCAGTTCTCCAATCTGTTAAGGTAATTTTAAATTCTGCTTCTGCTTCTCCATCATTAGCTACCCCTCCCACTTTAGTATCATCTTAAAATTGGATGAGTATCCCCTCAACACCTTTATCCAACTTGTTTATAAAAGTGTTGAACTACCAAGGGCCCAGGACAGAACTCTGCAGCACCCCACTTCCCACTTTTTTCCAGGATGATGAGGAACCATTAGTGACTTTTTTGTTTCGGTCAGTCAACCAGCTACAAATCCACAGTAACCTCATTAAGCCAACATTTTCTTGCAATCATATCATGGGGGAGTTTGTCAAAATCCTCACAGAAATCAAGATACACTACATCCACAGCCTCCCCCCCCCCCAATCCACCAAGCTTGTAATTATCTGTTGAAGACCTTTCCTAGTATTGATGTAGGGATGGTGGAGGCACTGTGGACTAAACCACTGAGCCTGTTGGGTTTGCTGATCAGAAGGTTGGCAGTTTGAATCCATGCGATGGAGTGAGCCCCTGTTGCTATGTCCCAACTTCTGCCAATCTAGCAGTTCAAAAGCATACCAGTGCAAGTAGATAAATAGGTACTACTGTGGCGGGAAGGTAAACATCATTTCCATGCTTCTGGCTTTCATCACTGTGTTCCAGTTACAATGGCACCAGAAGTAGTTTTGTCATGCCAGACACATGACCCAGAAAGCTGTCTGCGGACAAACGCCAGCTCCCTTGGCCTGAAGCGAGATGAGCTCCATAGTTGAATTCAACTGGACTTAACCATCCAGGGGCCCCTTACCTTTACCTCAGTACTGATGTAAAGCTCACTGGTTGGATCTCCTTTCCCCCCATTTTTGAAGATGGGGACAATATTTGCCTGCCTTCAGTCTGCAGGGACCTCACCTGTTCTCCAAGGTTGGACCCGGCTTTCCTTTTGGGTCAGACAGAGACAAAGTGGGTGTTGAGCAGTTCTGCTTTCTCTATGTCACCCAGTAGCATTTCTCTATCTTCTCCATGCAGAGGACCTACTATTTGCTTGTTCTTCTTGCTTTGAACATAGCTGAATAAATCTTTATTATTATTTTTAAGCCTTGCAATTCTGAGTTGGTTCTGAGGTTTGGCCTGCCTGACCTTCTTCCGGCAACTGTTGGCTACTCGGGTATACTCTTCCTTCAGTCATGAGTCTCATCCCACCAGGTTTCAGTGATGCAGCGAAGGCAGCATTTTCCTTTATCTTTGGAGTAACTCCCCTTCCCCATTTGGAAAAAAAATGCTTCAGTTTAAAGAGAAGATTAAGCCCATTTGATGGACTGTTTGCACACAGAGAATGGTGGGAGGAACCAGCTGGGGAAGCTCCAAGGGAAGAAGGCTCAGAGCCCAGGGAATAGTGATGGGACAACAATGAGTGGCCAAAGGGAGAAGAAGAAGAAGAAGCGCTTGGATTTGATATCCCGCCTTTCACTCCCTTTAAGGAGTCTCCAAGCGGCTAACATTCTCCTTTCCCTTCCTCTCCCACAAGGTGAGTGGGGCTGAGAGACTTCAGAGAAGTGTGACTGGCCCAAGGTCACCCAGCAGCTGCATGTGGAGGAGCGGAGACACGAACCCGGTTCACCAGATTACGAATCTACCGCTCTTAACCACTACACCACACTGGCTTAGTGAGCTGTGAGAGTCCATGGCTGAGAGAAGTCGAAAATCAGAGGCAGAAGCTGAAGCAGGGGACACCAAGAGGCCGAGATGATTCAGGCTGGTGAAGTCACGGGTGTCTCCCTCTCCTGCTGCAGCCTGCAGTGAGGAGGGGACTTGGGCAGCTGTGGGGCGTCAGGGACCTTCATTCTCAGCAACTGCTTCATGGAGGCAAGACCTACTGGGGATGAATTGTTGTGCTCATTAGGCCTGACATTCCCGTGTCCACCATCTTTTTGCTAATAAAGAGTTAACTCCAACTTGCACAGTGTGATTTACTGCTGGGTCACTCCTGACATTCACACATTATGAATTAATAATTATTTAATTGAACTTTTTGGCTTAGAGTGCAATAAAAAGAGAACACAACAAATACTTTTTTTAGGTTTGGGGGTGGGGGTTGGCTGCTTTTGTTTAGCCCAAAGCATCACATATGAAGGAAACAGTTGCCTTCTTTTTGTTTATCACCTATGGTCATGTATTTATAGTGTGATCTTAATATAATGTATTAAGCATTAATACTCACTTCAGTTGCAATAAAATGTGGCCACATTGAAAGTACTATGACACATTTATCCATATGTACCCTGCAGCTTCATGGAGAGAATTAAGTGAAATGCAGGCTCCAAGTTCTCCCTTTTTTGCCACGCTAGTTTTTACACCAGAGTGGTAATCTCATTTGTCTGTTTATTAAGAACAACATGCAGGAGTCTTGTGGCACTTTAAGGCTAACAGGTTTACCACAACTTTTGTTATACTGACTAGACTCTATCAGATAAATAAAATGTCTTTTCTTAGCTGGCAGGTATGGGGGGAAGAATTGGAAACAGTGGAGCCAAATGGCCTTGAAATGCAATCATACAGCCTGTGACAAATAATGTAATGTTAAATGTATCCCACAGTAACCAACATAGCAGCCATAATTGGGGAATTATGAAATGAGAATTTTATGTCTGAGAAGAAATTTGAACTAGGACTTCACAGCTAATTCTCCTATGATAAATAAAGTCATAGCCAACTTGTTTTCAGTCATAGAGCAAATGAAATTTCCTCCCACATAAGTTGCTTTAAAGATAGATGGTTAAGGTGCTAAGGTACTAAGGCCAAATTACGTTTGTAATTTGCCTTAAATTTCAATTTCCATGCCCCGCAGAATGTAAGTGAACTTGTAAGTAGCTGAACTCTTCTCTTAACCTGAAGATTTAAAAATATGTATGCAGTGACTATTCATCATAAAGCTTTAACTGGAACAAGAGAGTCAGAAATTACTGCAGTTTATGAATCCATTTTGTGTTAACTTTAGGTATATTTCTGAGATAGCAGGGAAGTCAGTTGTTCATGTAAAAAATGTGGTTGAATATGAAACATTCCCTGGCCTTATTGGGACCTAGTTGTGACTTATTCAAGCTTTCCATAAGATAGAACCAGACTTTTATAGACTGTCTAGTTAAGATATGTAAACGACTGCTCTTAGGACAGTAAGAGTCACAGTTACAAGGGTGCCTTAGCAAGTGTTTCAGGGCCGTTGTGTTTTTAACACACATGATATAAAACATACTTGGTGTTTTACTGGTTTTGTTCCAAGTGAAATAAACATGCAGCTACTCTCTGCTTAGTTTTGCAGGAGCTCTGTCTGTGCAACCAGGAACAGGTTTCCTTGGCAATCCCAACCCTGCTAAGGCTCTTTCAAATCTTCCAATATTGTGAAGCCAGTAATTACCTCCTCCTTTTTCTGATTCCTTTTCCTCAGCAGACACCCTGCGGTGCTTTAAAAAACAGAATGTAGTATCAGAGCAGCTTGGTTAACAAATATCCTTTATTTTCTTTACTATTTGAATGCCCCCTTATGCAGAATTGGCAGATTTTGCCCCCTTTCTGCCCTAGTACAATTCACACATGCCATTTTGCTGATTTTGAAGATATTTGGCCCTATCTGCTCTTCCTCCACACCTCTCTTCCTCTCTTCCTCTGTGCAAATTGACTTCTTGATAGCAAAGTCCATGTGATATCCTTTCCCACAAACAATATATTCCTCTGCTTCATGAAATGCAGTTGATAATTTTTTTTAGAGAATTAGAAATATTAAGGAAGCAGACAGAGACCATCACCTTCCTTGTAAAATGACAATGAGCTTTGTGGATATTTTGATGCACAGTTTGAGAAGCTGGTGTGTCCATCTCCACCAGTGAGCTTGGAGTGCTGTGTGGGTGAGGCTTCAGAACAGTCTTCAGAACAAGACTAATAAACTGCATGAGACAACTGGAAATCTATATGGAAAAGAGCAACCTCTCACCATGGCAGAATTACCAGGAGTGAAATCCCACATTATGTACTTCAGCTGCATTTGTTGTCAGATGTTGTCAGTGGAGCCTTCTTGGCTCTAGCCTAGCCCTCACCCCTTTTCCTGTTCCCGCTGGAGCCTTCTTTGGCTTGCCAGGCCTGCGGGCTCTCTTCCGGCCAACGCTGCCAATGACCGATCTTAAAAACTTGGGGTCGGTGAGATTTGGCAATCGCGGCACCTTGTGCCTGCTGGACCTCCTGAGCGGAGCGGGTTGTGCCTTGCTCCTCGTGAAGTAGGGTGAAATGTGAGGAGTGTTGCAAGCCGGTGCAGAGGCAGAAGGTCTGGCCAAGGTGCTAGAGCACGGCTTCTCTGTCTGGGGCTTCTTCTTAACCCAGTAGAACACCATTATCATACGCCTCTTAGGTGGGTTGGACATGCTGAAGAAGGTGCTGGAGGCCCAAAGACCAGGGTGACTTCAAAGCGGAGGACGCAGCAGGCAGTTCCCTATCAAAGGTGCCAAATCCAAGCAAATGTTGGCTTCAGTCCTGTTAAATCGATCCAGCAATTCTGAACGTTAAATAAGGAATTAATTCCTCAGGCAGTACGAAAAGACTTCCTGTGGCTGGGAGCTCCCAACTACTGCCACTGTTGACAGCCTGTTGCCCCTTATATCTGCTTGAATGGGTTATGTCACAATGGTTCCTTCATCAGGTGTTTGTGAGCATGAAAATGCTGTTGGGAGTTTCAGCAATGAAGGCTCAGGCATAACATACTGAAAGTCTGAACATTTCCTCTTTTTTTATTTAACAAAATTTATATACCACTTTTATAATTTATATACAAATTATTAGGAGAGTAAGATAAAAATATACTGTAGTTGATTCACTTCTAGGCTAGTTGACATACTTTATTCCTTCTTACACTTCTATCCCACCTTTCCTCCACAGAGCATACACACTTCAGCCTCCACCTTCTCCATTTTATCCTGACAGCAATCTTGTGAGCTAGGGCCATAGCTCAGTGGTAGAACAGCTGCTTAGCATGCAGAAGGCATCAGGTTCAGGCCCCAGCATCTCTTGGTGGGACTGGGAGAGATTGTGCCTGAAATCTTGGAGGGCTGCTGCCAATCAGCGCAAACCAAGTATCTTCAGCCTTTAAAGACCCAGGACCTACTTTGAATCATACATGCATTTGGGGACCCATTTCTTAATCTTTCCCCATATATTGGCAGGGTGGTAGCTCTCTTGTTGCAACCCACCTTGGATGGGGCTGCAGCATGTTAGTGGGTGCCAACCCACCAGATGAAGACCGGTGGTGTAGACAATACGGAACTGAATGGACCGGTTTCATGTGTTACTGTGTGTTGGGCTGAGAGAAAGAGGGGAACTGGCCCAAGCTCACCCAGTGGACTCCATGGCTGAGTTGGGATTTGAACCCTGCTTTGGCAGGTCCTAGTCTAACACATGCAAAATATCTGGAGCATTGGGAAATTTCCCAAGAGTGTCTTCCTAGATGCATCCCTTCCTCATCCCCTTTAAAAATGAAATAACATTCTTTAGCATACTGAGTTTTCAGAATGAAATTTAAAATGTGGTACGCCAGCCTAGTTAACTTGGGGGGGGGGAGTTCCTGGTCATTGTGCCAAGTGGGGCCTGTTAAGTTGTGGGTGAACATATCAGACGACACAGCGATTCTTCAAACAGCTCTTGTTTATTCACAGGCCAGGATAGAACTGAACTGAAGGGTTCAGTCAGCCTGCTTATATAGAGCTCCAGTACAACGTAACTGTAACAACTTTCTAAAACTATCCAATCACTGAATGTCACTTTTGATCCCTTATTTGCATAACTATCTACAGTATCCCGCTGCTGGCCCAGGGTGAGAACGTCAGTACATAACACAAATGGCTGCAGAAAGTGAATGCATGGTGCCTACTACTGACTCCCTTGGAATTCCCTTGGAATTTGAACCCTTGGTCTGTTTGGATGTAATCTGAGAGTGAAGAACTGACACAACTAAACTACTGAGTCACAATAGCTATTCAATCAAAGTTTTGGGTTGTGTTTGTATGCTTTAAAATACTTTATTGCCCTGAGCTGCGACAGGATAGATAATAAGTTAGTTAACATAGAGCCTAACAGAACAATTGTGTGTTTGTGTGTGTGTGTGTGTGTGTGTGTGTGTGTGTGTGTACCCACTTACCTGGAAAGTATGTGTCACACACACACACACACACACAGAGAGAGAGAGAGAGACACTTTCCAGGTAAGTGAGTATAGGAGTGCAGCCTTCAAATCATTGCGTGGTATGAAACTACATTTTACTCAGAGTAGACACAGTGAAATTAAAGGCCCTAACTGTTAGGAATGTGGCTCACCAGAGCGCAGGGGAAGAGTCAGACTTAGAAACTGAGCTAAGTGAAAGAGGGACTGACTCTGTAAATGAGAGCTGGCTGACAGAGCTGAGAAAGGGCAGTTTGACCCCCCCCCCTTCCCAAAGAAGACACTGTTAGCTCTCAAGAAGCAGGAGAGTTAGAAGGCAACCAGAGAGTTGCTAGGCAATCAGCAGATAAGCAGAGGACTGAGACTGTGTCAAGTGAAAGTGAGGAGGGCGAAGGCCAGCCTCTCAGTCCCCGTTCTAGGAGACTGGATAAGATCAGAGGGCAACAGAAGGGCAAAAGGGGAAAGGTGGGAGTTTGGCGTCCTTCCTGCTGTGGGAGGGGTGAAGATTCAGACTGACCAACTATCATCAATGCGAGGAGGCGAGAAGCCGTGCTCTGGGTGTGTTTTGTTGAAAATAAACGTACACAAAACAGCTGGAGAGTCATTACTTCTTATCGGGGCTTGCTTGCCTGCCAGAGATCATTACACTAACTTAGTCATGTTCATAAAAATCAGTGGGTCCACTCTGAGTAAGACTTAGTTAACTTCCACCCATTTGCAATTATGAAAATGTGAGTGCAGGCTACCTGTTTTCTCCCCATTAAGCACTTGCTGTCAAATAGACAAGAGTGAACATTGTGCAGAGTCATAGGAGCTGCACATTGTAACTAGAAAAAGCACAAGTGCCAGTCAGTGCTATCAATCACAGAGGTGCCTCTGGCCAGCGAGACAGAGTAAAGAAAAAAAGAGAGAAATAATCTCTCAGCTGATTTATGGGGAAAGGAGCCGAATGAAGAGAGCTTTCCCATTCATTACTCAGATGTCCCGAGGGAAAGTTTTAACTTAATGTAAAGTTATGCATTTCTCTTGCATGCATTCAGAAGGTGATTCAAGGTGATTAAAAAAAGGAAGGAATTAAATGCATTTAGGAAGGTCGTCACACTGGGGCTTTGATTTGGCTTGTTCATATTATTAGCATTTTATATTTATTGCTATTTTAATAAAGCTGTTGAGGCTAATTGACTTTTAGGAGAAGTATCTTTCTGGACTAGAATTTGTATTCATGTTTTGCCTCCTTCCTCAGCTTGCAATGTCTCATTTCTCTCAGTGTCTGTGACCACTTTGAATGCATTTGTTGGTATATAATTGTATGAATGCTACTGTCCCACTCCAACCCCCAACTGGCAGGATGCTTTATCCAGTTCATCAGAAGAATCAAGTGACATGGCTTTCACTTAACTTTACTGTATTCACTTTAGATGTTAAATGCAGGATTGTTTCCTCTTGGGGGGATTCCTCCCCAGCTACGGGAGTCTAGCCTGACATTCTATTACCTTTCTGTGTATCAGAAAGGTAGAGAGAAGCATCTCAAGATGTCGCCCCCCCCCCATCCCATCTGTAGATTGGAATGGTATAGCCCAGGAAAAGCTTTCCGGCTTAATTTCGGTGTTAAAGTGTGAAAAGGACAAAAAACTTGGGGTACACTACTTAAAGTGTTTCCCAACTTTGCTATAGTCTAGCTCTGAGGATTTTGGATCAGTCAGAAAACAAGAGGCTTCAGCCAAGTAATGAAGAAGCAAATCAATGGCCAATAGGCCTGATCTTTATTTGTTGCACCAAAGGTCCCAACCTCTAAGGCAAGCAAAGAAGCAGCAGCCCAGAACAAAGGTTACATGAAGTTTTATAGGTTCCCATAATTTCCCATAATACATTTCCAACAGTGTCATCAAAACCTCACAGATATGTCACAGAAGAGGAGTGGTGTCAGGAAGAAAATCCAGACATGCCCTTGTCAATCGCACGTCCCCACCCCTGTCTCACACAGGCTAAAGAAAGCATTTACATATCCCTTTGTCGTTAAAACACGGCTGGCACAGTTTACTTGTTCAGGCTGGGTTGCATTCCACTCTGGAGGTGGCTTTTCCTGCCTGGGGCTTTGTGATTCTGATAACACAGAGGTCGGCAACCTAAGGCCCATGGGCCACAAGCAGCCCACGGGGGTTGTTTAACCGACCCACGAGCCACCCACGAACCAAGCCGCCCGCTCAGTGAGTCCAGGAAATTAGGTCCTGCTATCCTTGGGACTACACATGCTTGGAATAGTCAGCTGGTTCATAACACAGTTGCTACTGGGTTGTTGGCAGGGGGTGACCATTCTGAGCAGAATGTAGCCGAGCTATATTCTGAAGGTATAGAAGCTATACCTTCTATACCTTCTGCGAAAGCCCTTCTCTGGAGGATCTCCCACCTGTCGCTATCAGGGAGAAGGCCTTCTTCTGTAGTTGCAACATGAGTGTAGAAAACCACCTTAAAGGAGATCTACTTAATGCCTTCTTCTTTTTCACTCCTTGGTGCTGGGCATAATCTTCCTTGTTTCTCCAGGTTTTTGGAGCAAAATTAGATTGTCTATTTGTGTGTGTGTGTGTGACTGAACTACTGCTTTAATTGCTTTGTTTTTATACTGTGACATGTTTTAGTCTGATTGCTGGAATTTTGCTATTTTTAGTATTTTTATTGTGCTTTATTATTTGTTAGCTATCCTCACGGTTAGCTGCAAAACGGTGGTGTACAAAAGAATAATAAAATAAATAATCCAAGGGGAAATGGCAAGATGCCAGCTAATCTCTATGAAATGACGGCCTGGTATTCCTTGTCCTACATGCCTTGACTCTTCTCTAAATTGGGGGTGGTCCTACCTTCTACAAACCCAAGCTCAAACCTTCATACGCTACTAGTTGTTTGGCAGTTTTTCTAACTCTGAAGTTTTTCTCTTTGTATGTCAACTGGTTTCAGTTTTTTTCAAAAAGCCATGCTTAAAACTGGACTTCATCACAATGACTTTCAAACACAAATTAAGAACAAATGGTAAACCAAACATAATGCGAGTCACAAAGGAAACAAGAGGTTCTCAAGGATTTTAACACATTTTTCTGGTCAAGGCCATGCTTTTGTAATTCTGGTCATGGTCACAGACTTCATTTTTTCAGTTTGTTTAAGTCTTTTGAAGTTCATTATCCCTGTTCAGCTAACTTCACTTTGCTGATCTCAATCAGTTCATGATCATTAATTTAAGCTTTCTTCTGCCACTATATAATTCTCAGCTATTTCCTGCTTGCTGGATAGAATCTGGTCTCAAATGCTCCATCTTTGAAACTTCTAATTTCTGAAAGAGAAATTATTTCCCTGTGCTGACTTTATATTCTAATGTTCTGACACCATAGGTGCCAATTCCCTATGGCCCTGGATGCCCAAAATTCCCCATGAAGGGGCTGGGCACCCACAGATTTTGGTGTCAGGGCCATGCGTGGCACCCACAGCCCCAGGCACCCACAGTCGCTGGATAAATTGGCATTTGTGTCTGATACATAGATTATTTAGTGGCATTCTTGTTCCAAGCTAGAAAATGCCTTTCCCTTTGTTGTGGTCAACCATTTAGCAACTTTGATTCAAGTCTAGTGAGTCTGATATTTCCCTGAACATTCTAGCTGCTTATCCTCCAAAAGCAGTAGTTAAAACAGGGATACTGTCTCACTACATTTTCTGTAAACCACATTAAGAGATCAAGTCATACTGTATGTTAAACATACTCTTTGGGTTTCATACTTAAACGAACCATGCAGATTACAATTCCCACTTCACCTATAAATCAGTGGCAGGAAACAGCAAAGAGCATGATCAGGATCTTTGCAGATACCATAGGAAATCTATTTGGTAATATTCATTGGTGTGTGTTGTTACTACTCTGGTATGTTCAGTGGCAGAATCTTTCATTGGGGTTTCTTGTTACTCTTGTACTACTCCAGCACAAGGGAAGGGTTTTAGAGCAATTGATTTGTATGTGTAAGGTCTCATACTCAATCTCCAGCATCTCCAGGTACGGACTGGGAAAGACTCCCGTGAGTCATTGTAGACAATATTGATCTAGCATGGCCAATGGTGGGAGTTGTAGCCCCTCAAAAAACATTCTTATTTATTTATATCTATGCATTTCCAGTTTTTATTTTACATACATTTATAATCTTCCCATCTTCCCAAGCAGACTTCCCATCCTATCCTTCAGTGACATCCTGAGTTGGCTGCATCTCCATCGGTTTCTCCACTCCATTTCGTCCCTTCACTTCCCTTGTTTTGTCAACTGCTCTCCAAAGGTTCGTCCCTACTTGAAGATTATATTTACAGTAATGCCATATCTTTTTAAGTATTCTCCAAGACATTACCACTCACTCCTTATCTTCCTCTCTAGCCAGTTCCTTATTTTAGCCGTCTGCAAATTCTATTAATTTATGCAACCATTGGTCTTTTGTCAGGATAACCTTTTCTTTCCAGTTTCTTGCATAAACTGCTATTGTGGCTGCTGTTGCATTGTAAAAATAAATTGTGTCCTTTCTTTTCTTTTCTCCTTTCCTATTATAGCTAGAAGAAAGCCTTCTGGGTTTTTTTGGGAATGTGAGGAACATTTTTTTTTAATTCCTCATATACCATCTTCCTTTTTTTTTTGTTTTTGTTTACATAGCCACCACATATGTATTAAAAAGCCTTCCATTTCTAAACACTTCCAACACAGTGTAGTCCCACCAATCAATGGAGGACGCCATGTTGGCTACTCCCAGTGTGGACCGTAGGGAGTTAAATGGGCCACTGCTCTGACTTGGTATAAGGCAGCATCTTATGCTTCCTATGTTTCTATTCAGACACTTGTTCTTTCTGTTCGATGATTAAGCACAGAATGTTCCCTGAAGTTGTCTAATTCAACACAACCAACAACAACAAACACCTCGTAGCTGTACCTCTTGGGCTATTGAGTTCTACGTTTATTTCATATTCTGCTTGTAAGTCCTGAAGCTACAGCCCATCAGCTTCATTGTGAACCTAAGTTCTAGTCTTCTTGTTGTTGTTTAGTCATTTAGTCATGTCCGACTCTTCGTGACCCCCTGGACCAGAGCATGCAAGGCACTCCTGTCTTCCACTGCCTCCCACAGCTTGGTCAAACTCGTGCTGGTAGTTTCAAGAACACTGTCCAACCATCTCTGTCGTCCCCTTCTCCTTGCGCCCTCCATCTTTCCCAACATCAGGGTCTTTTCCAGGGAGTCTTCTCTTCTCATGAAGTGGCCAAAGCTAGTCTTAGGAAAGGGTGAAACTCTTTCTCTCCAAACCAATTATGTTATAAAACTCATTCATGTTCGCCTTTCTTCTAAACTGAAAGTCACAGCCTTTCCTGTGTTGCAATGTTCTGCATGCTAAGAATGTTTTAATATTAATTTAATTGTTTCCAAAGCTGGTCCACTCTCCAGTGCTGGAGTGCCTAGCCATCTAACATCCCCCCCCCCCCCGCAGCTGACAGCATTACTGTTATTCCTACTGTTATTTACTCTTACTTGTTTGATAACAGTTTCTTTGGATGCAGACTCAGTTAAAGGTCATGGTGCAGTTGGGTAAATATTCATTTATAATCTGGATAAGCTATTTACTTGGCAAATGTGCTTGATGTTGCCACCGCCACAACTTCTTTATCACCTGCAAGATGTCTTTAACATCTCCCAGATTTTCTTTTTATTTTACTTACTGGCAAGAATTCAGCAAATGCGCACGCACATCTGTAAAATGTTTGTGTGATCTTCTTTTTGAATGCTTGACAAATTAAGTCCTGTGAAAACTGATAATGCAGTGCAATGAATGACATTTTAATAATCACAGAAAATAAGCCTGATGTTAAGTAGAATGTTTAGCGGCATCTTCTCCCTGGTTATTAAACATCTATTTAAGTAGCCGAATTATACATCTGTCAACAATGTTTAGAACAAGAATAAAACTTTCTTCCATGGCAAAAGGTTATTTGAAACAAAATACACAGTATAATGAGTAGGTTTAGTTTTGAAGGTTTGGGGACAGCCTCTCTTATTCACTGCTCTGTGCTCCTTGGCAGCAGTGCCCATGGCAACGCTCCCTGGTACAAGGAAGACTGCAACAATACTGCAGCTGTTCCTATCATAAGAAAGAGGGGAACTGAATCACTAGTGCATGGCTTTCTCAAGGCTGCCATTCTCTCTGAGCAAGGCTCAGGAGTGTCACTGGCAAGCACCCAATCCGGATGGAGTAAGAGACACTTCGTCCACAAAAGTAACTGAATGAGTGCAGCGCCATGACTGACTGACTGATTGCAGATCTACAAACCTTTGGCTTCCTCAGAAGTGTTCCTGTGTGACTGAATTCCCGTGGGCTGGGGTTGAATGAATAGAACTGGATGCTTTAATTTTTACTGTCAGGAGAAATGGTAATGTGAATGTGGAGGAGGAATATTAATTATGCTTGGCAGACCTTCTTCAAACTTTAAAAAAAAAAAATATCTCAACTGCACACGCACAAAACAGCACAAAGAAGGAGTCTAAGGAGCTGATAAGTGGTGGAAGCTTTTGTACTGCAGACTTGTAGAAAACAGGTGGGTAAAGGAGAATTATTTGTCATTCTCAGTTTATCAGTTTCATAATTTTATTTTTGCTTTTAAAAAAAGCCACAGAATTTAAATATATAGTTTTTAAAAACATTTGAAAGGCTATAACATGGATTAAAAAATAAAATATAATACCATAAAACCCTTCCTTCCTGTCATCTGCCCTTTCTCTATCTGGTCAAGTAAACCAGTTCTTTACATTAGGAAGATGCAAAGTCTGGGGCAGGAGCTGACTTCTTCCTGAAGAAAGCTGCAAACTGGGGAATCCAAGAGTACCCTTCAGCCTGGCCTATTCACATATGGTTGATAGAATGCCAGGGTGTATGAGGTGTTAGCGGAGGGGTAGTACCTCTGGTGGGGGACACATCATGCTCCTTCTGGTCTAGTTTGTCCACCTTTGGTCCCCACCCTGCACTCAGCTCTTACCTGTGGCTCCTAGAGCTGTCAGCATGCAACAGGAGCCACACCCCAAGGAACGGTTTCGACTGGC
This sequence comes from Podarcis erhardii, assembly GCF_964252035.2. Lineage (NCBI taxonomy): Eukaryota > Metazoa > Chordata > Lepidosauria > Squamata > Lacertidae > Podarcis > Podarcis erhardii. The sequence continues at coordinate 135,961,460 of NC_138497.1, read as the reverse complement.
TGGCTAATCCAGGTGAGGGTAGCTGATGGGTCTCAAACCCTTGGTGAGTTAGGGACTTCCCCTGCAGGTGAAGACAAGACTCTGGTGGATTGTGCAGATGAGAACAACAGTCCAATGGTCAAGAAGACGATTTCTGCATGTGCTGTAGAGAGATACGAGGGGCAGATAGGGCTTGTCAACTAGGTAGCCCATCTAGGAGGAGGAAAACTCTGATCCTAAACCTCCACTGCCTTGTGAGATATCTTTGGGAGAAGAAAAGGCTAAGGAGTAAACCCTGTACAAATCCAGAGTAGATGTCCTAAGGCAGTTGGATGGTGCCTTGTGCCCCTTGTACGCCTCCTCCCACCAAGCTGGTGCCAAACGTCTTTCTCTCTCTTTGGGCCACATCAGCAAGGCTGAGGGCAGGGTCATCTGGGCAGCTGAGGACCTCCACACACACTGCCCAGGCTTGTACCCTGCGGAGGCCACTTTGGTGCTGCTAACGCAGCAGTTTGACTTCACCTGTGGAGGAGCAACCCACTGTCACTTGAGACAGATGGATGACAACAGCAGCAGCAGCAACTGATCAAAAGCCATTCCCAGAGGGATAGAAGAGGCAGTGTGAGCAAAGGCTATTTAAGTGTCAGCTGGACAGCTATTAGCAGGGACTGTCATTTTGGACTTTAACTGCTGGTCCTCCTATTCCTACTGCTTGCAAGGAAAGACCAGCCAAATCTGGTCAGCCAGCTAGCCAAGGGACCATTAGCATCTTGGGCCAAAGTGAGGACATCCACAGCCTGAAATACCCACTGCAACATACCGTATGCTTCCTGGTATGCAGAGATAACACTCAGTGCCAATACAGACTGCATCAGTGCAGTGTAGGCAGTTTGAGCAGCTGGGAGCAAAGTAGCCACTTATGCATCATCAGAAAAGAGTAAAAAAGACTGCACAGATCTGCATGTGCTGGTTTTATATATATAGATAGAAATATAGAAAAATCACTTTAATAGAATTACAATATACCTCACCGTAGAGGAAGAACTGTGACCGGGTGAACTGTGGGCTTGCTCTGCTGTCTGGATGCTACCAATAGGTTTATTCTCTTTAACCAGACTTGGACTAAACAGGCCTTCAAACAGAGGACGTCCCTGTGTAAAGCAGGGAGCAGAGCCAAGACACAAGGAAGAGGCAGTCTGGACTTACTGTAACATCTGGCCCTTCACTCCGCTACTGCCACCACTATGGAAGAACCCCATTTACTGATTTTAATGCTTTGTTTTGTTGCGTCTCTGAGGGAGGCTGTTGCATTTATCACTGTGATGTATATTATGGGATGGTTGGTAGCCACTCCACTCCTCACTCTTAGGTCTATCAGTTCCAGTATTCTGCTTCCTATTCTGGCCTCTGAGAAGCCTTCCAGCTAATTAAAAATGTGCTAACCCTCTCCAATTCTTATTGAACATTATTCATTTGTTTATTGCATTTATATGCCACCTTTATCTTCCAAGCATCTGAAGTGGTGTACATGGTTTTCCTCCTCCTCGTTTCATCCTCACATCAACCCTGTGAGGTAGGTTAGGCTAAGACAGGGGTAGTCAACCTTTTTATACCTACCACCTACTAATGCATCTTTCTTGATGGTAAAGTTTCCTTACCGCCCACCAGTGCTCGATGGAAGGAGGATTCAGCTTGTGCCGTAGAACCCCCCTGCCGCCCACCTAGAATCCTGAAACGCCCACTAATGGGCGGTAGAGACCAGGTGGACAACCCCTGGGCTAAGAGATGGTGACTGGTTCAAGGTCACCCAGTGAGCTTCGTGGCTAAGTGGGGATTCAAATCCTGCTCTGTCAGGTCCTAGTCCAACATTCTACACCACACTGACTTTACTATATGAGCAGTAAACTGCTTCAGAATGTGGAGATGTCATGTAACTATGCATTTTAACTGTAATTGTAAGTCACTTCCATTGGATTGAAAAATAGTGTCTAAATACTATAAAAATGGCCATCATGCCAATTCTCCCTTTGATGTATATATTCAAGTAGGGATTTCTTCATTCAGGGTTTAGCAGTCAGCTCTTTTATTGAGGTAGGAAACTTGAGGACCAAGTGCCTGCATGTTTGCTAAGAATTTTCCTGTGTTCCCCAGAGCTTACTCCCAGGTAGGCATGCCTAGGATGGCAGCCACTGTACTTTTGGTGGAACCAGAATATCCTCTTTTTTAGCATTCTTCAATTATCATTGTGGCAGCACTTCTTGAAGTGAAAAGAGTATTCTGCTCACTGGCAGTACTGCTACCATGCTTTGGTGCAGGGATGCCAACTTGCCCACCACATGGGGGTGCATCACGTGACATGTCATGTGATGTCATGGGATGCATCCCGCCCCCGTGACGCCAATACTCGCACACTGAGCTGGGCTCCATCCTCGGCCTCCTTCTCCCCATGGCATGTGCCTGGCAAGGGCAGGACCCATGGAGGGCGATCTTTGCCCTTACTCATCCCAGCCCCCTCCCGGCTCCTGGGCTCCCACACAGGGGCTGCGCCATGTGGCGGTGGTGGGGGATGTCGGCCCCTTGCGCCCCATATATTTGGTGCCCCTGCTTTGGTATAATACCAAAAGAGTCATTTGAGGAGATACCAAAAATTCTTCTCAGGTTGAAGGTTATTTTGACAAGTAGCCGTGAAAGTTGGTTGGCTGAAGGGAGTCATCTTCCTTCATTTTAGCAGATTCTCCCAAAATACCATGGTGGAGTACTGAAGAATAAAGAAGGTGTGGATTGCAGCCAAAGCCCAACTCTGCACAGAATACCAGGGGAGACAACAAAACCAGCTGCTGAACATACAGGAAATTTAGGACCGTTTCAAAGGCAATACATAAAAACACCCATATACTCAATAGTCAATAATATAATGACAGGACTGTAGATTTCTAAATAACATACAAATTTCAGAGGCTGTTAAATTAATGGCATAGAGCTAAGACTTCAGATACAAGCATTTTTGTGAAATTTATTTTCATGAGCTTCTATAGTCTACAGCCTCTTCATTCAGTTTTGAATAATGGTTCAATTGAGCTGTAAAAGCTTCTAAAGTTGGAAACTTCTGACAAGTTAATTTCAGCCACACAGGGTAAAAATCCTCCTCCACCTCCCAGCCAGATAAAAGCTTCCATATCATGAATGTAGCAGTCATTCTAAGGAATTTAGAAAACAACAAAAATGACGTCAACCCTATCTTGCCAGGAAAAGAAAAACACATATAGTGGTATGCTTTAGGGAGAAAGTAGATTACACTAAAACACTGCTATTCCAAAGAATAAAGAGAAATACAAACCTAATGTGTAGCAGCGGCGGCGGGGGGGGGGGAAATAAAGTGGAATGCCTTATAGAGAGAATAGAATCATAGAATTTTAGAGTTTGGAAGGGACCCAAGGGTCATCTAGTCCAACCCCCTGAAATGCAGGAATCTCAGCTAAAGCATCCATGACAGATGGCCATCCAACCTCTGCTTAGAAACCTCCAAGGAAGGAGAGTCCACCACCTCCTGAGGGAGACTGTTCCACTGTTGAACAGCTCTTACTGTCGGAAAGTATTTTTGCATGTCTAGTTGGAATCTCCTTTCTTGCAACAACTTGAAGTCATTGGTTCGAGTCCTGCCCCCCCCCGCCCCCCGCCCCGGAGCAGGAGAAACAAGCATGCTACCTCCTCCATGTGCTATCCCTTCTCCTCTCAGTCTCCTCTTTTCCAGGGTGAACATACCCAGCTCCTTCATGTGCTCCTCATAAGGCTTAGTTTCCAAAGCAGTGATCATCTAGGTTGCCCTCCTCTGCACACGTTCCAGCTTGTCAACATCCTTCTTCAATTGTGGTGCCCAGAATTGGACACAGTATTCCAGGTGTGGTCTGACCAAGGCAGAAGAGAGTGGGACTATTACTTCCCTTTGATCTGGACACTAGACTTCTGTTCATGCAGCCTAGAATAGCATTAGCTTTTTTTGCTTCTGCATCACACTGTTGACTCATGATAAGCTTGTGGTCCACCAGGAGCCCTAGATCCTTTTCACATGTACTGCTAGGAAGCCAGGTGTCCCCCACCCTATAGTTGTGCGTCTGGTTCCTCTTGCCTAAGTGGAGAACCTTACATTTCTCCCTACTGGAATTGATTTTGTTATCTTGAATTGCATGAATTGAACTAAATGATAAACTACTAAGCTTTTGTAGTCATCATGTAGTGGGACCCACTACAAATAGCCGGTGAAGACCTGTTCCTCACTCCTGTTTTAGATTGTGAGCCTTAGGACAGGGACTCCCTTAGTACTGATTTTTGTGACTCAGAGAGCCTCTTTGACTAAAGGGTGGCTTATAAACTAATTAATTAATTAATTAATTAATATTATGTACTGCTATGATCTGCGCATTGTGAAATGTAAGGTACCAACATATTGTTTGTAGAAATCCTCCATTTGACAACCTGGTATAACTACTGAAGGCAAAGTAAGCCAATTTGTCTGTGCAAACCAAGCAGGGATGCATTGCCAACCATTGCCTCAAAATTCAGAAAATAAACTAGAGGAGATTATTATGTGCTGTTTAAAAAAAGCAAAAACAGTACATTTAAGAGAAATTCTAAAGTTGTTTAGAATTTGTTAGACTCATCTAACAAATGATTTAGTAATATATAATGGACAATATAGAGGAGATTTAGCTCTGTTAGATCTGACTAGAGCCAGACTATCAGTCAAAGAAAGAAGTAATGATTTGGTAGCACTGCAAAATTTGTGAAGAGTGCCTTCTAACAGATGTCCCTTTCTTTGAACATTTTCAGAACTCTTCACTGCTATGGAAATGATCTGAATCCTATAACTAACAACCAGTTAAGAAAAGCTGTGAAGTTCTGAGCAATTAAAGTTTGTGAGTTTAATTATTGCTATGACAGTATGTAAATTTATGGGCTATGCATTTCCCTAAAAATAATAATACCAACAATTTAAAAAGTGCTTAAATACATCATAAGCAGCTAGGGAAGTGGTTGGTTCTTTGGACAGCAGTGGAGTTAAAGGTGTGATAAAGGAAGCAAAGGTGATTTTGCAGAAGCTGATTTAATCATTTCTGTTTATTTTTACTGTGGGAGATGGAACATAGATACTGGTGCCTGGAGTGACATTATCAGAAACAGAATCTAAAGAAATGAGACAAATAAGAGGAACAAGAAACAAAGTTCTGGGCAGTTTGGCAAAAAGATTAGAACTGGGAAGAGGTTAACATAATACTCTTTTTAAAAAACTGGATCAGGTGCGTGAATTGAGAAAATTACAGGCCAGTTAGAGAATCTGCTCTGGGAAAACTGGTGGGAAGAATATGTCCTGCTGGAAAAAATCAGCATGGCTTCTGCAAACAAGTCCTGTCTCACTAACCCTTTTCACTCTCAAGAGCCTCATTTCTGTGTGCCCCCTGGCTCTCACTGGTGGATGCAGCACTCATGTTCTCAACTCAGGTTTTGTTGATGGCTTTAATGCATAGATCACTATGGGATGTAAGTCAGGTTACAAAGCACACTGGTTAGCATTTGCAGCAGAGGTTAAAATATCTGACTAAGCACAAACTGGGCCATGTCCCCCAGACTCTCATTTTGAAGAGCAGAATGGATACTGGCATTAGTATGGTTGGCGCTCCAAGAAACAGGACTGGGCAAGGAAGTGGCACTCCTTTGAACTCTCTGGGTTTGCTGAGTTTGTTCATGCAGGTGCAGCCATCTTTGTGTCCTTGGCGATGGAGCTGGAGTCCATGGGGCTGGCTTTCTGTCTGATCTGCCCGCTGGCACCTCCTTGATGGGAAGAGGTTCTTTGGGGGTGGGAGGTGGCCCAGGCATCATGAGGCAGCTGTGATGTGGCACCCAATGTGTCTGATGGCACTGAAGCAGACTTGCCCCCCTCCCTGAAGTCTGAGTCAATGTCTTCCAGTTCTGGTAGTACCCCATTTTCCTCCTCTCCACCAGACAACCGCTGCAAGACTTTTCATGGGGTTGGGCTGTAATGTGTCCTGGCTCAAATGAAACAATCTTTTTCAGTCTGTTGATTGAAATACTTTGTTCTTTTAATTTAGATTTAAAACTGTTTTGGATAATGAAAAGTTAAATTGATTTTGGGGGGGATAAAAAATGCATGCAACCAGAAGCAACTTTTCCTTTATTTTAAAAGTTTGTGTTCCCATCCCTGGAGTATTCATTTTGTACCTACAGTTTCAAAAAGGTTTTAATAAAGTTTCTTATCAAGAGTTTCTGAGTAACTTAACAGTCATAAGATAAGATGACAGATTCTCTTATGGATCTGTAACTGGTTAAAGAAAAGGATGCAGAAAAAGGAATAAATGGACCATACTCTCAATGGATAGATGTATGAAGTGAGGTGATGCTAGGATCTGTATTGGGACCTGTACGTTTTAACGTGAATAATCTGAAGTTTAGAGATGAGCAGTGAAGTTGCAATGTTTGTAATGACACCACATCATTCAGGGTGGTAAAAATTGTGGGGTCAAGATGGGTAACTCAATGAAAATGCTGGTGTAGCAGCTGTGATAGTGTATGAATTTATAGATAGTGTGGATAAAGCGGTTAAAGATTCCCCCCCCCTTACTCTTTCATAATATTAAAACCTGGGGTGTTGCAACGAAGTTGAAAATGGAAGAGTCAGAGGGCAAAGTACTTTACATAGCACATAGTTTCAAACTATGGAATTTGCTATACTGTACAAGACAGTGGGGATGCGGGTGGCGCTGTGGGTTAAACCGCAGAACCTAGGACTTGCTGATCAGAAGGTCGGCGGTTCGAATCCCCGCGACAGGGTGAGCTCCTGTTGCTCTGTCCCTGCTCCTGCCAACCTGGCAGTTCAAAAGCATGTCAAAGTGCAAGTAGATAAATAGGTACCTCTCCGGTGGGAAGGTAATCAACGTTTCCGTGTGTTGCTCTAGTTCGCCAGAAGGGCTTAGTCATGCTGGCCACATGACCCGGAAGCTGTACGCCGACTTCCTCGGCCAGTAAAGTGATATGAGCACCGCAACCCCAGAGTCGGCCACGACTGGACCTAATGGTCAGGGGTCCCTTTATCTTTACAAGACAGTAGTGATGACCATCGGTTTGTTTTAAAAGGAAATCGGACCAACTTATGAAAGATGAGTCAAGCAGCAATGGCTGCTGTGATGTTCTGATAGTGTGTAGTGTTAAATGTGGAGGCAATTAGATTAGATGAATTAGGCTAAGTGTTGGTTGGGAGGGGGAGGGAGTGTGCTTGGAACATTGGAAGTGAGTGGTGACAAGATAGGAATTTTGAGGGGCAGTTTGAATACTAGTTGGGATTGAACGTGGTTGAGAGTATATTGGGTTAGTGAGATGGAATAGGGTCAGTGTTGTTATTGGTAATAGTTTTGTGATATAAGGTGAGGGAGGATTTAGCTTAGGTATTTTTGGAAAGGTAGAATAAGTAGGAGTGTTTATATGAATCAGAATAACTTCTGACCATAACTAAATACATAAATTCTAACTACATAACTAAAACCATATGCTTCTGTGTGCTGAATTAATATTTGATTACTTTTATTAGTTCTGTTATCAATAAAGTTGCTGTATTATACATGTGTTTCTTGACTGGCCTCACTAAAGGTGGAATCAGATAGTTTGTTATCTGTGGCGGCAGCAAAAATCAAGAGATCCTAGATACCTAGCAGGAACCCAGGTGAGGGCTGTACACCTTAGAGAGAAGGTGGTCCAGTGAAGTTGAGGTAGATCTGAGGGTGATGTCAGAGAACCACAAAGCAGAAGCAAAGTGGCATAACACCTATTAGTCATGATGGCTGTGTGCTACCTGCAAGATCAGAGGAGGTATAGGAATAGGACTTTCAGGATGCTGGAGAGATTCAGAAACTAAACTGAGTGAGGCAATTAAAACACTGGCTTGGTTATGGAAACAGTCTAGAATAGGTAACGGAATGTGACTGATTTCTAATTATGTTTTATTTTCTATAATGGGTAAGTACACAAACTGAAAAATCACCTTTTTTCTAAGAACAATTTCTCATTTTTAAATAACTTGTTACCATACCAAATTCTAAGTAAAAGCATAACTGGTTTTGGGAAAAATTGGTCTGAGACCCTGTTATTTGCGCCATGTCTAAGTGCTATAACGCTGTACCAAGTGTTGGGAGTGGGTTGATTGGACTAATTAAAGTCCTGAAGGTTAAACGAGTATTTAGAGGAAGCAGCCAGAGAAAAATAAAGATATCTTCCTGGTGGCAGTGCTGAAGTTAACAAGAAAGAGGAATTGTTTTGGCTGGTTTGCTTGCCTCCCTAGCCTCTCATAGTACAAGCTTCAGACTGTGTCACCCTAGCCTCTGAATATCAGTATCTTGGGAACAACAATCAGGGGAGGGCTATTTCACTCAAGCTCTGCTTGTGGGTTTCCTGCAGGCATCTTGTTGGCCACTTGTTGCTGGGCTAGAGGGAAAAGCCATCTGCATGCACACTTAGTAGCATTAGTCCCACTGAATTCAACGAGGTTTACTCCTAATTATGCGTACATAAGATTCCAGCTCTAATGGCTAAGATCAAAAGGTATGAGATGGAAGTCTCTGGTTCTTGTTAAATTTCATCAATTATTGCATGGCTTGATGCAACCACTATCCCTCAACTTCAGCCACCTTTTGTAGCGTACTTGCAGGGTCATTTTAAGTGTGACTCACAGGTAATGTATGGGTCATTCCATATCAAGTGATCCAATTTTTTTTTACCTCATGTCATCCAGTTTTCTTAATACTTTGTACACTTGTTGAATGATCAAGACTAAGTCTAAATCTAAAATTTTAATATTTTATCTCATCCTGTTTTTGAGTTATGAGGGTTTCAAATTTCATTTTTTGGGGGGGCATTGCCAGACTACACAAAAACCTTAAAAGCTCAGCCCAGAATTGAGATATTTCAAAAATAAAAACCAATCTCTTCAAATGTCATATGATGGGCCCACTTTAAAATTTAAAGTTACATATATTTTTTTTAAGTTATTTTAAAAAATGATTAAAATTTTCCCCCAAATTGTATTATTTCATACTTCTAAGAGCTTCCAGCAAAATTTCATCTTGGTATTTCAATGGGATAACATTAAAAAAATATTTTGTACATACATGTTGGGCTTATTGGGTTCTATTTAGGATAAATGAGTCTTCTTTGGCTAAAGTATAACAGAATAAACAAGACTTCAAAGTATAATATCAGTTACTTCAGGCATTTCTTCAAAACATTATTCAGTTAAACAGTATCTGAAAAGCTAGTGAGGCTTTTCTTTTTAAAATGTGTTCCAAAGCAGAGAGGTAACTTGCTGTTGCATGATAGGATTAACGCTTTGAAAGCATCCTTGTTAGTACTTCATTTCATGAACATTACAACAAAATACATATCAAACAAAATTATGGAAAAAACCTTACACATCAAATGGGTCTAAAACATTTATTCTTCCATTAATTATACTTTATACCAAACACTTTTCAATAGAATTTGTTGCACATGATGTTTCATTTTTTGTCCAAGTGTAAGTGTGACCAGTTGCAGTCCTTGGTTTGACACCCGTGTTAGAACTTCTGCTCGCCTTACCTTAAGAACATCCCAACTAGATGTGTAAACAAATTATGACGCTGAGCCCGGCAAGTGTCAGAAGGGCAGAGTTACGTCTTCACTTTCATAGTCCACTGACAGCACACAGGTCAACCACCATTTTTTATTGTATTCACAGGTTACATACCTAGTTATCTCAGCCATATCCAGAGATTTTGTACCTCCTTCAATGTCGAACTTCTCACTCTCATTGCTAAAGGAGTACACTTTGGTCACAATTTCTGTTGGACTGGATGTAGATGGAACAAAGCAATGAAATCCTTGTATTCCCTTGATTGATTTCACTGTTTCAAAGGGTTGTTTTAGGAATGTTCTTTTCTGCACTCCTCATTTGTTGAAAATGACAACTCGGTAGAAGGAGTGTTATCTTGGCACCAGTTAAAGAGTTCCAGTGGTGTCATAATTTTGTTTGCTATGTACAGTATTTTGTTGTAGCTGTAAAATTTTAGATTTAAACTTAGTTTTGATCATTCAACAAATATACAAAATGTTAAGAAAATTGGATGACATGAGGTAAAAAAGTAGGATCACTTGATATGGAATGACCTGTATGTGAAACGCTTTTGGCACTTTGCATTTAGTATTTAAATAACTTTTTTGAAATTATTATACATTTAATGAATTAAAATGCATCTCCTACTTCATCAGTTGAATATGAACATACATCATCTTTCTTTTTAACAAGGTTCTAACATGTCAGGACTACTTACGCAGTAATCATTTTGATCACAATAGTGCACTGGCTTACAGATCAAATAAGGAAGTGTTGAGTAACTGAATGCAATCTTCAAATAGATACAACAGATCCCCAAATGGCACCCTGTTAAAGGTTTGGGTGCACTCTTGCAAGGAAAAACAGCAAATAATGCTGGAAGGAATTTATGCTAGTATGTGGTCCAGTTGCTAACATATGGCTTAGGTGCTGAACTGAAAACTGTTTGACACTGAACTCCTAGGTGGTTTGATGGCAAGTCACACTGTTATATGCAGTGCTATAAATGTAAATTGTGATCTATTTATGAGAAAATAAATAAAACAAGGATCATTATGAGGCTAAGCAGCAGACAGGTGTTGGTTAATTGATCATCAGCAACTGTGACTATCTCTATAAAAGTCAACATTTTAGCAGTTTGATGGAGCATTCAGATGTGTTTTAACACAATGCCAAGGAGGAAAGACGTCAGCAATGCTCTTAGAGAAGCAATTGTTGCTGCCCATGAAACTGGGAAGGGTTATAAGACCATCTCTACCCAATTTAACGTGCATTATTCTACAGTAAGAAAGATTATTCAAAAGCGGAAAACATTCAAGACAGTTCCCAATCTTCCCAGGAGTGGTCGTCCCAGCAAATTCACCCCAAGGTCACACTGTGCAATTTTCAGAAGAATTGCAAGAAACCCAAGAGTTCCATCACAGGATCTACAGGCCTCATTTAGCACCAGTGTTACAGCTCATGACAGTACAACTAGAAAAAGACTGAACAGTAGGTTGTTCAGTAGGTTGTTTGGAAGGGCTGTCAGGAGAAAGTCTCTTCTCTCTAAAAAGAACATGGCAGCATAGTTTACAGAGTTGCATCTGAAGAAACTACAAGACTTCTGGAACAATGTCCTTGACCTTTGGACAGACAAGACCAAAGTGGAGTTGTTTGGCCAAAATGCATAGCACCACATTTGGCCAAAACCAAGCACAGCGTATCAGCACAAACACCTCGTACCAACTGTCAAGCAGAGTGGCGAAGCGGTGATGAGTTGGGCTTGTTCTGCAGCCACAGGACCTGGGAAACTTGCAGTCATTGAGTCGACTATGAACTCCTCTGTACAGAGAAGTATTCTAGGGTCAAACGCGAGGCCATGTGGCCAAAAGCTGAAGCTTGGCTGAAATTGGGCCATGCAATAGGACAATGGCCCCAAGTACATCAGCAAATCTACAACAGAATGGCTGAAAAAGAAAAGAATCAAGGTGTTGCAATGACCCAGTCAAAATCCAGACCAGAGAGCTGTGCATAAACAAATGCCAGCAAACCTCAACAAATTGAAGCAACGGTGTAAAGAAGAGTGGGCCAAAAATCCTCCACCACAATGGGAGAGACTGATAAAGTCATCAGAAAACAATTACTTCTAGTTATTGCTGCTAAAGGTGGTTCTACTGAATCGTAAGGTGTACTTAGTTTTTCACACATGGCTTCTCCCATCTTGGTTTTATTTTTGTTAAATAAATCTTGACACAGTGTAATATGTCCTGTGTTGTTGTTCATCTGTGGTTATATTTACCTAATTTTAAAACCTAAAGAACACATGATTTTTATTATGTCCTAATATGTAAAACCACAGAATTCAAAGAGGGTGTACTTTCCCCCCCATGGTAGGTAAAGATAAGACCCCTGGACAGTTAAGTCCAGTTGAATTTGACTATGGGGTATGGCGCTCATCTCACTTCAGTTAAAGGGAGCCGGTGTTTGTCTGCAGACAGCTTTTCTGGGTCATGTGGCCACCAGACTAAACCACTTCTGATGCAATGGGACACTGTCAATTCCCAGAGCACACAGAAATGCTCTTTACCTTCCTGCCACAGTGGTACCTATTTATTTACTTGCACTGGTATGCTTTTGAACTGCTAGGTTGGCAGAAGCTGAGACAAAGCAACATGTGCTTATGCACAGATTCCAATGACTGTATATTATACAGTGGTACCTTGGGATGCGAACAGGATCTGTTCCGGAGCCCCGTTCGCACCCTGAACAGAACGTAAGATGCGACTGCACGTCTGCGTGTTTCGCCGCTTCCGCGCATGATGTCATTTTGACTGTCTGCGAATGCACGAGTGGGGAAACCCGGAAATAACACGCTGTTACTTCTGGGTCGCCGCAGAGTGCAACCCGAAAATACTTACCCTGAAGCGTATTTATCCTGAGGTATGACTGTACAGTGGTACTTCGGTTTAAGAACAGTCTGGTTTAAGAACGATTTGGTTTACAAACTCCGCAAAACTGGAAATAGTGTCTTGGGTTGAGAACTTTACCTTGGTCTAACAATGGAATCCGAATGGTGGAAGGGCACTGCCTGCGGGAGGCCTCATTAGGGAAAGCACACCTCGGTTTAAGAATGGTTTTGGTTTAAGAACGGACTTCCGGAATGGATTACGTTCATAAACTGAGGTATCAATGCAGAGTCCAGGAAGATGTCCCTTACTCCTGAGCTGAAGTGACAGAGGGGTTGCAATCTAGTTATTTCGGGGCTTGCCCTAAGGCATTTTGTACCTTAGATGGAAAACCCAGATGGGTTCTATCTCCAGTGATATGTGAGAATAATAATTTATATAGCCTCCTCAATGCATTTGCTGAGTAGGAGACAAAGGTCGGTCTCTGTCCTCACAATATATACTTGCACATTTCTGCTGTTTTTGTACCAGGGCTGCGAGTTCGCTCGGGCCCTGGGCGAGATCCGGGGCGTTGGGGCGGGGTCCGAGGTGGGGGGCAGGCGCCTGGCGGGGGGGCGGCTCTGACCCCGGGCCCGCGGGGGGGGGGAGAGAGAGAGCGAGGGGTCGCATTCCCCGGGCGAGGCGGGGGGGGAGGCCTGGGGCTGCCCGTCGTCCCCCCCCCCCGTCTGGGCGCGCTCTCGTGTGTGGGAAAGGACCCCCGCCCGCCGAGATGCGGAGCCCCGTCTTGGGCGGCTTCGGGGACGCGCCTGCCGAGCTCGCCCCCGCTCCACTTCCGGTGCGGAGGGGGCGGGGATGTTTTATTTTTTCAGGGAGGGGGAGAGGAAGAAAAAGGGAAACGGGGCTATTATTAGCGCCGCCGCCTGATTGGTTCAGGGAAGCAAAATATATATATATAAATATATATATATATCTCTCTCTCAAGCGGATTTTTGACCACGTGATTTTCCATCCGAAAACTCCAAGATGGCGGGTGCCGTCACGGGCTGATTCCGTTGGCGGCGCGCGCACCGCTGTGCCAGCGCCCAAGGGCCCGTCGGGCGGGCGCGTGTCCCTCCTCCTCCTCCCCCTCCCCGCCGCCGCCCCCCGTCTTCGCACGCAGGTCAGTCTTCTGGGGCTCGCCCGGCACTCGCGGGGGGGGGAGGATGGTGATTGTTATGGTTATTCCCCGCAGTGGCGGTGTCTTTCAGGGCGGGCGGCGAGGATGCGCTGCCCCCCCCCCCGCTTTAAAGAGATGAGCAGCTTTCGCCTGCTGCCTTCCCAAGGCGCCTTTTTCGCCTCCCCGATTTCACGGGCCGCGGGGGGGGCGGCCTGCGGGGGGGGGGGTGAATGGTGTGTGTGTGGGGGGGTGGGGTGAGTGACGCCTGGGCGCGCCAATCAGGGCCCCGCCTGCTGCCTTGGCGGGCGCTTTGGAGCCTCCGTCTCCGCTGCCCCCCACGTTGGGCTGTGCGGGGGGGGGCGGGCGGGCCTCGGGGTCCTTGATCGACACCTGCGCCGGCCTTGCCCCCTTTCCCCCGGGAGGGCGGAGGGAGGGCGCCGCCCTTGGCCCGCCGGAGCCTCTGCCTCGATCCCCGGCGAGAGAGCCCTGCTGGCGGCGAGGGCGAGGGGTCCAGGGGCCGCGCCCGCCTCGCCCCTCCGCTCCGCCGCCCGCGGGTGAGTCTATACCGGGGGACGGGCGCGAGAGATGCGGCGCGGAGACGCCCCTGGGGCGAGGCTGGGCGGCGCCCGCCCTCCCTCCCTCCCGGCCATCCATCCCGGCCGAGGCCGCGGAGGGAAGGAAGGAAGGGGCGGCGGAGGGCGGCCGGTCCCGCCAAGCCCTTCCAGAGGCAGCCCTGGCTGGCTCCGCCCGCCCGCCCGCGAGGTCTCCCCGGGCCTGGCCGCGCTCGGCTGGGGCGGCCAAGAGGGTAACGGCGCTGCCGGAGCTTCCCGGGCCTTTCGGTGGGTCGCCGCTCGCTTTGGGCGCCTGAAGTGCGCGCGCGTCTCTGTGAGAGCGGAGGCCTCGAGTCTCGTCTTGTCAAAAGGAAATAGCAGCCAGAAGACGAGAGTTTTTGTTGTTGGGAAAGTGCTTTTAACTTTGACATATGAGGCTTCTTTACGGCTTCGAGCATCTTTTCCATCTCTCCTCCCTTGGAGGTTGGATGACCGCCTCTCACAGATGCTTAGCGGGGTTGACCAGATGACCCTGGTGCCCCTTCCCGCTCTACAGTTATAATATTCTCCTCATCTCATCTAGCTTGGGTATAGTTCATTAATGGAGCTTTGCTTGCATAAGGTTTCATGCTCGATTCCTGGCATCATCCGAGACCCTTTTTAATTGGAAACAGGGCTCTAAACAGCCACTGCCACTTGAACTAGACAGTGTCGGGCAAGATGGGCCACTGATCTGACATGAGATATGCATAAGAAACAGTCTTATATCAGTCATATGTATTTAATGATTATTCCCCCCCCCCCTTTGGGTTAAAACTGTCGGTTCTTCCTGTGCCGTATCACAGGTTGTGCTTGCTTACAACTTGTTCTCAATGTAATCTTGCTTTACCTTGGTCTTTCAGGCTCAAATACAGATGGGCAGGATGGAATGCCCGGGAGAAACAACAATATTGTCCTGGATCTGTATCCCCTTATGAAACATTTGAGCCCTAGGGCTCATCCACACTTCCACTTTCCCCACCTCTTTTCCCCGTGAAAACCCACTCTTTATCACTGAATTGGAGCACATGTAAGTTGGATTTTTTGTGGATTGACACTTGCTCTGATTCATTGTTAGAGTGGGTTTTCCTGGGGAAAGTGGTGGGGCAAACAAAAAGCTGCTTAGACCTGTGTGTAGAAAGCATGGGACAAGCAGAAAACCTTGGAACTGTGCTTTCTAGGCACAGGGCAAGCAAAGTGCAGACATAGGGTTGACTTTTGCCTCTTCGTTTCTTACATCAGGAGCTGGCAGGATGGTGAGGGAACTTTTTTAGTACCTTGCAGAGTTCTCATGCTGCCTTACTCCAGAGTAGGCTTCTGTGTGTCATTACTGTAAGAATGAAGGGCACAAGAGTTTAGGTTTCTTTTTCTGGATTTGGAACTGCGAGGTGAACGAGAAAAATGTTCGTTCATCACCATGTTAATATTTCCAGCTGTAGATATGCTGTAAAATATCTGGGGTTGCTTTGGAACCTGAGATGTTTGGTGGGGATGAAATGGACTGGGTGGTATGGTGTTGCAGCAGAGAAGAAGGGGTCAAGAATTATTTTCCAGTGTGTGTCATCTTTTCTTCAGGTTGCATTTTCAGCACCACTTTGCAACAGAAAAGATGTATGAGAAAAGATTTGTGAACTCTGTTGTCTAACCTGATATTTTTTGTAAGGTCCTGTGAGCAACTTTTAGAGAAGAGGCATTGCACAAATGCAAACATAAATGATTAAGTAACCTGTTCTCGCTCAAAATCGGTATGCTCACCTCTCAACGCTGTCAATATGCACTTTTTCTTATTGTCTCTTTAAAATCTACGAAACAGGTGGACCATTTTCAAAATTTGCTTTGACACTTTTCATTACTGAGAAAACTATCCGTTGCAGCTAGGAAGCACAGCTATACACACTATACTCCAAGTCATTAGCAGCAGTGCCAGTTTTGCCCCTACTGATTCTGAGAAGAGTCCGCATTTCCCACTCTTAAACCCATCCTGTCAGCTCCTGATGGAAACAAGACAGTCAACCCAAGAATGATTTTTCTAGCAATATAGTAAGGCTTGGATACTTCATGAGGTAACAGGAAGAGGACAGCATAGGACATATTTACTGGTTCCTCATCTGGATTTCACCCTGAAAGACCAAATAAGAGTATTAATATGCGGAAAGTAAATTGGAAGCAAGCACAGTTCGTGACATTACACAACATCATTGCTGATCATGGGGCATGTATATGAAGGCACTAGGCTTGTCTTCTGATTTTTGGGCATTGTGGGAGCCTTAGCTCTGATTGTAAACTGGCAGGTTTAGCATTTTATTATTGACTTTTCTTGGTTTTTGAAAAGAAAATGCATTAAAATTTTATGGGCTGTTTAAACATGATAGTAGTTGTTTTCTGACATAAGTTTTGAACATAATTGGTAGTTCTCAATTATACATGCACTTCCATTCACACTCCAAACTGTACATTGCTCCCTGAAGCAGCAAACTGAAGTGGAATGCAGAATATTACAGCATGAATTTGCATAAAGTTCGGTTTTAAAGTTCGAACAACTAACTGCATGGCAAATCATTTTTGAAAGTAAAAAGAGAGAGAATGTCTTAAATCCTCTTAAGTTCAGTAGAATGGCCTGGACAAATCTTGTCCAAATCTAAGAGCCATCTCCAAAATTTAGGAGCCAGAGTTAATAACTGACATTTTAATGTACCGGAACCAGGGTATATTTGATTTAAATCAAACCATTATAAATCACGAATTAAATTGCGAATTAAATCACTAGGCAGTAAGACTTGATTTAAATCGGGGGGTGGGGTGGGGTGGTTAAAGAAAGACATTCCTGCTGGTATAATCTTAATATTTACAACCAGATGAAATTTTCATTTTTGGAATAATAAATTTTCAGAGTAGTTTTTACAGTTATATAAAAAATTACTGATTTGGTTATACTATTAGAAATACATACAGATAATTATGAAATTATTGTGAGGTTTAATAAGTTAACTGTTTATATTTGGACAACTTTTCTGCTGTACTTTATTGGAAGGAGAAAAATATTCATTTCCTTAATAACAATTTAAACAATTTATTTAACTAAAACAACATTATAGCATATGTATCCATGTTTGTTAACTGATGCGGTTAAACATTCTTTTTTTAAAAAAAACCTTAGACTGAGTTTCAGCACACATGAAAAACTTAAAACAAATCCTTATTTCTTGATGAATAGCCTTTGGACTATAATGCAACTTAAACAGAAACCTATCTTTAGAAAGATTTTTTCCTCCAAAAGCATTTTATTTTAAAAATCCAATTTAAATTTTAAAAATCTGATTTAAATAAAAAAGTCTGATTTTTTTAAAATATAAAAAATCATTGATTTTTATCCACCCTGCCGCAACTCCAGATCCTAGAAAGCAAAATCCACTCACCACTGAGTCGGCTCCAGAAACTTGTCCAGTCCTACAGTAGGATTTGTGCACAACCTGCATTAGAGTGAAATTAGCTGCATTTCCAATTCTTTTCCTAGAGGCTTACTTCAGCGTTTACACTGGTACTATTGCATAATGACCATTTCACGTTTGTGAGAACTCAGTTGTTTAGTGTGGCAGCACCTACACTTTGGAGCTTTTTGCTTATTGATATCAAGCAGGTGCCTTCACTGTATTCTTTTTGGCGCCTGCTAAAGACATTGTTTAGACAAGCCTACCCAGATTATGTAGAACATTGCTGTGAATTTTAACTTGTTTTAGTATTTTAGGTTTTCGTATGTTTAAAGTATTACAAACTTTTCTTGATTTTATTGTTCTTTTTTGTAATCCCTGTTCAAATACTTTTTAACAATCAAGCAGTGTCTACATTTTATGAAAATAAAATAAAAACATAAATGATAGTATCATAATTTAAAAATGACTTAACTCAGCCTCTAAAAGCCACACATAAAAAGGTGAGTTTTTTCTGATGTGTAAATGAATAAGAAGTTGGAGCAAGATGCACAGATACAGAGCCACAACTAAAAAACTCTTGATGGGCCCTCACAATACACACCTCATTTAACAGAGACCACCAGCAGAGCCTCATCTGTTCAGCTTAATACATTGGTATGATGATATGGAGGAAGGCTATTTCCTCGGATATTTGGGCCCCAGTTGTCTGGGGTGCTAAATGTCAGCATAAGCACCTTGAATTGGACCTAGAAGACTACTGCCAACCCATGCAGCTGTTAGAGAATGAATTATATGCAGCTGACCTGCTGTTCCTGTCAGCACTCTGGATGCCACATCTCGCACAAGTTTGCAACTTCCGGATTGTCTTTAAGGGCAGCCTCATGTAGGTGCATTACATTAGTCAGAGCATGCATTATAGTACCAGGCTATCCCTGTGCAGAAATGGGTGTGCTAGATGCTCCCAGCCACTAAAGTCACTTGGACCTCAACTGACAATGTTTGTTCTAGGAGCACCTTGAACTTCCAACCTGCTCCTTAAAGAGTGTGCAACGCACAGACTTCAGAACCACCCACCACCCACAGGACCTGCATCTTGTTTGAATTCAGTTTCAGTTTATGGATATACATTTAGCCCATTAATCCACACACCAATTCAGAACCATCACTGCCTCCTCTGATACCATAAGCTGGGTGTTATTAGCATTTTGATGGCACTTTGCTCTAAATTTCCTGATGACTATGCCCAGTGGCTTAGTTTAATGTAGATATTAAACAACATGGGCCACAAGACTGGCCCTTCAGGAACCCCTAGGACAGCTGCCATGACTAAACAGAAGATGCCTAATTCTATTTATATAAACCACTGAATATAGGCTGTTTACTGGCTGTTCATAACACAAAATTATACAACCATTTTCAGCTTTCTAATGTCTTTCTCCTACATGGCATACTTTGATCCAACAACCAACCATTTGAGGAAATAGCTACTATGGTTGGGTGTTGTTAGATGCAGAATCATTGCTGTGGGTTGGAGGCACATACCCAATTCTTCCAAACAAAGAATCAACTCCTATTCAGTTAGCTCTCAATCCACTCATTTTCCATCTGGCTACAAACTCAGCCCCCTGTCCCGTCCCCCCAAGAAGGAATGGATTAGGATATAAGGGGCAGTGAACCACCAGTGGAAGCCCCCACCAGGAAGCCTGTTCCCACTTGCTGTTTCTGCCACTCAAGTTACAATCATTCACTTTCTGCTCTCTGCCTTCCAGGAGTCTGCGTTGCTGTGGCCTCGGCCTGGCCCTGCTCCAGAAAAATAGGTGGCACCTAGCCAATCAGGGCACAGATATTTACATTAATCATGAGGAAAAAGTTTTTGGCATAAATTGTGTCTGTGAGTAACATCCGCAACCATTTAATTTCAAGCAGTGTTCGAAACTCCTGTTGTTCTAGGCATATTTTGTGACAGGGAATTTCATTAGCACGAGCAGTTTCTGAGCTCTGGGCGCAGTTCTGCACCTAAGATTTCAAATTAAAACTTTAGAGTGGAAGGAAAGGAGGACCTTCTTCTGCCTCCCCACTTCCAGCTACTCTCTGAAGCCTGGAGAAGAGATCCTCTTAAGAATATTTGGGGGGTGGGTGGGGGAAGGACTAGACCATGTGAAAAATGAACATAATATTTTAGCTGCGGTTCATTCATTTTCAGCTTTGTATTCTTGTAGACATTCCATTGTTGTTCCCATAACCTAGGTTTAAGGTGCCATTTAGCTCCTAGCTTTCATATCTCAGTTTCTAACACTGACTTCAAGCACTGACTCCCATGAAAGCAGTAGTAGCAACCCTGGGAGCTCTCAGAACCAGACCAGCAGCAACAATATAGTTTTAATCTCCTCTCCCCTTTCCTTCCTTACTCATAATGCTTTGGATGTGAGAGGGGAGGTCTTTGATTGCCCTGAAATGGCATTTTGTAGCTTTGTATTTTGTATGTGTTTTTGTTTTGTTGGCTTGTACACTCCGTTGGTCTTAAATTAATTGGCTTTGGGTCTGACAAGTTTGCATGCCCTGAAATGGGGTTTGGCAACAGAACTGTGGCTGTTAAAATTTAGTGAATGCATTTCAATGCCTGGGGCAGCCTCTCAAATTTTGTTGAATCTTCATTCTTAGGAAAGATACACCTGTTGAGTATCTGCCTCTGCTGTAGCAGTTAAAGGTACAGTAGTTTTGTGTAGAGAAAAGGTGGTAATCATACTTGTCCCTGCAATTTTATGACCTAGAATCATAGAATCATAGAGTTGGAAGAGACCACAAGGGCCATCGAGTCCAACCCCCTGCCAAGCAGGAAACACCATCAGAGCACTCCTGACATATGATTGTCAAGCCTCTGCTTAAAGACCTCCAAAGAAGGAGACTCCACCACACTCCTTGGCAGCAAATTCCACTGTCGAACAGCTCTTACTGTCAGGAAGTTCTCCCTAATGTTTAGGTGGAATCTTTTTTCTTGTAGTTTGGAACCATTGCTCCGTGTCCGCTTCTCTGGAGCAGCAGAAAACAACCTTTCTCCCTCCTCTATGTGACATCCTTTTATATATTTGAACATGGCTATCACACCACCCCTTAACCTCCTCTTCTCCAGGCTAAACATGCCCAGCTCCCTTAGCCGTTCTTCATAAGGCATCGTTTCCAGGCCTTTGACCATTTTGGTTGCCCTCCTCTGGACACGTTCCAGTTTGTCCGTGTCCTTCTTGAACTGTGGTGCCCAGAACTGGACACAGTACTCCAGGTGAGGTCTGACCTCTGGCATCTTTCTAGACTATATAGCTGGCAGCAGAATTGCCAGCTTTTTTACTATTTCTTCTCCTATGAGTACCAGTGGCCATGCTGTGAAGAGCGTCGCCTGCTTAATTTCTGTATTGCAAACTGCTCTTAAAGGCAGAAGAACAGGACCAGTAGAAAGAAGAGAATCCTAAAATGGCAATTCAATATGCGCTTTCTTGGGAGCAAGTCCTAATGCATTCTACAAGGCTCATTTGTGAGTAAACGTTTATAGCACTGGGTTGTAAAATAACACTGTTTTTGAGCTCATGTTTGCTGGACTGTATAAGATTACTACATTTTCACTATATGTAATGTTTGTTTATACTATAATTACTAGCAGCCCTATGCATTTTACCCAGAAGTCCCACTATGCTCAGTGGGTTTACTCTTAATGTGAATCTCTGTAGCCTTGCACCTTGCAGTGTTCTTGCCTATTGTTATTCCTGCCTAGCCTTCTTTGGGATGCTATCTCTGTCCCTGCTTCCTCTAGCCCGGGTGATCACCAGCAGCCACTGTGTTGAATGATTTGGCTGAGGTGTGTGTAAAATCTAAACTAAATATGGGCAGGGCCCATGGCTCAGTAGTAGGGCATTTGCTTTGTCTGCAGAAGGTGCCAGTTCAATCCCTAACATCTCCAGGTAGGAATGGGAATTTTCCTTGCTTGAAATCTTTGAGAACATAATCATGTTCAAATGAATGAATGGTTTTAGAAAGCCATTCCTTTCATTAAGCCTGACCTTTCCCTCTCTACCCTCTCTTTGTCAAGCAGACCTCTTCAACCCTCAAAAGTACTTCACTGTTGCATCAGTTGACATTTCCTGCAGATGGAGAAGGGGATCCATGTATGGTTGTCCCTGCCCACTTGCTCCACTGCACAGGAAGAAGTAAATTGAGAAGAGGTCATCTGAGTGGGTCAGGAGACCTCTCCCCAGTTTGATACCATCGACCATGACAGTCTTCTGGACTGTCTAGAGGGACTGGGAGCTGCTCCTTCCTGAAAGTGTCCAGAAAGTGGTGGTGGGGGGGGATGAGTGTTTGGACCCTTGGGCTCTCTCTTGTGGGGTGCCTCAGGGTTCTGTCCTCTCCCCCATGCTTTTTAACATCTATATGAAGCCGCTGGGAGAGACCATCAGGGGGCTTGGGCTCTACCTCTCTTTTAAATCAGAACCAGTGAAGGCGGTAAAGGTCGTGAGTGAGTGTCTGAAGGCAGTTGGAGGACGGATGGCAGCTAACAGATTGAGGTTGAATCCTGACAAGACAGAAGTACTGTTTTGGGGGGACGGGACGGGCAGGTGTGGAGGACTCCCTGGTCCTGAATGGGGTAACGGTGCCCCTGAAGGACCAGGTGCGCAGCCTAGGAGTCATTTTGGACTCACAGACATAGGTCAATTCTGTGTCCAGGGCAGCTGTCAATGAAATAAACAACTATCTGACTTTTAGAAGACATCTGAAGGCAGCCCTGTTTAGGGAAATTTTAATGTTTGGTGTTGTATTGTGCTTTTAATTCTGTTGGGAGCCGCCCAGATTGGCTGGGGAAACCCAGCCTAATGGGCGGGGTATAAATGATAATAATAATAAATTATTTATTTAGTTACTTACTTCCTGACCAACTTTACAGCAGGTTGCTCTCTGCATAGCTCTAAGATAGCCTTGAGCTTTGATCCCCGCCCCAGATTTGGCCACCTGGCCTTTCTCCTGCTTCCCATCTTAGGACTGCACTGCAGTGCTTGTGTGTGTGCTTGTGTGTGTGAGAGAGAGAGAGGGAGAGGGAGGGAGGAAAGAAAGAAAGAAAGAAAGAAAGAAAGAAAGAAAGAAAGAGGAAAGAGTGGAGAAAGGAAGTGATTGGAGGGCTGAGGCATTGGAAAGCCTGACCTCGCCAGCCATCTTTGCTAACTCATCTGCTGACATGGAGCGGCCTCAGGTTGCATGCGGAGGGGGTTCTGGGGCTCACTGCCCAGGTGCACCCCAGTGGCGGCTCTGGCAACACAACACCTCGCTTTGGTAAGCAGGGAACTTGGGAGAGGGGGTCTGGCCATGGTATCCCTCCCCTCACATAGGAGCCAACTTCTAGGGGCTGAGAAGTCTTTGGTCCTCCCAATAAAACATTGGGGGGCTGCCCCCCAAGTTGATGGTGTTACCATTCAAATGGTGTGTGTGGCTGCATGTGCCGCATCATGTGGTCAATTATGCAGGGTGAGGCTTACGTCCCCCCCTCATTTTATTCAAGTTGGCATCCCTGCTCCCAGACGAAAAAGGCCTTGTCCTAGAGCTGCTTAGATGTCTCAGCCAGGGCCTTTATGCCCGTGGCTTGGCAAGTGCCCCCGGCTGTAGACAGCAGTACAGGTTGTGGACCCTTCCTGGGCATCCAGGTGTATGTGACCCCTCAGACTGCCGCCCCGTGGATGTTGTGGAGCTGGGAGGTGATGAACAAAATCAATCCTCCTAGCAAACTGGGAAAATATCCCCTCACTTACCCAGTTTAGGACATTCGACACCTTTCCTCAGCAGAGTGTGTTTTTCTTTGAGAAAAATAAGTGGCTTACTTAAATGTAAACTAAGCTTAAATAATAAAGAAAACTGTAACAAAATAACATAATGAGAGAAACTAAATACAACAACATGAGATAAGTATGAGGCAAGAAACAAGAAGAGGCTGTTGGTCCCTCTTAACTGAAACTTAACGGAACACCCTGAAGGGAAGGCTGATTCTGGAGCAGAACACACAAGCAGAGCCTACCAGATCCCAAACATTCTATTGATCAAATTAGGCCCCCATGTTTTTCTTACTTTGGCCACCATCTTGGAAGGAGGCGGGGGGGAATGCCCTCTTCTGCTACCTTCTATTTTTCCTCCCCCACTCCAGTGGCAGAGTTCCAGAGGGTGCTGGAAAGTCTTTGAGGTGTATAAGTGCCGCCATACAAGTGCAGGTCCTCCTTCAAAGCCCCACAAGAGTTGGCTTGGTTTCACATCTCAGGCAAACAGTTTTGGCCTTGAAAGTGAGGCTGATCACACACCTTTCAGGCATGAACCTAAACAACTCTTCCTTCCTCTTTGCACAGGCTCTCATATCGGAGTTTCCAGTGCTATTTCCAGGAATTTCCAGTGCTGTTTTTCTAGAAAAAGAGGTGCTGGAACTCACCATGAACACCTCCCTCATTCTTTTAGAATGGCAGTGGCACCCAACAGAGATGCCAGAACTGAGTTCCTGTGAGTTCCCCCTGGAAAAACCCCTGGGAATTTCTATATGTGGATACAGTCAAACCTTGGTTGTTGAACATAATCTGTTCTGGAAGCCCATTTGGCTTCCAAAATGTTCAACAACTGAGACGCGGCTTCCAATTGGCTGCAGGAGCTTCCTGCATTCAAGTGGAAGCCGTGTTGGACGTTCAGCTTCTGAAAAACGTTTGAAAACTGGAGCATTTACTTCCGGGTTTTCGGTGTTCAGGATCTGAGGTTTGTCTGCACCCACTTACTGCAGGGGCTGTGCAAACATGCCATACTTCAGTGGATGCACTACAGTTCTTTGTTGGGGCCATAATCATGGATGTAGCTGTGCACAGGCAGCTATGACTAAATAAATGGAAAGCAAAGGTAAAGGCCAAGAGAAGTTTTCCAGTGACCCCTTAAATGAGGGCAAACTTTTTGGGGATGGGCTTGGTTATGTCTTGGTGGAAGCTAGTCACAAGAGGAAAGCATTGCTCCAGGGACCAAAGAGATGATTGGAGGGGAAGCAAGGGCACCCTTTCCTCCTTTCATTCTGTTCAGATTTCCTATGCTCCCAGGGATGGCAGAGGTTCTAGGTCCTCCTGGGGTGGACAGGGCTTTGCTGCATGACAGCAGTGGTAGAGCTAGACTACCTTCTCCAAAGCTGGTCAGGCAGGCAGGCTGGCAGTGGGGCAGGGAACGCAGCAACGGTAACAGCAATAGGCATGACCAGGCACCCATACCAGTGGTTGGCTTCCACCATGGAGCAATGAATTCTGAGCATCATCAGATGGATACTTCACCACTTTGCTTCTTGCTCCAGGGCCTGCAAGTGTCAAAAACATCAATTGACGCTACAGGTCATCAAGCATCTTCAGGAGATCAAGGCAACAGAAGTTGTGCCATATTCTCAGATTCTATTCGCTATTCCCACTAAGTTGGGGGACCAGAGTACCATATTGAATTTGAAGTGGGTCATTTGATTGTTGATAAGAAAGTTCTGGATGGAGACTCTCCAGACATTACTGGAGAACGTTGAGTCTGGGGACTTCATGTACTTCCAGGACTTGAGAGAAGTCTAGCTATATATACAGATTCACCCACTGCCAGAAGGTGTGCTCTGTCTACCCGAGTAGATGCTACCAATGCAGCTCTCTCATTTGGTTTAACCATTGCTCCAAGCATGTTTACAAAGCTATAGGTGGCAGTGGTACTACATTTGAGAAGGCAGGGTATCCACATGTTCCTTTACCTGGTTGGCATTCTTGTGTGCTCAGACTCTCCCACATGCCCACCATCAGGATGTCACAACAATACAGGATTGCCAGCATGATTTCAGATAAATATGGAAAGGAGTTAGCTAGGAGCTTTACAGGAGATGACACATCTAGCAGCAGTGATCAGCACCCAGATGGCATGGTGAGTCTGCCAAGGAAGCACGTCTCCATACTGCATAAGGTGGTGGGAGTAGTTCTTGTTTCACAAAGGCTAGACATCTTCCATCTAGCCCAGGGAGCAATAATTGCTTCCATAGGGTCCATCCCATAGGTGCGGTTCCATTCAAGTCTGCTCCAGTCGGCTTTCCTCACTTTATCAATAAGAGATTGTACACCACCACCATGTTAAAAGTTCAACTGAGCAAAAGGGTGAGGTGTTCTCTACTCTGGTAGCTCACTGCAGCTCTCTATAGGGAAGTCTCCTTCCAGGAAGTGCTCCAGATCACTGTGGATGTGTGGCTCTCAGACTAAGGGGCACATACATAAGGTGAAAATCATTTGGGGGGAAATCCATTTAACTTTGGGCCTGGAAGAGGCAGAAAGACTGATAAACTATCTGGAGCTGCAAGTAGTAAGGTTGGTCCGTCTCCATTTCTTACCTCTGGTAATCCACAGATGTCTATGTTCTCATGGGCAATATGACCACCAAGGCCCCAGAGATAAATAGACAGGGGTCCATATATCACTGTCTTCTCTGGATTAGTTACAGATAGGTAGCCGTGTTGGTCTGCCATAGTCAAAACAAAACAAATTCCTTCCAGTAGCACCTTAAAGACCAACTAAGTCAGTTCTTGGTATGAGCTTTCGTGTGCATGCACACGAAAGGTATCTGAAGAAGTGTGCATGCACACGAAAGCTCATACCAAGAACTGACTTAGTTATTCTCTGGATTAGACAGAGAAACATCTAGAATCCCTGTCAGCCAGCCAACCACATTCTCCAATGTGTAAGTAGAATGGAGTCTACATCAACAGGTGTTTCTACAGATCACAAATAAGTTCTGAATGCCTGTGATGAACCTGTTTATAAGTCTGGAAAACAGGAAGCCGAGCATGTTCTTTTCTCTCCTCAGGACCCAAGGGGCCTTGGGCGTGGATGCCCTGATGTCAGAATTGCCGTATAGTTGTATGCCATTCTTTTCTTGCCTCTGATCCAAAGGGTACTTAGGAGGAACAGGGCAGCAGAGAGGGAGGGGATTGCTGTGGCCTCCTGCTGGGTTTAAAGGGCCTGGTTCTTAGACCTAAGCACCATAATATATATGGTGAGGCTAAGGAGAAAACACCTACACCAGAGCTTTCCAAACTTCATGTTGATGACAAACTCCCCCCCCCCCCCTTTTATAATTTTATTTTGACAAAGTGATAATAATAAATAAGAATAAAAATGTGCATCCCACCCCAAGACCATTCCATTGTAACTATCCAACCTCCGAAAAATTTAACACCTCTTGCAATAGTTTCCATTTTAACAGTACAGATTCTTCAAACACCTTCCATATCTCTTCAAAATATTTTTTCCTGCGTATTCCCCGACTTACCTTAATAGCACATGTTCATTTATCATTAATATTTATATCCCACACTTCTTTATACCATTCTTCCATTTTATATTCACCTTGCCCCTTCCACTTCCTAGCTATAATAACTTGTGCAACTGTCAATAAATTTGTAAGCAAGTCCTTCATAGCCTGCGAACCTTCCACCCCATCATAAATTGATAATAGTGCTACCTCTGGGCTTTTGGTCAGCTTTAACCCAGTGATTTCTGTTATCTCTTTAAACACCCTTTGCCCAAAATTTTGTAAATATTTACACCCCCACCACATGTGAACATAAGTCCCGGTTTCCTGGCATCCCCTCCAACATAACACCAAATAGTCATTGTTTATTTGATTTAATCTGACTGGTGTTAAATACCATCTCCAAACTACCGTAAGTCTATCTGCCCTGTTGTCTCCTTTTCCCACACCTCTTTTAGTTGATCTTGCTGATCCTCCATTTCTACTTACATTTTATACATTTCACTGGTTTCACCTTTTATAACTATTTCTTCTTTATCTCCCTTTTTTATAATTTTTTTCCCCAAATTTTGTATATTCTTTGCAGTTCTTGTTTTCGCTTAACACTTCCTTGTCCATTGCTCCGGTTGTATACAGTTAAACCAAGTTATTTTACTTCCTGCAGTTAGACCTTCTCTCAGTTGTTCTTTGCTTTTCATTTTCTCCACCCATTCTTTTATTTTAAATTTTCTCTTTTGCTTCTTTTTCAATTTCCTTTTTAAAATTTCCTGGGAAGTCTTCTATCATCACCACCAGAGTTAGTGGGGAATTTGCTGGTATCAGTTTTCCTTTATATTTCACCCATATCCCAATGATGTTTCTTAATAAGGGATTTTCAATATTCTGCTACCATTGCCTATTTAGTTTGATAAGAAATATATTCACTAACTTCTCTGTCACTTTCTGTGTACCACTCTCTAACCATTCTAACTCTCTTTTTTCTGTTATCCCATCTATGATATATCTTAACTGATTTGCTATATAATATAACTTTATGTTGGAGAGACCCATTAAACCTGTTTTCTGGGGTTTATACCATCTTCTATTCTAGTTTTCTTATCCTCATTGAAAAAATTATTAATTATACTTTGCCAACCCTTTATCTCTGTCCCCCATATCTTAATTGGTAACGTTCTGAACAAAAAATTTATTCTAGACAAAATTTTCATTGTAATTATCACTATTCTTCCAAACCATGAAAGCTTAATTTTTTATGAAATCATTTTTATTTGGTTTTACAATACAAAATTATATTTTAAAAAATTCAGATGCCTATCCATATACAGAGATTTCTCCGAATATCAGGACTTTCCCCCTCCCCCTCCCTGGAGTCCCATTTTAAACATTAAAACTGCATCTTCTTCCATACTCTATTACATGGGTAGGCAAACTAAGGCCCGGGGGCCGGATCCGGCCTAATCGCCTTCTAAATCTGGCCTGCAGGCGGTCCAGGAATCGGCATGTTTTTGCATGAGTAGAATGTGTGCTTTTATTTAAAATGCGTCTCTGGGTTATTTGTGGGGCATAGGAATTCGTTCATTTCCTCCCCCCCCCCGAAAAAAAAAAATATAGTCCGCCCCCCCAAGGTCTGAAGGACAGTGGACCGCCCCCCTGCTGAAAAAGTTTGCTGACCCCTTCTCTATTATATTAATCCATATTTTCCATGGTAATTATTACATTACAAGTGGAATCAAAATCCTGCCAATGTTTCCATCTGCTTACAGTGGTCTTTTAAGTAACATAATTTTTTTCCCATTCTTTTGTAAAGTTTTTGTCCTCTTGGTTCCTGAGTTTTCCAGTCAGCTTTGCCATTTCAGCATAGTCCATCAGCTTGGTTTGCCATTCTTCTCTGGTAGGGACTTTTTATTTGTATATGTCCTGTATATTTTTGCCAACTTAGTCAGAGCCAAATACCACCGGTACATCATTTTCATGTAATTCTCTTTCAAAGTACAACAGGCTGGAAATTTCAGGTCTGTTTTCCATAACCTTTCCCAATCTGCCATCTGAATATGTCTCAAGTCTCTCGCCCAGTGTATCATTACCGACTTGACCTGTTCATCTTTTTGTTAATTGTTAATAGCTTAATTTTCTTATATTCCTCCAGCTTTTCCTTAATTTCCCTCTTTAATTTGTTAAGATTCTCTTTAAATTTTTTAAATTTAATGTTATATTTATTCCCAAGTACTTTATTATATTTCTTAAATTTAAATTTTTTAAATTTCTTTCAAAAAAATTGTTTTTCATCTTCATCGTAGTTAAATATTATCATCTCTGATTTGTTTGGACTAATTAATTCACAACCCTGTTATTTCTTCAAATTTTTCCAAATGTGCCTCTATTACTTGCATATTTTCCAATGGATTTTTGATTGTTAGTGAGGTGTCATCTGCAAATAACACCTTGGTGACACACTTGTAAGACATGCATCATTTTGTGACACAGTACTTCTGTTTTACTAGCAAACTGGAGGTTAAACTAACCCTTTTCCAGCCCCAAGAGGAGCATGGGGAGCAATCGTGTGAAACACAGACACCCTGCAGCTGACATACTATTGCGTCACGACACCCAGTTTGGAAAGCTCTTCCCAACACAAATCCAGAGTGGGTCTTGTATGCCTCCTTCCAGTTTGGCCAAGCTGGTGCCAAACCTATTGCTCTGCTTTCCTTTGGACCACCTCAGTGAGGCTGAGAGGGTGGTATTGTCTTCTGGGCACCCCAGGACTTCAAAACACTCTGTCGAGACTTGCACCCCAGGGAGGTCACTTTGGTGCTGCTAACACAGCGGTTTGACTTCACCCCCGGAGGCGCACTCTGTCTCTTGAGACAGATGGATGCTAACAACAAGCCTATCAATGGCTACTTGCCACAGTGGCTATCTCCATGCTTGGAGGCCATATGTTCTGAATACTAGTTGCTGAAAACTGCAGAAGATGATAGTGCTCTTGTGCTAAAGGCCTGCTTGCTTCCCATAAGTATCTACTTGGCCACTCTGAGGAGGAGGAGGAGGAGGAGTAGAAGAAGAAGAATTTGGATTTGATATCATAGAATCATAGAATCATAGAGTTGGAAGAGACCACAAGGGCCATCGAGTCCAACCCCCTGCCAAGCAGGAAACACCATCAGAGCACTCCTGACATATGGTTGCCAAGCCTCTGCTTAAAGACCTCCAAAGAAGGAGACTCCACCACACTCCTTGGCAGCAAATTCCACTGTCGAACAGCTCTTACTGTCAGGAAGTTCTTCCTAATGTTTAGGTGGAATCTTTTTTCTTGTAGTTTGGAACCATTGCTCCGTGTCCGCTTCTCTGGAGCAGCAGAAAACAACCTTTCTCCCTCCTCTATGTGACATCCTTTTATATATTTGAACATGGCTATCATATCACCCCTTAACCTCCTCTTCTCCAGGCTAAACATGCCCAGCTCCCTTAGCCGTTCTTCATAAGGCATCGTTTCCAGGCCTTTGACCATTTTGGTTGCCCTCCTCTGGACACGTTCCAGTTTGTCAGTGTCCTTCTTGAACTGTGGTGCCCAGAACTGGACACAGTACTCCAGGTGAGGTCTGACCAGAGCAGAATACAGTGGCACTATTACTTCCCTTGATCTAGATGCTATACTCCTATTGATGCAGCCCAGAATTGCATTGGCTTTTTTAGCTGCCGCGTCACACTGTTGGCTCATGTCAAGTTTGTGGTCAACCAAGACTCCTAGATCCGTTTCACATGTACTTCTCTCAAGCCAGGTGTCACCCATCTTGTATTTGTGCCTCTCATTTTTTTGCCCAAGTGCAATACTTTACATTTCTCCCTATTAAAATTCATCTTGTTTGTTTTGGCCCAGTTCTCTAATCTGTCAATCTCTAATCTCTAATCTAATATCCCGCTTTATCACTACCCCAAGGTGTCTCAGAGCAGCTAACAATCTCTTTTTCCCTTCCTCTCCCACAACAAACACTCTGTGAG
Organism: Podarcis erhardii; assembly: GCF_964252035.2. NCBI lineage: Eukaryota > Metazoa > Chordata > Lepidosauria > Squamata > Lacertidae > Podarcis > Podarcis erhardii. Next base: position 135,930,459 of record NC_138497.1, on the reverse strand, counting down.
GCTGTGTGGAGGAGCAGGGAATCGAACCCGGTTCACCAGATTACAAGTCCACTGCTCTTAACCACTACACCATTAGCCATTGGCCTAATCCTACAGGCTCTTATTCCTCCCCACCCGCGTGCCAGGTGATGGTTTGCTTCCTTGGCAAGGGTTTGAGGGTGCTTTTGCTGCAAGCTTCATCATTTGCTTTTTTTAATATTGGATGACACGTGTGTCTTTGGGTATCTAGCAGAACAAAGTGTTGGATATTTGGAGTGGACTTCAGGCGTTGTTACAGACTTTCAAGTTCACAGTGGTTTAGTTAGCAAAGCTTCCTAATTTCACTACAATTGTACCTCAGCTTCCAAACGCCTTGGGAGTCTAATGTTCTGGCTCCTGAACGATCGAAAACCAGAAGTGAGTGTTCCAGTTTTCAAATGTTCTTTTGAATTCCGAACGTCTGATGGGACTTCCGCGGCTTCCTGCAGCCAATCAGAAGCTGCGCTTTGGAAGTCAGAATGGATTCTGTTCGACTTCTGAGGTACAACTGTGATTCTCTCTATCATCTGGTATATCATCTGTCATGGTTGTTCCCATTTTGCAGATGTAGAATGGAGTTCAAATCAGGATTTGTAAAGATTTATTGTACACGTTAAATGTAAACTGTACTAATACATTGATAGCCACCTTCAAAGGTGTATTAATAGTAAAGCTTCTGCTGATCTTTGTTCAGAATAAATAACATACACAAAGCTTGTACTTCAAGCTGTTCTGACTGAAAACCCTGCTTAAAATGCAATGCATGATTTCTGAAACATACATCTTATTTCTTGTTTCAATACATATTCTAAGGGTTGGTTGGTGCAAGGAAACAGATTGCTTTTCTATCTATACTGCATACCAGACCATGGGAGTGTGTATCAATGCCTGGTTGTCACAATCGCTCTACTTTCGAAAAGGGGGTGGGAAAGCAACACATAAGAAGTGCATGTGTCTGCTTCTTGCCACATGTTGCACAGTGTGTGCTGTGGTGTGTGCATGCATGATTGTATAAAGTGGTACTTCAGGATGTGAACGGGATTCGTCACTTCCGCGCATGCATGTGACATCATTTTGACTGTCTGCACATGCTCGAGCTGTGAAACCCAGAAGTAACGCGCTCTGTTACTTCCAGGTCGCCATGGAGGGCAACCCGAAAGCGCTCATTCTGAAGCATATTCAACCCGAGCTATGACTGTACAATACACAGCTTTCCAAGCTTTTCAAGTTGGCGACACACTTTTTGGACATGCATAATTTTGTGACTCAGTAATTCAGTTTTACTAGCAAACTGGAGGTTAAAGCTAACCCTTTCCAGCCCCAGGAAGCGTGTGGGGAGCATTCATGTGACACACCTACACACTGCAGTTGACACACTAATGTGTCGCGACACACAGTTTGGAAAACTCTGCTTTAGGATATCAGATGGAGGACAATTCACCCAGTCTTCTAAAACTTTTGTCAGTTTTTCTAAGTAGCTAGCTGTAATTTGCAGACAAACATTTTAACTATAGTAATAGTAAGGTATTTGTATCTGAGTTTGGTTATTTCCCCTGTTTTGTAGAATATCATGATGGATTGTTTCAACAACAAAAAACCCCCCTATCAAATAAGAACATGGGGCAGTATTTAACTAAGTTCCACTCATAGTAAACCCATTGACATTAATGGGCCTATGTAACTTAGTTATCTTCATTAATTTCAACAAATCTATGAGTAAAATGCAGTTGAATACATTCCATGCATTCTATACTGCTATGTATCCATATATATGCCGCCCAGAGTGCCTGGGGCAACTCAGTCTGATGTGCTGGGTACAAATAATCAGTGTTAGAAACTGAGAGAGGAAAACTAGGAGCTAAATGGCACCTTACACCTGGGTTATGGGTGCAACAACGGAATGTCTAGGCACACTTTTTTTTTTAACAAGAATACAAAGCTGAAAATGTATATAGCAGTGATCTATAATAGAATAGCTCAAGTTGGAATACCTGCTACTCTGCCATTTTCCATGTTATTCTTGCAGCACTATGAAGTTTGTTAGTCTGAGAAAAAGTAACTGGGCCATATTCGCTCAGTGGAGCTTTAAGGCTGGATGGAGATTTGCATCCAACTCCCCCAGTCCTCATTGACTGCTGCACCACAGTACTTTCTCAATTCCCTGAGACCGTTCTTTCCCCTACTTGTTTTACTATGTTTTGAAATTAATATTTTGTGCAGCGAGGATGTGCAGTCTGCTTGTTTTTAGTATGTGGCAATCTTGTAAGAAATCTCTGTGTCTGAATTTTATCTGGATAGCTCTTTAAGCTAGTTTCTGAGTGTTAATACTTTGTGATGCATTACAGGAAGACGTGGTAGCATTTGGAAAAGTGCGAGTCTGATTAGTTTATAAACTTCTAAAAGTAAAGCTCTATCACTAACAGTAATAGAGCTGCATGATTTGAAATTATCTGTAAGTTTTGTGTTGGAATTTGTCAGCAGAGTTTACGGGTAACCCTTTGTATACAGTTTTGTATGAAGATGCTTTTAAAATTGCATTCTAAAGTTACATCATGACTGTTTGGATGTCCTCCTAATCTGGCATTGGATGGATTTGCCTTAAATTTGCAGCTATTCAGTAGAACCAATAGATGTTTATTTGGGGCTTGTTACCATCAGAATTATTGATCGCCTTTTCTTGGTTGGTTATGAATGAGGCATACTTGATTATTAGTTTTTCAATAAACAGCTCCACAGAGGAGAGTGATAGTTCTGTAAGGTACTCGATTTGCATTTATTCTGTCAAGAAACACTTCACTACTGTGGCAGCAGCTGTTACAGTACACTTTTGTCTGGTGTCTTCTATGAGCCACAGAAAAATATATCGCCAAGGACAAGTGCTCCACAATAAGGTGTATAGACAGAGAAATATAGATGTAGTCTTTTTCTCTACAATCACTTGTATTTGATAGGAGTAACATCAATTAATAAGTCAACACCCAGACACTGTTCTGGTAAACTCAGTGTTTCTTCCCACAAAGAGGCTTAATCATTGAGCTGATAAGATAGAACAAGATATATAGTCAACATCTGTTTCCGTGTGGAATGGTTACATTTCAGTGAGAACACATACATTATCTATTACCTGTACAATGAAGTCTAAGTAGTAAGCAAGCAATAGTTTAGGAAACAGGACATTATAATGAGTGAAATAAGTATTTGATCCCTTTGCAAAAGATGACTTAGTACTTGGGGACAAAACCCTTGTTGGCAATTACAGAGGTCAGTCGTTTATTGTAGGTGACCACCAGGTTTGCATACATCTCAGGAGGTATTTTGTCCCACTCCTCTTTGCAGATGCTCTCCAAGTCAGTAAGACCGAGGGAGGTTGACAGTTATTTTGTGTTTCTTCCATTTGTGAATTATTGCACTAACCGTTGTCACCGTCTCACCAAGCTGCTTGGCAATAGTCTTGTAGCCCAGTCCAGCCTTGTGCAGGTCTACAGTCTTGTCCCTGACATCCTTGGGCAGCTCTTTGGTCTTGGTCATGGTGGCTACTTTGGAATCTGCTGGATTGATTGCTTCTCTCGACAGGTGTCTTTTGTACAGGTACTGTAACAAGCTGGGATTACAGATAAGACGTCTCCCTTACAGCAGGTGCTTCTAATCTCAGCTCATTACATACAGTGACGATACCAGATAGCCTGACATCTGGCTGGTTGATAGGGGATCAAATACTTATTTCACTTATTATAATGCACATCCATCTCTGACTTTTGTCTTCTGGGTTTCTGGGGGTTTTCCTGTTGTTATTCTGTCTCTCACAGCTACAATAAACCTACCATTAAAATTATGGACTGATCATTTTTTGGCCAGAGGGCAAACAGGCAAATTTAGCAGGGGATCAAATACTTTCCCCCCTCACTGTATTTACAGTTTTTGAGTCACTCAGAAAAGTAGATGGCAGCTACTGCCTTTGATATGTGGTTCCATTTTTTTAGTGACCAAAATTCATAATTCCACTGTGGAAGGATTCTTGGCCAGGTGGTGGAGTTTCTTTTTCTGCTATTAGTATTGGTTTTGTGGGTGCTAATGGAGGACCCCCTCCCATATTTTCCAGTGTCTTTGGTTCCTTGTATCTCCCTTCCCTGGATTTTGGAGCTTAAGTGCCATTGCTCCTTTTATGTTTACTGTGCAATCCTATACACCTCTTTTTGGAAGTACCGTAATTTCTTATGAATTCAATGGGGCTTGCTCCCAGGTACATGGGTGTAGTGTGGTTTCTGGGATGAATGAGTGCTCCATTCTTTGCTCTGCATTTATTTACATTGGTAACACATTTTGTTGAGGGAGCTTCTGCTACGAAAAAACTGGGGAGAAAAACCCAGGATCAAAAACAGGTTGCTGTTTTTGAGTCTTAAAAGGGTGGTGAATTAAGTAAGCTCAGCTGCTTGTATACAGGCATCAAGCCATTGCAAGGCAGTAGTTATGGTAGAATTCCACTGTAGCTATGGCAACGTTCACTGTGCTACATTTGGAAATCCAAAATGCCACCCAGCAAGAAGAGATTAAGTTTTAGCTGGATTTTGGTGCAGTCAAAATTAGTGCAAGGCAACCTTCTAGATTTGCATAGTCTTTTTAATTTTTATATTTTGAGTCTGAGATTGCTATGGGAAAAAGAAAGTATACCCTCTTTGAATTCTGTGGTTTTACAGGACATAGTAACAATCATCTGTTTCTTAACAAGTCTTACAATACAACCTCAGATGAACAACAACACAGGACATATTACACTGTGTCAAGATTTATTTAACAAAAATAAAACCAAGATGGGAGAAGCCATGTGTGAAAAACTAAGTACACCTTCTCGGTGGTGGCATCTGCCCTGTGGAACGCCCTCCCATCAGATGACAAGGAAATGAATAACTATCTGACTTTTAGAAGACATCTGAAGGCAGCCCTGTTTAGGGAAGTTTTTAATGTTTGATATTTTCTCATGATTTTAATATTCTGTTGGGAGAAGGGATAAGATAAAAGTTAACTGAAAAGAGAAGGGGAGGAGAAATTACAGGTGATGGGTAACAGTAGTTTGAGAGGCACCAGGGTGGGGTGGAGGAGGGTTGAAGGGAAAACATAAAATAGGCCTTCTGCTTAGAGTGTCTGGAGCAGCAGATTCTCCCTAAATTGGGAGGCCAAGTCAGCATATGTGCACAATTAATATCTGAATTTAGCTAAAAACCTGTATTTCAACCAGTGCTGCTTGATAGGCGAACAGCTGAGACTTTCTGTTTGATGCATTTATTAAAAAACCCTTTCCTGTTGCCCTGAAAAATGACTGCACAGTGGGAGTGAGATAAGGCAAAAGGAGAAATGCTGGGAGAGGTGCATAGGGGTATATCATGATCTGTTGTGTCTTAAAATGTAAGATGATAACAAGCAGTAAAGTATGGGAGCATGAACACTGTATGTAAGAAACCAAATTCATTTGACATTTTTTCTTTACAGGATTACGTTTTGAAAACAACTTGAGTAGTCTACCGTCTTGCTGGATTGCATTGCTTCACAACATAGAATGTCTTTCTGATCTGGAATTTATCTGGTGGCTATGAATGTGTTTCCTCCTGAATTTACGTCCTATGTTCCATTGGAGCACTGAAGCTCTCCAGAACTGTTGTCTGTTCAGAAGCTAGCCTCTTTTTCTCACACTTGTTTAAATTCTGCTAGCAATGAGTTCTCAAAGCCATCCAGGTAAGGTCAAAAATCCTTTCTTTCTAGAACAAAATGTTACCATGGGAAACCAGAAGTGATAGATGATGTGAGTTTTAAGGCTACGTGCACAATATGGAGCAAGTTAGGAAACCTACCGTCTCTGAATTTTAATCAGGATCTTGCAAAGAACGAGGGGTGTTAGACATGTAGTAGGGTCTGGGACCAGGTATGAATAGAGAAGTCTAACAGGGTACTCTGGGTGAAAATGACAAATGGAAGAATTTGAGGAATTATGAAGAGTTTTAAAGTAGTGGGGGTAGATGTTGGTGGAAGCTGAAGCAGTGGGTCATTGTAGTTGCCCCTGGTAAATTGCAAGATCTGCCCCATTCCCTTGTGATACCAGCTTCTGCCAACCTAGCAGTTTGAAAGCATATCAGTGCAACTGTAGATAAATAGGTACTGCTGCAGCAGGAAGGTAAACAGCATTTCCATGTGCTCTGGCACTTGTCATGGTGTCCCATTGTGCCAGAAGCAGTTTGGTCCTGCTGGCCACATGACCCGGAAAGCTGTCTCTGGACAAACGCCGGCTCCCTTGGCCTGAAAATTGAGATGCGTGCTGCACCCCATAATCACCTTTGTATGGGACTTAACTGTCCTATTATCATTACCCTTTACCTTTGGAGAAATATGACTAAGTGTTCTGTAAGGATTTATAAAGCTTCCACAAACAGAAACTTAGGAAGATGCCTAGAATTAAAGGAGCCCTGTCTTCAAAGCTTCCTACAGGGGCTGGATAGGCTTTCTCTAGCTGACTTACAGAATCTGCTGCCCCCAAAGTATTGGGACACGGGAGTGCATCTTCTATTACAGCCTTCAATGTGCTTCAACTGGGCCAGCTTGGCCAGCTGTTGCTCTAGCTTTGTGCATACCGGCTAGACTTGGGGTGGCATCTCATACCTCCAGCCCCTGTGCCTTCTACTTACTGTGATCCGAGGGCTGGGAATTAAGCATGCACACTTGTCTCCCCCAAAACTTTGCTTTGTGCTGATTCTGTGTATGTCGGGCCTCTTTTCACTGATGTTCCTGTTCTTTGAGCCTGTGCCAGCTTCAGTCTCTCAAGTTTCTCAGCACATCCCTCAGCTTGGGCCTTTCCAGGCTTTCATCATGTGGGTACATGCTCTTTTCAAAACCTGGACTTTGCAAAACTTGGAGTTCTGAACTCCCAATTTTTGATATAATTGCTTCTTTAATGGCTAGGAAGTTACCACATATTGACAGTCTTATGTATATCTTGGTCTGTGACATTTTTGCTAACCCCCCCCCCCCCCGTAGTGTATCTTCTGTGCTTTAATTAACACAAATTGCTGTGTGTTTAGCTACTCAATGCAATCTTGTGGAGATGACATGTTATGATAAGATGTTGGCATGAAAGAGGCCTCTACATTTTGTCCTGCATAGATGTGACCAAAAAACACCACCCATGTAGTAGTATCGGGTTCAGAAACAGGATGTAGTGATTTTTATGTGCTAATGTGCTAGCCACCAGTAATAACAGATGAAAATGTTAATAGTTCTGTGAATGCTATCATAAAATAATGAATTATTTTATTCTCTGTATTTTGATAGTGTGGAGGAGTTAACTTTTCCTCCACTTACTTTGACTGCCGTGTTGCTATTTTGAACTTTAGATATCCTCAAGGGCTATTCATATACTTTTTATTTATATTGAAGTCCCATGCAGTAAAATATAATTTTCACATTTGGGAAGTAAATATAAATTAGTAGTAGCTGGTTGTTTTGTCCTGAAATGAATTCAAGTTGAAATAAAAGTTGAATTATTGCCCTTTTCTTGCTGCTTTTAAAATAACCTCAGATATTGGTGCTCTCTGTTCATTCTGATGTCAGAGGTCACCACACTGAGGGTGCCATACTTCCATTTTATCTTAACTACAAAAGCTTTTTTATTCCAGAGAAACATTATTGGAGATTGCAAGTTAATATTCTTTCATAAAGGTTATGACTGATTTTTTTAACTTGAAAATCTGGGGCACAAAGTATTGTGCGCCATTGAAGCATGTATTTTTTTTTAAAAAAAATACGCTGTTTCTGTCAGTACTAAGCATCCTGAGATGCTTTCCTTACTGGACCTGTACCATCATGTTTTACTTGTGGTGTTCTAATAAACCACTAGGGAGTATTATCAGTGGCACTGAGCCTCAAACTCCGTCATAGTTCCAAGGCACCATGCGTTTAAGTGAAATCACATATATTTGAAAATCTATTGTAAAAACCTGCAAGAACCCCACTCCTGCACTGCCCCACCCCATTTTGTGACTTTTGGGTCACTTCTGGGTTCAGTGCGCCTGCTTGGTCATACACATATAAAGGTAAAGGGACCCCTGACCATTAGGTCCAGTCGTGACCGACTCTGGGGTTGTGGTGCTCATCTCGCTTTATTGGCTGAGGGAGTCGGCGTACAGCTTCCGGGTCATGTGGCCAGCATGACTAAGCCGCTTCTGGTGAACCAGAGCAGCGCACGGAAACGCCATTTCACTTCCCGCCGGAGCGGTACCTATTTATCTACTTGCACTTTGACGTGCTTTCGAACTGCTAGGCTGGCAGGAGCAGGGACCGAGCAACGGGAGCTCACTCCGTCGCGGGGATTCGAACCACCGACCTTCTGATGGGCAAGTCCTAGGCTCTGTGGTTTAACCCACAGCGCCACCCGCGTCCCCATACACACATATAGGACATGCCTAAAACGGTCACTGCTTGTAGTGCATTTTAGAGTGTTATTTACCATGCTTGCTTTGGCAGCATATATACTAAAATATAATAAAGTGTTATTTACCTTAGACTCTCACAGTGGTGCTTAAAAACAAAACAAATGTTGGAGTGGGGGGATTGAGGGACACCAAACTGGACACTCAAGGTGGGTGTCTCTGCCATCAGTTGTGCAGGCTTGTAATATGTGTTGGCAGGAGCACCAGCTATAGTAGACGGAAGGGGCTTCAGCCCCCTCAGTATTTGTGGGCAGGGAGCTGAGGCCCTCCAACAATCCCCCGCAGCCGCCAGGCAAGCACTCGAGCCCAGCCTCAGCTCTGCTCCTGAGTCAGGTCTGGCCCAGTGGAGGAGAGGCTGCAGCAGTAGCGTTGCCGTCCCCCCCCCCCCCTGGTCTGTACAGGGTTGCAGGTGTGAGGGAGCTCCTGGGTCAGGTCCGCTGGGCAGCGCCGTGAGACGGTGTTTCTGAGGCAGCATTCTCAGGCAAGCGCTGGCCCACCAGGTGGGTGCAGGAGGCGTGGAGGGCATTTTTCACCCTCCCCGCACACTGCTGTGATCACCAGAGCGCTTTCTGGGACGGCGCTCTGGCGCTCCTCAAAGGGGCCTGGCTGGACTGGGGTGGGGGTGAGGCATGTGACGGCCTCCCCAATGTTGGGCCCAGCTCAACACGCCTGTGTGTGTGCTGTTGTTAGTACGGAATCAGGAAATGGTAGTTACTCTGGATTAATTTGCCCAAAATACAATGGTATGGTTTGGGATACTTTTGATGCTTTCTTTTTGGAAATATTAATTGCTTCTGTTTTTCAAAAGGCCACAAAATACACCTGAAATAACCGATGGGAATCAAAACAGAAGCTAAAAAAGTGGGAAAACCACATTACGCTTTTTGAATTTTATTGTGTTAACAATATATACAATTCATTTTCAGCTTTGCAATAGCTGTAACCTAGGTTTAAGGGGCAATTTGGGAAGTAGCTTAGGTATCTGAGTTTCTCACACTGCTCACCTCCTTATTCTCGAACTATGAGGGAAGAGTGAGGGCATTGCTGGTTGCATGGCATTTTGGAAATGTCTCGCAAGTCCAGAGCAACGGATGGTGATATTCTGCTTCTCGCCATCCACCTGCTGTGTTTGTGATGCATTTGTTGGGCAAATTCAGGGCATGGAAGAGACCATTACTCTTCAGAAGATGTGAAGCATTTATGTGCGTGTGTTGTTTTGTTTTTAATTTGTGTTGAAAATCAATAAAAATTAATCATAAAAGAAGAAGAAGATGTGAAGCATTTCAGGATTTGGACTGAAGACTCATAAATGATTTTTCTAACTGTGCAGAGCACCACGCCAAGAGGGTATATTCAAACCTTTACATTACTAAGATGTGCTTCCAAACTGTGTCATCTTCACATGTTTGCTTTGGAAACTGATCTGGAACCCTTGCTTGCAGAAAAGCAGCTGTATCTTGGGCATTTGTTCGGGATGTTTCATGGGGATAAGCATCCTTTTCATTTAATATCTCTCCCAAATTTCTGCCTCCCAATGTGCATTTGCAGTACAAAAATATTTATCAATGTTTGGGATTGTGATTTGGCTGTATAATGTCTTCCAGCCGCTGACAAAGAGTTGAATTATTTTGAGTAAAGCTAGTACTTCAAACTTTTTCATAATGGCAGGTGACTTTTGTCATTCAACATGCATGGGTTGTCTGTAATATTGTGTTCTTCAGGAATCTGCTGAAGGAACAATTTCTTTACATTTTAGTGTATTACACGTATTTCAACAAAAATGTATTACAGCTTTTCACTTACTCTGTCTATCAGGCAAGTAGGCAAGTTTTTAAAAGGCATAGAGCACTGGGAAATGTTCTGGCATGAATAGAAAATGGATCTTGTTCTCTCAGACAAGGGCATCTGCTCTACATGCCTGGATGCACTTTCCCTCACATTTAATTGCCTTTAGAAAGCCACTGTTTCAATGTCTGCTCAGCAGTTGAGCTGAAAGGCAATGAGTATCTTGGATAAAGAAAGCACACTCTTCATGTTTTGAGACAACATGCCCACCACATCCATGAATTCCTTTGTATTTTTATGTTGTGATCTTCGGATGAAGGGCAGTATACAAATTTAATAAATAGTAATAATAAATGAAGCCATCGCTTTCAGGACAGAGGAAGGAAAAGATAACAGTAGTAATCAAGCAGTCTGGCGTGGATGTGATGGAAACGAGTTCTTTGTGTGTATTGGTGGTGTTGCAAGTACAGATCTGGGGCAGGTGTACTGTTAAGTATTGCTTATAGAAAAGTAGTACTTCTTAATTATTATCAAGGCTTCTATTCTTCCTTACTCAACCTCAGTCCCACGGAGCAGGACTTCTGCTTCCACAATGGAGGCTTCCCACCTCATGTGCCCTTGAGAACAGTGTATGGGGGAAGGAGGAGGGGGGTTGTTCTGTCTGGGAAGCTGATATGCTTGCCTGGATGGAAGGATCAACATAGTACAGTACCGTGTTTAATTCCTCACATGACTTTTGGCTGTATTCATAACTGTGTGGCTTTTTACATTTCTGCGTTCGCAAGAGATGACCTGCTACAAGCCAGTTCTCATTGTTTTCTGTAAATGACACCCCTCCTGCAGGACTAAATATTTGTTGCACACACACATCAACAAGAACAAACACATATACAAAATTCTCCTATCCTCCTGTCTAGGCAGATTAGATTGCTGGGGTTTCTGGCCTTTTGGGGGGAATGTGGTGATGTTCACCCAGACCACATAGTCCTCAGGCTTCGAGTAAAATTGATGTTCCATAGGACTCAGGGAATCATGCCCACAATCGTGGGAGGGGGGGAGTGAGTTATTATTTTTGTTTGTTACTGTGGTATGTATTTTTGTGTCTTTAAATTGTAAACCGCCCTGTGATCCCCAGATGAAGGGAGGTATCAAAATTTAATTTATAATTATAATAGAGGGGTGGTCACATCCACATCCTCTTACAGGACATATGTAGAGTAGCCTTGTGATTTCACCCCACCACATTTAATGAATTCTCCAAGGTGGAGAAGGCAAAAAGGCAGGAGAAAGCAAACAGCTTCCTCCTTTCAGTTAACCCATCCATTCAATCTGAAAAGTAGAGAGGCTGGAACTGAAAGCCCTAAACGGCCTCGGTCCAGTATATCTGAAGGAGCGTCTCCACCCCCCTCGTTCTACCCAGACACTGAGGTCCAGCACCGAGGGCCTTCTGGCTGTTCCCTCACTGCAAGAAGTGAGGTTACAGGGAACCAGGCAGAGGGCCTTCTCGGTAGTAGCACCCGCCCTGTGGAACGCCCTCCCACCAGATGTCAAAGAGAACAACAACTACCAGACATCTGAAGGCAGCCCTGTTTAGGGGAGCTTTTAATGTTTGATGTATTACAGTATTTTTATATTTTTTTTGGAAGCCACCATATTATTATTATTATTATTATTATTATTATTATTATCATCATCACTTTAGATATCCTGAGATCGCCATCCATGTGAATCCTAGTCTTCCTTGGGATGGGGGGGGGGGAGAAAGAGAGAATAAACAACTAGAAATGAATGAATGAATGAATGATAGATAGATAGATAGAAAGAATTTTAAAAGTAAGGTGCACTTAAAGGAGAACTGGGGAGCCCAACACAAAGACTCCTCCTCATAGTCGGGCCCTGCCTCCTACTGGTGGGAGATGACAATCCAAAATGACTGAAAATGCTCTCCCAGAGAAAAATAGGAAACTTTTGCCTGGTTATAATTTGTGATGATTTCACACCCAATCACTGCAAAATACACAGTGCTCAAAAGCAAGGTACAGAAAATCATAGAATTGTACAGTTGGAAAGGACCCAGGGGTCATCTAGTCCAACCAGCAATGCAGGAATTTTGGCTAAAGCACCCAGGGCAGATGGCCACCCTAGTCTCTGCTTTGGTGGAAGTATCCTTTGGCAGGAGGATCTTGCAACAAGTTCTGTGAATAGGGGTTCTCCTGCCCTCAGTGGACATTGTCGGCATGCAGAGGGCCGGGAGGCCAGCTGGCTAGCCCCAGCTCGGCCGACTCCTTCCAGCCGTGCCGCTATGAAGACCATTGCCTCTGCTCTGACGTAAATCAGCGACCCGGGCTTCTGAGCCACGGCACACTATCAGCAGATCGAACTACGCATACAGAATAGGCGTGAGGCTTGTGGAAGCATACTACAACTACAGATTTAGTAATCATAAATCAGGACAAAGAAACATGTCGTCTCTCATGTCGTCTCAGAGAGAACAAGTAAAATCAAAAGCTATACACACAACGGAAGTTCCCAGCATACTGTGTTGGAATGTAAACAGACATATGACATGTAACAATCCCATGTCCGTTCCTTAAGGTGGAATGGAAATGTATGCTATGCTGAAGGAGAACCAGAAAGTTCAGCTAACCATAAACAGAAAGTTTGACTTGTGAGGTTCCCTTCTATATAAGAAGCATAGTCTCTGTGAACCCCCATTTTATCCTGTCCTCTTTGCCTTTTCCTTCAGAGCCAGCGTGGTGTAGTGGTTAAGAGCGGTAGTCTTGTAATCTGGTGAGCTGGGTTCGAGTCTCCGCTCCTCCACCTGCAGCTGCTGGGTGACCTTGGGCCAGTCCCACTTCTCTGAAGTCTCTCAGCCCCACTCACCTCACAGAGGGTTTGTTGGGGGGGAGGAAGGGAAAGGAGAATGTGAGCCGCTTGGAGACTCCTTAAAGGGAGTGAAAGGCGGGATATCAAATCCAAACTCCTCTTCTTCTTCAGTTTTCCTTGTTCTGTTCTTCCGAATTATTCTTTGTCGTTGGGAATTGTAGGTGGTTGCTGTGTAATGTTTTGTATCTTGCTGGCCAAGTCTAGCAACTGGAGAAAGGTTCCCTTCTCTTCTGGCTGGCCACTAGCAGAGTTCTTTTTTCTTTAGTGGGTCATTGAAGCCATTAGTAACTTGAGATAGTCAAATCTTTTTCAAAGAGAGCACAGCATAATAGCTACTGAATAAGAACTATTCTGACATTTTACCTCACAATTGCCTAATTGATCTCTCAATGTTCTATGACCTGTACTGTTCTAGTCTGCACTGTACACTCCTGGCCAATGACTGTAGAAATAGAAATGTGATTTGCCTTCAGAATGTTGTATTTGCTGTCTTTTTCTCTACCTTTTTTAGTTGGGGAGTATCATTTTCAGCTACAGTGATATAACTTATTCCTCTCTAGACCCAATGTGATGTTTTTCTTTACTAAATTAAATGTGAGATGTGGTAAAATGGGGTTCTGAACTGGTGCTTCAAGGTTCTCATTGTGAAGCTCAGTACAAGACAGATGTATTCCTGGTCAGGAGGGAGAGAGACTGTGGATTAGGAGTTGAAGGGGGATGTACTCAACTTGAAAAATCAGCTTAGGGGTGCTGCTAGATTCAGCTTTATATCTGGATGATCAGATAGTTGTAGCAGCTGGAAATAGCTTTCCGTTCCTGAGGAAATCGTGTATGGCTATGGCTACACATTGTAGGTGGGAACTTCTGGCCTGTGGGCCAGTCTGGGCCCACTGGGGGGGGGGGGAGAGAGTCCAATTTGGCCTGTAAAGCCATTCCTCCAAACCATGCCCACCTGCCCATCTGCTTATGTTACTAGTGATGCCAGCTGATGGGCAAGACCTTCTTGGAAAGCCGGCTTTACACTGATCTCCTCAGCATCCCGAAAAGATCAGCGTGACGTGGGTCAATGGCGTAGGGTGTGTGGGAGCTGTGGGGACTGTGGCCTCAGGCATATTTTTTTTGAGGGGGCATGACCAGGTGCCTCCAACAACAGGCTCCCTCATTGGCCCAACGCTGCCAGCTGCAGCTCTACTCCTGTGTCCAGCCTGACCCTCCGGGGGCAGAGAGAGGAGAGTTGCAGCAATGCTGCCCTCCACTTTTCTCAGCTGTGGTGGCCGGCCGTGGCAGCTCCTGACCCGGGGGCACAGTGGGCTCCCGGCACAGTGGCCTGGAAAAATTATAACCAGGAAAGTGCTTTGACAGCATGAATTTCTGCTTATACCATTTAAAGTAAACCTTTCTTAACACATGGTCTTCTTGAAATCTCAGTTGTGTGTTGAAAAACTTATTTTGTCTTTTTTTACAATTGAATTGAATTTAATTCCTATATTGGACTGTTTAATATACAATAAAGATTTAATATATATTCTACAATCCGTATTTTGTATTATAACAGCAGTGAAAAGCCCCCAAACAATTCCAGATTGTAGTTTCATTTCATGCACTTAATAAAAAGGAACCCAAAATTCTCAGAATTGTTCATTACTTTGTGCAGTGTGTTTTTATTACCGGTAACTCTATAATAGCTTCTTCTGCAACTTGTTATTAAGTATGAAGTTAATAAAGTTTCTACAAATCATTTACCAATAACTTAACCAAACTGTTAGAATGATCAATTTGTATTGTATTAGGTCTCATAGGCTACAACAGTTGCTTACAATTTAAATGCAAGGTACAGAGTGCCAGTAATATTAACGCACTGTGTAAAAACAACCATGTTCTTACATAAAATTGAGTTCAATACAGTTGAATACTGAAACAAAATATATTGTAATGTAAATTGTACTTATACCTGAAAACATATATATATAGAGAGAGAGAGAGAGAGAATGAATCGTAGCTCAGTTTCTTTGCCTCTATTTTTTCATCAGGTCATGTCTTCAGACCCTCTGGTGAACTTTAACCTGCTGGAGCTACTAACACTAGGTGGGTTTCTCTCTTTTTTTCAGATGGACTTTCTGGCAGGGACCAGCCAGTAGAATTGTTAAATCCAGCCAGAGTAAACCATATGCCAAGTTCTGGTAAGAGATAAAGCTGCTTAATATTATGCCATATGTGAGAAGTATACATAACATTCTGTAAGGGGTGGGAGGAGATCTGTAACTTCATACTTTTGGAATCATTTGGAGCATAGATTATTTGTAATATTTAATGTCAACTATGGAAAAATAATACTTAACAATGGAAACGGGAAGGATATTGAAGGAAGTAAACAAAGCAAAGCTGAGGCCAAACAGTTTTACTAATTTTTGTTGGGTCTCTGGACCGTAATAAAGATTCTTGTTGTTATTTTACTAATTTTTATATCAGCCTTTGAGTTTTATGTTGATGCCTCATCTGTGTAAATATGGGTCCTTTCTGTCTGTTAGGGCTGATTTCTTTATATGCCTCTCCCTGGGTTTATGAAATGGTATTATTCTTTGGAATGCGTAGATACTACAGAAATTAACTTTTTTTGGAAAAAGGTTAACTATCCATTATAGGTAATATTAAGTTATATAATATCATTAGATCTATTTGTGGCGTTAGGTTATTTGAATAACATGGTAAAGAAAGAATATTATGAGCTAGAATGGAATAGATATGGGTTGGATATTAACTGCAGAATTTATTCAAGCTAATGAAAATAGTATTGACATAATGGTGGTATTTATAATCTTGGCCTATGCTGCAGTTGTTATATATATGTTATCATTGCAATCTGCTTGATTATATGTGAGGCTATTGATTGGTACTAACCTATAATTAATTTGTATAGAAAAATAGGATGGAATGATATTTGGTAACTAAAAGGATGGCCAGGTTTTTGAATATTGAGTTGATTGTATAAATATTATCAATCTCCATCACTCTGTCACATCCACACACATATACAACTCTCATACTCTGTATACAGATTTATTGAACATTTCTTTGTGTTTGCACATCTGTGGGGAAAGGAAGCATAATTACATATGTATGTTAAGGGGAATTTCATATGTATGTTAACTTGCTAATGTGTATAACAAGTGGTCGCTGCAAATTCTCCTAGCCTTATAGAGAATGTGTTCATAACCCCGGGAATTGTGTACATCTCCTGGTCATTTCCTGGTCTTCATCAGGCATTGGGGAATGTGCATATATTGACTAACTTTTCTGCATTCTCCAGCCATTATTAATAATCTCCCACAGGCCTTGGAAATGTTGAAAACCTTGCCTGCATTCCATTGGTTCTCCAGGTAGGATGCACATATTCTGATCTGTACACGTAGTCTCCAAGATACATAACATTTTTTTTTCTATTTCTCATTCAGAAGTGTGCAGTCCACCCCACTCCCCTGTCCAACACTGGCCCACTGCTTAATGTTACATGGCCCACAAAATACCCTCCCACTAATCCACAGGAAATGGGGGGGGGGCCTCCAGATACAAATTAATTTATTTTCGTAGTCCAGCCTCGTTTTCACTATGCTTACATGTTCCCCTGTCAACTAAGCAGCAAAAGAGGAATTGCAGAGAGGGAAATGTTAGACCTTTCCTCCCACTCTCACAACTATGATGGAAATTCTCACCACTCCTGCCACTGCTGTTAGCTTAGGAAAAAGGTCAATAGCAGCATAGGGTCAATCATAATGAGAATCACGTTGGGGGGGGGGTTAACCAGATTAGGAAAGGTTACTCAGCAGGGAGAAAATGGCTAAGAAAAGGAATCCACAACTGGGGTAACACCACTGAGAACGCTCAGTTGGAATCCTTATGCCCTCCCCAATCATCCTCCAAGTCACCCTCCAAGTCAATTTGACTTCTGAAAGCCGGCCGTAAGGGATCTAGATAGGGATAGGCAACCTAGCACCTTCCAGATATTCTGGAGCACAAATTCCCATCATCATGGCCAAAGGTTAGCAATGATGGAAGTTGTAGTCCAGAACATATGGAAGGCAGTATATTGCCTACCACTGCTCTAGGTAATCAATCCATGGAACTAGCTAGAATTGATATGCCTCTCCATGTTTTTAAATGTTGTCCCCAAAGGGTACATTTGGTACTATTTTGTGTCTGGTATTGCCGGATGGGCAATAGTACATACCGAGTAGCCAAAGAACGTCAGGAACATCTCCTCACCTGAACACTGCTACTTTAAAGGCCTTTGTGGACTTACCCTTCATTTACTGTGTGCCAATAGCTGAGAGTCAATTATTATAAAGCACACTCTGGTTTTGTACAAGCCATTTGGGAGGCAGGAGTATACCATATATTCAGGTCAATATGGCACTCTCATGCTTCATGAATCGTGTGTTTTTTCTGTAGCAGCCAGAGAGCATGGTTTAAAACAAACTCTGGTTTGTTTCACAGCAAGTCATTGTTAAACCATGGGTTATGAAGCTTGTATAATCAAGCATCCAGTTTGTTTTTAAAGTGTGATCTAAGAGGTTGTGGAAATTGAATGAAATTCCAGAAGTCACTTTCCCAGTTGCGCAGCAAAAGAAGGGGGAGCAAACAGGCCTGTGGCTTTGCTCAGGTTCATTCTAAACTGCATGTCGTGCTAAACAGTGATTTATATTTCTCCATGAACCAGCTCTTGGTTGTGCTTTGGGCTTTTGGATTCCTCTTTGTGTGTGGCTGGAGGTAGTGTGGGAATGATAAACTGGTTAATGTTCACCAGGCTTTGCTTAAAAGAAGCAACTTCAAACCATTCCATTCATTGTAGTTAATTTTAAGCACAGTTCTGGGTCTGGATGGCATGGCAAGCTGTGGTTAACCAAGACTGAAAGCAAAAGCTTCCGAAAGCATCCTGACTGGGGTGGGGGAATGTGGAAGCCTAAGGGTTGCTGAGGCTCATTCCTGTTCATTCATTGTGCTAAACCACATTTTTGCATGACATGTGAATGAAGCATAGTGCTCCCAGTCTTGTAACCCTGATTGGAAGTGTTGTAAACAAAAATCTGCCCTTTTTCCCTTATGGGGTATCAAAGAGCCCATATAGAGTCCTTACATAGGTTCCCTATTGGTGGGAGAAAATAACAGAGGCCAGCCAGAGAATATTGAGAAGCAAAGCAGCTAGTAAGCTTGATCTTTATGGATCTGTTTCTCCCCTCACCCGCAGGAAAGGAGGAGGAACCCAGAACAATGGTGCGCAAGGCCTTATAAAGACTTTTGAAATTGCCACCCTGTAGATCAAGATCACCCCCAGAAACGTCATACATACATCACAGAAGGGGTGTAACCTAAGACCACCCCCCAGATACATCACACCTACATCACAAATAAGGTGGTCTAAAACAGAAATTTTGAATGTTGTTTTTCTCCTGTCCTTGTTTATCTCCTGTCTGGCAGGTTACTTGATTGGATTGCCTGGGGAGCCTGGCTAGTCTTTTGTAATGATAAATACTTAGTTCCTGGGCCAGGTCACAGGCTCACACCCTATTCAAAACAAAAAATTCCTTCCAGTAGCACCTTAAAGACCAACTAAGTTAGTTCTAGGTATGAGCTTTCGCGTGCATGCACACTTCTTCAGATACACTTCTTCAGATACCCTATTCAAACACAGACATACCCTTAAGACAGAATTTGTGAGGGAAAAGACAATGGGGAGGCTTTTCCATTTTCCTTTTTTTTATATATAAATATTTATTAAAGTTTTTAAATATAAATGCACAAACAATAAACAATCTTACTTCTGTCACAAACATAATTTCATCACTTCTTTGGACTCCCTCGCGTCTCCCGCTCCCATTTACATCGTTAAAAGTTTTTTCCAAACAAATTATCAACTTGTTTACAATCTCATGTCCACTCATTCAAATATAATCTAGCACTTCTTCTAAAAAAAATTTTATATTTTCTTTTAGTCTCACTTATCATCAAATTTAAATCTAATTTAGTGGTGGCCAATTTTTTATAATCTAGCATCCTTCTTAACATTCAACCAAATTACAATGTTTTTGTAGATACATCTTGAATTTCTCCCAGTCTTCCTCCATCTTCTCTTCTCCCAGATCACGGATTCTGCCAGTCATCTCAGCCAGTTGCATATAGTCCATCAGCTGCATCTGCCACTCTTCTAGTGTGGGTAGATCTTGAGTTTTCCAGTTTTTTGCGATGAGTATCCTTGCTGCCGTTGTTGCATACATAAAGAATGTTCGGTCCTTCTTTAGCACCTTCTGGCCGACAATACCCAGAAGGAAGGCCTCTGGTTTCTTAGTGAAGGTATACTTAAATACCTTTTTCAGCTCATTATATATCATTTCCCAGAAGACCTTCACCTTAGGGCATGTCCACCAGAGGTGAAAGAATGTTCCTTCATTTTCTTTACATTTCCAACATTTATTATCAGACGAATGGTATGGCTTTTCCATTTTCCTTTGACCTTGCAGAGAAAACATTTGGTCAGTTTGGGACAGTTTGGGAATCAAAATGGTTCCAGGTTGGTCTTCCTGTGCTGATCTATGTACGTGCTTGGTTGGTACACTTATGAACATTTAACATATATCTACGACCTCAGAATTCCTATCACAGAAGGCAGGAACTGTATTGTGTCTCCCTTTTAGGACTTGAATTTCTCCATCTGATTCTGTTTTTGGAGATAAATTTGGTGCACATGTAATCCTGACCATGGTTACCTCTCTGCCTATCCCACCCCCACCCCCACCTCCCCCCAAAACACAGGGAAGAGTCTCATAGTTTGGAGAAAGGACTGGATTTTCTGACATTAAGACCTGTTCAACTGTGAAACAGACTCACACAAGAGGTGGCAGACATTGGAGGTTTTTAAGCAGAGATTAGATGGCCCTCTGTCATAGATGCTTATTTGAGATTCCTACACTGATACTGGGGTCCCTTCCAACTCTACAATTCTGTAGTTCTATTATTCTGACCTGGGAACATGTTCCAGATCGCCTTACCAGCGTTGAGAGACTAGCACATATTGTCTGTGCTGAGCTCATCCTAATGTCTTACTGTGGAGGACTTCCAGTTTGAATATGGTTTGCAATATATAAACCATATTACTTATATGTTACGTTTTAAAGTTCTGCTTGTTTTTTATCTTCTGGTTTGAATCCTTAGTGTTCAACATATTATAATTATTTGTGACTAAAAAGGCATTTAAAACAGAATGGACAAATATCCGGTGATCGTTAGCTATAGCTTGCTATTATTCCATGTTGAGGTATGTTCTACTACAGCTTCAATAAAAATATCATTCCTGTATCTTGTCACTGCAGTCAGATACTGCAGAAGCTTGTTTCTATAAATAGCTATGATCTCACTGTCTCTTAGTGTTTCAGCAAATTTTGACATTTACTGAAGTGTGGACTGTGAATAGACTGCCATGCATATACAGTGCAGTCTTCTAAGCAATAACACCGTTAAGCATGTATTTGTGACAAATATTGAGCAGAAGAAAAATGATGCTCAGTGAACAATTTTAGAGATAATTTTTAAATGGATTCTGGGGGGGTTCATCCTCTAAGTGAATTGCTAGTCTGTTTAAGTGGCTTTGTGCTAATATATTCTTGAGAATTAACAGCATTTGTTTGAAAGTTCCTTTGAATTTATTATAATTTCCATTTGATATACGTTGGACATACCCAAATCACATGCTACATTTTTCTCAGATGAAAATATTGTTTGGCAGCCATTAACTTGATCTAAAATTCTGAAGGACTTGTAAAATATATGTTGAATTCTTTTGCAAGGATTTTAGTGTCTGAAATAGTTTAAGATACTCAAGATGATCATTGCATATTGATACACACAGGAAATAACGTGAGAAACTATGTTGGTGGGTTCAAGTTCAGAGACTAGGTTTCTGGTAGACTAAAATAGCAATAAATTCAAAATGTTGGTTAGATAGTTGTGTTCCTCACATATTGTGTATTGAGTTAACTGTGGGGCAGTGGAGTGCTGAATCTTTCATGTGTTGCTACCATTAGCAAGGAGAAAGCACTTTCACTCACATAGAGACGGAGGGGCAAGGTTTCCTTCCAGCAAGAGTCCCCTGTACTTTATGGGTTGCTAGCTAAGAGGGTGTTATTGGGAGGAGGCTTTTCTAGAGGCTGCTGTTTGGAAGGTGGATTTTAAAAGCCCCTTTGCCCAAGCAGAGCATCTGCAAGTGTTGCCTTGATTTCTTTAGCGGGGATTTTAATGTGTTTTTTAAGCACCTTTTTAAGGGTGGAAAATATATATTGTGAATTCACACATGCATACTTATTTGCAGACAGTGGGTTTCAAGTATGATGGAATATATTTTATTTGACCATAATTTTAAAACTTTAGATTTAAAAATGTATGAACATTGTCAGAGTGAACTGTGTGTGTGTGTGTGTGTGTGTGTGTGTGTGTGTATAAAACAAATTCACTAAAAATACATTTTCATTTTACACTTTATAGTCATAAGTAAAATGTCTTGGAGGTTCGTTTTTTACATAGGCAATCTTTGGAAAAATTTAATTTCTCAGTATACATGTTTTAACTTGGTGTTAAAATGATAACTAAGACAGTGATCTATCTATAATAAAAAGTAGCATAATCATTGAAAATCTGTATGATATTCTTTTGTGGTGTTGAAAAGACTGGACTTCAAGAATACAACCTATTCATAATTTAAACCTAATTTGTGCCTTTGGCATTTCTCATTAAAACTCTGAATATAGCCTTTGTATACTTTTTTGTAGACGTCATGAATCTGATCATACTAATATGTTGTGAAGACATAGCTGTTAAAAGCAATTTTCTAGTTCACCATAAAATATTCATGACAATACAAGCTTTTTCTGTTTGGCTGACATGTTCATTAAGTAGAGAAGGTTTTATTGTTTCCCGAAGAGTACTGTGGGTCAGAGGCACTCATTGCTTCTGTTTGGAAGTTGTGGCATGTCTGATAGTTTTTTGTGACTGAAGTAGTATGAGTCATGTTTGACGCACCAGTCTGTGAATACAATGAATGGGAATGATGTTGATGAGCTCTGCAGCTGGCATGCTTGTCTAATACTGAAGGCATTTGAGGTAGATATTATTTGTAGCAACTAAATTGGTAAAATGTGTAGGTTTTCTTCAGAAGTGGCTCTGCCACAGTGTAATAAAGCTCATTCTACAGGGCAAATTTGAGATGCTTGCTAATGGAGAAGCATTGAGCTGCTGATTCTTTATATCAGTATAGAAATTCGGAAATGACAAAATGCAGTTTCATGTTGAATGAACCTACACATCTGTTTCCAAATTGAGGAGCTTTCGTGGCACTTCTGGGCTCTAATCTAGAGAAGGTGAGTCAAGTGTGAGTCCAAGTGAAATCAATAGGGTATGGGCTCTCATTCTCTTCAGTGGGCTGGGGCCATGATAAAATACCATATTTTTCGCCCTATAGGACGCACTTTTTCCCCTTCAAAAATGAAGGGGAAATGTGTGTGCGTCCTATGGGGCGAATGCAGGCTTTCGCTGAAGCCTGGAGAGCGAGAGGCGTCGGTGCGCCCCGACCCCTCTCGCTCTCCAGGCTTCAGGAAGCTATCCGCAAGCCTTGTAAGCCCGGGGGGAGTTCCCCCGGGCGCACAAGGCTTGCGGGCGGCAGCCTGCAGCCCGGAGCACGGGGCGCCCTCCGGTACTCTGGTTATATAGTTTTTAAGTGTACAGCGGTACCTCCAGTTGCAGATAGGATCCATTCCAGAGCTCCGGTTGGATCCCGAGGTTTCCGCAACTGGAAGGACCGCTTCTGCACATGTGCATGCGGCGAAACACTTCTGGGTTTAACGCTTTTGCAACCCGAAGTTTACGTTGCCCTCGGGTAACGTATGCCGAGGTGCTACTGTTTCTAAGTAAACCGGTGTGGCCGTAAAAGGAGCTTTACAGATGAGCTGAGAGTTAAGAAGGGCATGTATAAGAAATGAAAGAAAGGGGAAATCACAAAGGAGGAGTATACACAAGTAGCCAACAGTTGCAGGGGAAAAGTCAGGCTGGCGAAAGCTCAGAATGAGCTCAGGCTTGCAAGAGAGGTTGAAAATAATAAAAAAAAAGGTTCTTTGGCTGTGTCCGAAGGAAGAGAAAGAACAAGTGAGTGGTAGGTCCTCTGTGTGGAAAAGATGGAGAAATGCTGTTGAGTGACAAAGAGAAAGCGGAACTACTCAACATCTACTTTGCCTTTGTCTTCACTCAAAAGAAAGGTGATGCACAGCCTGGTGATAACAGAATAAATGATGTACGGAGGGAGCTGCAGCTCAATATAGGAAAAGAGGTAGTAAGGGAACACCTAGCTACTTTAAATGAATTCAAATCTCCAGGGCCTGAAGAGCTGCCTCCAAGGGTTCTAAAGGAGCTTGCGGATGTAATTTCAGAGCCTTTGTCTATGATCTTTGAGAATTCTTGGAGAACAGGTGAGGCCCCTGCAGATTGGAGGTGAGCAAATGTCCAAAAAGGGGGGAAATGAAGACCCAGGTAACTACTGACAGGTGAACTTGACCTCAGTACCAGGAAAGGTCCCAGAACAGATAATTCCACCGTCAGCCCTTGCTAACGCTGCCTTAGTCAGCTCTTCCTTGCCAGCTGGCTGCTGCAAAAATCACCACACCTTTGAGAACAGGTTAGCTCTCCCCACCATCACTAGAAATACAGTGGTACCTCGGGATGCGAATGGGATCTGTTCCAGAGCCCCGTTCGCATCCTGAAGCGAATGTAACCCGTGTCTGCGCATGCGTGGGTCACATTTCAGCACTTCTGCACATGCGTGTGACATCATTTTGTCTGGGTCGCTGCGGAGCGCAGCCCAAATTTGCCTAACCCGAAGCGTATTCATCCCGAGGTATGACTGTAGCTACAAGAGGCTGAGCAAAAACAGCTGCCTGTAAAAATTTCTGCCTCTTTGAGAACTGGTCAGCTCTTCCCTCCCATTGCTACAAATAGCTACAGGTTGAGAAAAAATGACCCTCTAAAAATCTCTGTCTCTTTGAGAACAGGCTGCTGCAAATAAATGCTGCCTCTTTGAGAACAGATTATTGCTACAAATAGCTACGAAAGGTTGAGCAAAAAGTGCAGCCTGATGGAGAAACAGATCTTTCAGAAACCATCTCTAGAGTCTCCCCTGCCTCCTCTGTGCTAACCCTTTCCCTTCCTTGCTCCAGTGATGAGCTTCTCTCTCTGTGGCGCTACCCTTCCAAGGAACTTCTTCTTTTTTAGCTATGCTCTCTCTCTCTTTCCCTTCCAAGTTGCTTGCAGTATGCTGCTGCAAAGGGGAGGGATAGCAAGTTGGCTTGCATGTTGTCTCAGAATAAAAGGGGGGACCCCCCTGTGGTTTTTGTGTGCGCCTTTCTTTTGGGGCAGAAGCAACCCACAGATGCCAACAGAGGATGCCAACAGAGGACATTGACAAATGCCCTCTGATATGGGACAAGAGGCATCCTTCCCAAAGTTGAAAGTGCTTGCAAAGAAATTTTTGGCTATCCAAAAACAGAACAAGTGTGCCATCTGAAAGTGTGTTCAGCGCTGCTGGCAATGTTCTTCAAAGACAAATGACATCTCTATTGCCAGAGAATGCCGAAATGCAGATTTTCATTGCAAAAAAATATAAATTTCATTTAATATTTTTTGTTCTGTAAAATTTTATCCATTCTTTCTGGTTTGGCCTGGTTTATAAAAGAAATGCAATTTTTCCTGGCAAAAAAAAATATAAATTTGTTTTAAAATATTTTGTTCTGTTAAAATTTATCCATTCCATTCTTTCTACTTTGGCTTGGTTTAGAAAAGAAAATTAACTATCAATCCAATAACTGGAGCTGTGGGATGCAGTCTAAACCACTGAGCCTCTTGGGCTTGCCGATTGCAAGGTTGGCAGTTCAAATCCGTGTGACGGCGTGAGCTCCCGTTGCTCTGTCCCAGCTTCTGCCAACCTAGCAGTTCGAAAACATACCAGTGCAAGTAGATAACTAGGTACTGCGGCAGCGGGAAGGTAAACAGTGTTTCTATGCACTCTGGTTTCTGTCACAGTGTCCTGATGCACCAGAAGCGGTTTAGTTATGCTGGCCACATGACTCAGAAAGCTGTCTGTGGACAAACACTGGCTTCTTCGGCCTGAAGTGAGATGAATGCTGCACCCCATAGTTGCCTTTGACTGGACTTAACTGTCCAGGGGTCATTTACCTTTTACCTTTTACCTTTTATACTCAATAGTGAATTATACTTGAATAACTAAAAGTGACACTGAATTGGCCTTTTACTTGTTTTGTAATGTAATTAATTTTTTAGGGAACATTCTCTCATCTTACCTTTCATATCTATGCTACTGATTAAATTTTACAGCTTAAATTTTAGAGAAAATGTGATAATTTAAACTTTATACAGTACAGTAGTACTGTAACATAGCAGTTGTAACAATATGTTAAGTAAAAATTTATCAGTATTAGAATTAGACTGATAGGTTTTAGCAGTTGCCAGGACATTCCCACATTCACTTCTATATCGCTTCAGCCTTATTTCAGATATCGTGATATATCAAAATATTGTGATGTTTAGATGGTGATATATCACAATGTTGAAAATCAGATACTAACCAGCCTTCATGATTATTAAGACCCAGCATAGGTTTCTCAAAAATAAGTCATGACAAACCAGTCTGATCTCTCTTTTTTTTGTTTTTGGATGGAGTAACAAGCTTGGTGAATCAGGGGAATGGTGTGGACATAGTGTATCTTGATTTCAGTAAGGCTTTTGACAAAGTCCCCCATGATAATCTTGCAAGGAAGCTGGTAAAATGTGGGTTAAATGAGGTAACTGTAAGGTGGATTTGTAGCTGGTCGGTAGACCAAACCCAAAGAGTGGTCATTAGTGGTTTCTCACAATCCTAGGAAAAAGTGACAAGTGGGGTGCCACAAGCTTCTGTCCTGGCCCCATTGCTGTTCAGTGTCTTTATAAACTACTTGGATGAAGGAATTGAGGGGATGCTCATCAAATTTGCAGATGGCACCAAACTGGGAGGGGTAGCTAATTCAGTAGAAGACAGAATCAGAATTCAAAATGACTTTAACAGATCGGAGAACGGGGCCCAAGCTACCAAAATGAATTTCAATAGGGACAAATGTAAGGTTCTGCACTTAGGCAGGAAGAACCAGATGCACAAATATAGGACTGGGGACACCTGGCTTACTAGCAGTACATGTGAAAAGGATCTAGAGGTCTTGGTAGACCACAAGCTTATCATGAGTCAGCAGTGTGATGCAGCAGCAAAAAAAGTCACTGCTATTCTAGGCTGTGTCAACCAAAGTCTAGTGTCCAGATCAAGGGAAGTAATAGTCCCACTCTCTTCTGCCTTGGTCAGACCACACCTGGAATATGGTGTCCAATTCTGAACACCACAATCTCAGAAGGATGTTGACAAGCTGGAATGTGTGCAGAGGAGGAATCAATGGTCTGGAAACCAAGCCTTATGAGGAACAGTTGAAGGAGCTGGGTACCGTATTTTTCGCCCTATAGGACACACTTTTTCCCCTCCAAAAATGAAGGGGAAATGTGTGTGCGTCCTATGGGGCGAATGCAGGCTTTCGGTGAAGCCTGGAGAGCGAGAGGGGTCAGTGCACACCGACCCCTCTCGCTTTCCAGGCTTCGCGGACCTCTCCGCAAGCAGGACCTCTCCCACAGCTTGCAGAGAGCTGCCTGTTTGGGGGCTGGGGTCGGGGGTAGCTCGGGCGGGCCTCCCCCGCCCCAGCCCCGCGCCTGGGGGGGAAATAATTTTTTCCCCTTTATTTCCCCCCCAAAAAAACTAGGTGTGCCTTATGGGACGGTGCGTCCTATAGGGCGAAAAATACGGTATGTCTAGCTTGGAAAAGAGGAGGCTGAGAGGAGATACGATAGTCATCTTCGAATACAGGGGTCAGCAACCTTGTTCAGCCGTCGGCCGGTCCACCGTCCCTCAGACCATGTGGTGGGCTGGACTATATTTTTTTTTGGGGGGGGAATGAACGAATTCCTATGCCCCACAAATAACCCAGAGATGCATTTTAAATAAAAGGACACATTCTACTCATGTAAAAACACGCTGATTCCCAGACCGTCCGCAGGCTGGATTGAGAAGGCAATTGGGCTTGATCCAGCCCCTGGGCCTTAGTTTGCCTACCCATGGACAAGATGACCCATGGGTCTCATTGAACTCTTATGATTCTATGATTTCATTTCTGTATTTTAAAGAAATAATAAATTTTAAGAAATTGTGTAATTTAAAGAAATATTTTTATTATTATTCATTTCATTTCTGTATTTTAAAGAAAAGATCTCAAAGCGGTTTACAATACATTAAACATCAAATAAAACAACCCAGAATAAAATAGATACAAGCTTCAAGGAAAATGGCTGGGAGGTCGCCTGCTCTTGATGGGGTTACACTTCCTCTGAAGGAGCAGATTCGTAGCCTGGGGGTCCTCCTGGACCCTTTGCTGTCGCTGGAGGCTCAGGTGGCCTCAGTGGCCTGGAGTGCCTTCCATCAGCTTCGGCTGGGGGCCCAGCTACGTCCCTTTCTGGACAGGGATAGCCTAACTACGTCTGTGCTCTGGTAGCCTCAGGGTTAGAAGACTGCAGTGTGTTGTACTTAGGGCGGCCTCTGAGGATGGTTTGGAAATTTCAGCTGGTGGAGAATTCAGCAGCCAGGTTGCTCACCGGAGGAAGACGGTTTGATCCTGGTCCAACTGCAGTGGCTACCAGTTAGTTTCCGGGCCCAATTCAGAGTGCTGGTTTTGACCTGTAAAGCCTTAAATGGCTCAGGACCGCAATACTTCAAGGATCTCCTATTTCCATATGAACCTACCCAGACCCTGAGATCATCTTCTGAGGCTTTCCTTCGTGTCCCTCCTCCTTGAGAGGGTGGCAACACGAGAACAGGCCTTCTCTGCAGTGGCTCCCTGTCTGGGGAATGCTCTCTCCAGGGAAGTTCGCCTGGCGCCTTCATTCTACACCTTTAGGCAAAAATGTTTCTTTTAAAGCAGGTCTTTGGTTGATTTGATTGACATCCCATATCCTTTTAAAATGTGGCTCTTTTGTGCTGTTTTGTGAACTGCCCTGAGACCTCCGGGAATAGGGCAGTATATAAATTCAATAAATAATAAAAATAAAATATTTCAGGTCCTTATATGCAGACATGTCCAACTTCTTGTTTTTTGTGCATCCTGCTTCTTGACTAGCGCTGACTTGCGAGTAGAGATGTCAGGAATCAAAGCTTTTTTCTGTCCATTGTCTTGTTTCAAATCAGTTCTTATTTATTTATTTACACCCTGCTTTTCAGACAAATATTGTTTCCTAAAACAGCTAACATCAGTAAAAAATATGGTATATACAAGACTCCCAAAGGAAGGCTTGTAAATTAATTAAATAACGTTATAATTTGATTATCTACCTTCTAAATGATCAATTCATTCTCATTTAATCTGCATATGTTCAAAATATCTGTATAGTTATATACTGAAGTTATCATGAGAGCTTTTGTTAAATTGTAAGTTACTAATCATTGTAGGAAGGAAAGACTAATATATTCTGCTTTTCTCATTCTTTATAACTGAAATATGGTAGCACCAAAATAGCTTCCAAAAGTGTTTTTGTTTTAAACTTACTAACTTAAATGGTTCTTTGTGGTTAACTGACTTGAGCATGGGTAGTTAACATTCAGTTGTTTTTGAAGTGCAACGCCCATCATCCTTGCCATTGTTCATGTGGCTGATCAGAGTTAGATTTTAAGGACAGCTGTATGGCTATTGGAATTACATTTTGATCCAAATATGATGTTATAAATCTAAGTGGCCTTAGGGATATGGATGCTGGCATCTGTCTTTGCCTGCCTTACCAGCTATAATAATAATAATAATAATAATAATAATAATAATAATATTTTATTTATTATTTCTACCCTGCCTATCTGGCTGGGTTTCCCCAGCCACTCTGGGGGGGCTTTCAATAGAACATTAAAAATGAATAAAACTTCAAACATTAAAAACTTCCCTAAACAGGGCTGCCTTCAGATGTCTTGTTGTTTATTTCCTTGACATCTGACGGGAGGGTGTTCCACAGGGCAGGTGCCACTACCGAGAAGGCCCTCTGCTTGATTCCCTGTAACTTTGCTTCTCGCAGCGAGGGAACCGCCAGATGGCCCTTGCCGTTGGACCTCATTGTTCGTGATGAATGACGTGGATGGAGATGCTCCTTCAGGTATACTGGGCTGAGGCCGTTTAGGGCTTGAAAGGTCAGCACCAACACTTTGAATTGTGCTCGGAAATGTACTGGGAGCCAATATAAGTCTTTCAAGACTAGTGTTATATGGTCTCGGCGGCCACTCCCAGTCACCAGTCTAGCTGTCACATTCTGGATTAGTTGTAGTTTCCGGGTCACCTTCAAAAGTAGCCCCACGTAGAGCGCGTTGCAGTAGTCCAAGCGGAAGATGACCAGAGCATTCACCACACTGGCGAGACAGTCTCCGGGCAGGGAGGGTCTCAGCCTGGGTACCAGATGGAGCTGGTAGACAGCTGCCCTGGACACAGAATTGACCTGCGCCTCCATGGACAGCTGTAAGTCCAAAATGACTCCCAGGCTGCGCACCTGGTCCTTCAGGGGCACAGTTACCCCATTCAGGACCAGGGAGTCCCCCACACCTGCCCGCCCCCCCAAAACAATTATTCTGTCTTGTCATGATTCAACCTCAATCAGTTAGCCACAATCCATCCTCCAGGCACTCACACAGGAACTAGAGTTGTTCTGAGACAGAGACAGAGAGAGCCTGGGCTCAGCAGTCCATTCTTTGGTGACTCCCTGTTTGGACTATTGCAATGTATTCTATGTGGACTACCCTTGAAGACTGTCCTGAAGTTGTAGCTAGTGCAGAATGTGGTTGTCAGGTTTGTAAGCGGGGTAGCACAGTGGGATCTTGTGCCATTGGTTTTACAAGCACTGCATTGTCTGCTAGTGAGCAACAGGGCCAAAATCAAGATGTTGGTACTGGTGTAAAGGCCCTAAACCATTTGGGATCCAAGTACTTTAAAAACTGCCTCCCCTAATACCAGCCGCTGCAGGCCTTGTGATTGGTGGTGGAGTCGCTGCTGGTGCCAATGCCAGTGAGTATTGCTTGAAGGGTGGTGACCTCTGTCAGACTGTTTTAGCAGCTTTGAAATTATTTTTGACTATTTGGAAGTATAAATTGTTCAGATTTTCTATTTCTAACATAGATTATGTAAGACTGCCCTTGGGTCGTTTGGAAGGACAAGTGGGATAAAAAAAACCCTAATAAATACTGCGTAAAAATCGTAATAATAATTGGAGATGAGCTAACCTTGCCTTTGGGGTTTTGCAGTTGATGTGACCACAACACTACCTTTGCAAGTGGCACCATCTGTAGTCCCTATGGATCTCCGTTTGGACCATCAGTTCTCTATGCCAGTTGCAGAACCTACATTACGTGAGCAGCAGCTTCAACAGGAATTGTTGGCCCTCAAGCAAAAGCAACAGATCCAGAGACAGATCCTCATAGCAGAATTTCAGAGACAACATGAACAGCTCTCTCGTCAGCATGAAGCTCAACTGCATGAACACATAAAGGTGAGTGGCGAGAATTCAGTTTGAGTTGGAACAAAGTCTCCCAAGCAGTGGCTGATGTGTGTTAAACAGTTGTCTTTATATAATCACTTTAGATGCTCTAGAAGGAAAGAAACATAACGTGTGTACCTAGGTATATATTGGATCAGTAGCAAATCATAGCCTAAGATGAGCCATGGCTTCTCATGAGCTTCCTGTGGGCTCATGTCTGCTGCTCCTTCACTCCCACCACTCTCCTCCCTGTGTCATGCTGGAAGGATACAGACCTGAGCACTGGCTTAGCTTTATGTGTGAACTTGTGGTTTGTTTCTCTACAAATTCAACACAAGCAGCAAACCAAGAACAAACTCTGGTTGTTCTCTGCATGACACAGGGAGGAGGAGATGGGTGTGTGTGAATGAGCAGCATACACCAGCATCCTGCATGTTCACAGGAAGCCATGGCTTATAGTTTATGGTTATGTGTGAATTGGGTCATTGTATCTCTCATGTAATGGCCATGTATGTGTGTATTTAAAACCAAACAAAAGACAAGAGTATCTTTTGTTGATTTTCTGTACACTGCTAGTCAAAACACTAACAGTCCTTGATCCTTGTTGGCAATTCACAAAATTATGTACGGTTGTAGTTTGTAGTTATTTCCACTGTTAAAATCTGGTGAACTCCAGGAGTGAGTCTTTGAGTTGGGAACAGACTGTCGCCAGCACCTAACACCAGCACTTTTAATTTTTTACTTAAAAAAAACAACCAGCAAGCATTTCAACTCAGTTCTGATTTTATGTTTTTAACTGTTTTTAATCTTTATTGTATTGAATTACCAGTAAACCCCTTAAAGCCAAGGATAATTAAGTGGCATATAAATTGTCATCAGTCAATCAATCAATCAATCAATCAATCAATCAATCCCTCTTACTGTTCTAGTCATAGGCCTGTTTCACGTGTAACAGTCAGCCGGAATGTGACTTACTATGACAGTTGGAATGTGCTGGTTCATTTGAGGAGTTTATATCCAGTGTGGACAAACAGCTAAGCCAAGGTGTGATTTAATGTGTTCTCTGAACTTTGTTAAGGAACCTCTTCCTTACTATCTGTAGCCAAGCTTCCTTACTATCTGTAGCCAAGCTTTGTTACAGATTGTGGTGGAAAAGGAGAAATCTTAACTGCAGTTCTGAGCTCAAACAACACATTAAGCCAAGCTTTGGCTGAGCTGCTGCGCTGTGCTCTGTGGGGCAGGCAATGGCAGGGCGTGATCTAAAAGGACAGTGCATTCAAAGCCCTCTTGCACAGCTCTTCCCAAGCACCAGCAATTAGCTGCTTATTGAGCATGTGGGAAGCACTGTGCTTTGCAAGCCTCTGGGCTCAGGGTTTCCCCAGTTGATTCTTACGTGTTTGGAAAGCTATGTGCAAAGAACTTTGACACATCTTAATCACTTGATGTCGTTATGATACCAGGTGATTGACAGGTGAGTTGTTCTGCCCAACTGTCAAAGTTGACCTGCAGGGTTTGTGTGGCAATAAATATATGGCCTACCAGACCAGAAGGTTTTTCTACCCCTGATCTAGTGCACAGTTGCAAAACTCAAAATTATTACTATGCTGCCTCCTCTGTTTCCTTGTGTGGAATTGGAACGTTCTTTTCTCACTTTTAACAGTTTTATTCTGACTGCTGCTTAGGAGATGGCAACTTTAAAGGGCAAAGATTGTGACCGAAAGGGCAAAGATTGTGTGCATTTTCTTTACACACACCTCTCTTTTTTTGCCCAACAGCAGCAACAGGAGATTCTGGCAATGAAACATCAGCAGGAGCTCTTGGAACACCAGAGAAAGTTGGAAAAGCATCGGCAGGAACAAGAGTTAGAGAAGCAACATAGAGAACAGAAGCTGCAGCAACTTAAAAACAAAGAGAAAGGAAAAGAAAGTAAGTGACAGCGGGACAGATGATGTCAGTGATGCATCTAGTGGTACATGAATAATGAGGAAGGCAATTTTGATCAGGTTACTGTGAAGATTACTGTAAATTGCAATTTTTTAAGTAATTCAGGTGTTTTTCTCTGAGTAAAGCTCATCCTGTCTTTTATGTTGACCTCTACTATGCTTTAAACCTAAAGAGAGAAAGAAAGCCATTTAAAGAAGTGAATATAACATTGTAAATGTTAATGGAGATCACATTTGGAAGATTTCCTTTTTAGGGTTGATGTCCTAATTTATCCAAAGAATACTTGTCCATGTGAAGTTTCTGTTCTTACAGGCCACCCGTTTTGTGAATATTTGTCCACTTACTTACAAAATTAGATGGTGATTTTATACATTTGTATAAATGAATTGTTGCGTTATGAGCAATGCTCCCTTCTGCCAGCATACGAGTGTATCTGTGTGCATACGGCTGTTATGGGTATTGAGAGGTTTATGCATACCTGGAGAGGCCAGCATTGCTACCTCTCACTAGGATGGGGCAGGACAGCAGTAAGGCCTGGACATGCTAGGGCACTGGTGGGAGTAGCTCTGTTGGACCTTGCTGCCACCCTACCTCAGTATGCAGTAGAGCAGGGGTCGGCAAAGTTTTTGTGGCTTGGGCCGGTTCACAGTCCGGGAGACGCCGCGGTGGGCTGGAGTGTGTGCGCGCGCGCCTGCACAAATGGTATTTCCAGTGTGGAGGAGGTGTGCACAGCTTCCCATTGGCTGCAGGAGCTTCCTGCAGCCAATGGGAAGCCGGCCAGCATCACAAAAGGTGGTCCCTGCTCTGCTCTGCGCCAGTTTAGTGCAGTGCACGGGAGCCGACCGAGCAGGTGGTGGTGGCGGCGAGGGGTCCATGGGCTGCTTAAACGACCCCCATGGGCCGCTTGTGGCCTATGGGCCTTAGGTTACCGACCCCTGCAGTAGAGACACTGTTGCTGGGAGGCCAGGTCTCTGCTGCTGCCCCTCCCTGATGGCAGACTTTCTCTCCCCTTCTGCTTAATCCAAGTAACTCAGGCTTAAAGCTCAATTAACTTGCATTTTTGTAAAGAGCAGCACCGAGGGCTAGATAGGAATAACGCAGCTGTGCACAAATTTCTTGGTCACCATAATGTCCTTGCATAGTACCTGCTTTCCCATGAGTGTATGCAGACGGGTGTAGTGGGGAGAAAAAGAGTACTTTTGAATCCTTTAGCAATCCCTTGGTACTGTACACATGGGCTGCATCCATGAGAGACTTGATGAGGTATATCCATAGTATTTCCATGTTGCAAGGAACTATCTCAGAAAATATGTGCTCCAATATTCTTCCTTTAAGAGTCATTCTAATTTTATGTGGGTCTTTCAGCATAATAAGTTTAGCCTGTGTTTTCATCTTGCTATTCATACTTAGGGAATTTGATCTTCATGAATTCCAATATGAACCAATGCATACCTCCCCAAGTAACGTGCACTTTCTGAATGTTCCCGTTGGTATTCTTGGGTCAAAGGACATATCAAATATGTTTACAATGTGCATTTTAAGAGAAAACCCTTTTTTAAAAAAAAGGAATTAAATATATATTTGGAAACAATTTTTGTACAGATTAACACACCCAGCCACACAAAATTTGCAGTTTAACATGGAAATGGTACAGAATGGACTTAAGGGTGAACTCATGTGAAATAGGTGCAGACTGGAAGTAGACTGACCTGTCCATTCTTATTCACAGTTACTTCTACACCTGCCTTATTTGCTCCTTTAATGGTTACACTAGGATTGGTGGCTAAATCCTGTAGGGTATCCTTCTCAACATCACTCATTGTTTGAAAACAAGGAGGCTTTTCTTCCAATTTCTCAAGTTTCTTTCAAGATTAATTATAGAAATAGTTGAGTGGGTGAAGGAACAGGATTTGAAGGGGGGAAAGCTGAACTTGTTACATAAAGCATTGCTTTTAGGATCAAAAGCCTGCTTTTTAAGAAGCCTTAATTCAAGAGTTCAAATAAAGTGGGGGGGGGATTCATTGTTGTATCTGGAAGACAACCCTCTATTTACACATTCTTCCTTATCTGTGAGTCATCTGTTAGCTGGACTATATACTAAACTCTTCTGCTTTGATTTACATCTGTGTCCTTTCCATCATTCTTCTCCTCTTGAAGCAAGAGTCTCTTATGGGGAAAGAAAATGCTGATGCCCATCTAAAATTATCAGAATGGTACTATGTAAAGATAATTAGATCTAAGGGATCTATGTATGTCCCTTTGAGTGCCAAAGAAAGCAGGCGGTGCATAAATATATGAAATGTTTTCTGGAATTGGAAACCCAATATATAATATAGATTTTGTTAGTGACTTTGCACTCTCTGCACACAGTCACCTGCCTCTGAGATGTCTTCACTACCTAGGTTTATTGTACTTGTCACATTCAACACGCACACTAGTGGTAATCATTGCCATTTCACAAATGATTACTATTTCAGTGCAGTAGGCAGCAGTAGCCCTGGTGTTTCTCACATGCCTAGAAATAATGATGATGATGATGATGATGATGATGATGATGATGATATAAATATAAATTTTATTTATACCCCGCCCTCCCTGGCCAGAGCTGGGCTCAGGTGGCTAACACCAATAAAATCACAGTAAAAACATGATAGGGGAAAAAGAAAGGGGGGAAAAACAAATTTAAAATACAGGTTAAAATGCAATTTAACATGCAGCCTCATTTTAAAATAGTTGATAAATCAAGACCATAAGGGGAGGGAAACATAAGGGTCAGACTGAGTCCAAACCAAAGGCCAGGCGGAACAGCTCTGTCTTGCAGGCCCTGCGGAAAGATGTCAAGTCCCACAGGGCCCTAGTCTCTTGTGACAGAGCATTCCACCAGATCGGGGCCACAGCCGAAAAAGCCCTGGCTCTGATTGAGGCCAGCCTAATCTCCCTGTGGCCCGGGACCTCCAAAGTGTTGTTATTTGTGGACCTTAAGGTCCTCCGCAGGGCATACCAGGAGCGGCGGTCCCATAGGTACATGGGTCCTAGGCCACATAGGGCTTTAAAAGTCAAAACCAGCACCTTAAACCTGACCCTGTACTCCACTGGGAGCCAGTGCAGTTGGTAAAGCACTGGATGAATGTGATCCCACGGCAAGGACCCCGTAAGGAGCCTCGCTGCGGCATTCTGCACCCTCTGGAGTTTCAAGGGCAGCCTAGAAACAGATATTTGCATGATTGGGTATGCTAAGAAGATAGATTTTATGGACATAAACAGTGGCTTCATGAATGAGATCTTTGTTTATAAAAGTACGTAGGTCAGTGACTAGAGGTATAACAAGAGTTCATCTTAGGTTTCGTAGCTTAAGAGAGCTTCCATTTCCCCATCGTAACCAGCTATCCATTTAAAGGTATATACAGAGAGTACACACATAATTAATAAGCTACTCCTTTTTAAAATAAAGTGCGAAAGAGCAGGTGGGGTTGGAAGTGAAAATATTGAAACATATTTTATTGTAAGAAGAATAAGTAAATAGCTTGTTAGTCATGCAACAAGAAAAAAAGGAAGGAGTAGTTCCGGCTGTGTTGAAAGAAGATGCCCACGAGGCTGTTCATGAAGAAACCATCTTTTGCTCCAGGTGATCTTGGTAGCTACCAGATGGTTTGAAATATTTTAGTTGATGTTCTGGTCTGGTTTGTGGGCTGCCTTCCGCACTGTGATGGGATGTCTGCTTCAAGAGACTGAAAATGGAAGGGCAGCTCTGAATCTCTTTGACTTCACAATGTCCTATCAGCCTATCAGTTCTATGAGCCATTGTATCTTTCTGGAATGACTTTGTGAAATTGGAATTGGAGCACAACAATTTGCACAACCGCAAATTTGGACAAAGCCTCTAGAAAACCTGTTTAACAACAACAGCTGCTACTACTACTACTAATAATAATGGTGGTTGAACTTCCATCAAAGCTACCTAAAAATACTCAGCAGACTTTAAGTTCATGTCATATATAAGTCCCATTCTTGTTCCCTGCAGTACTTTTGAATATCGGTTGTTTTCGTTTCTATTTTGATTATGTATTTTGTGTTTTTATATTGTGATTTTATCCTGTAGGTATAAGGCAGTGTACAAATTTAATAATAAATAATAAATAATGTGGAAAGTTGCTATTAAAGCTACATAAAGTCAGGACCCAGAGACTGAAAAGAGTCTTG
This sequence comes from Podarcis erhardii, assembly GCF_964252035.2. Classification (NCBI taxonomy): domain Eukaryota; kingdom Metazoa; phylum Chordata; class Lepidosauria; order Squamata; family Lacertidae; genus Podarcis; species Podarcis erhardii. The sequence continues at coordinate 135,893,482 of NC_138497.1, read as the reverse complement.
CTGATGGCAAGACTGTAAAGTTTCAATATGTTGCTCTTCTGAAGTCTCACTGCACAAGAATTTGTCTGTGCATTGATGGACTGGTATCTTGTGAAGTAAATAGTGATGAGAAATTATGCTGCTAGAAATGTAATTCTAGACTTTGAAAACATGTAACTTTCTTAGATGCCAGATTTTCTGTTTGACAAAACAGATGATTGACTGTGAATGGAAATATTTATGCAGATATAGTGAACAAAGATCCTTATTTGGAAGGTTTTCCTAGACAGTTTCTGTACATGAGCCATTCATCTTCAACCTTTGCCTGCAGATGTAACTTTAAAAAAAACCCCTAAGTATGTACAACACTTCTGTTCTTAAATGGTTTTAATTCAGAGCGGCTGGAAAAGCTTCTACAAGTACTTTAGTTTAGGCATAATTTTGTGCGTAAAATCCTATTCAGTTGCACCTCCCTTCATAGGAAAAAGATAAATCTCTGATTAAATTTACATTTCCAAACATCAGTTGTAATTGTGTACCACTCCTCATTGCAAAGAATAATTCTTCATTGATAGCTTAAAATATTGAAAGAGTTTGATTGAAATCTTTAGACAACCTTTTGTAAGTTCATGAAGTAGGTCTCAAATTAATGTTGTGGGTGCTAGTTCAATCTATTTACTTTGGGTTTGGTATTTCAGGTGCAGTGGCAAGCACAGAAGTAAAAATGAAGCTACAAGAGTTTGTCTTAAATAAAAAAAAAGCTTTGGCCCAGCGGAATCTCAACCATTGCATTTCTAATGACCCGCGCTTCTGGTATGGGTAAGTGGCCCCATCCTATTTCTAACAACTTTTTGACTGCTTATTAGATAGCATCCTCCCCTTTATCCTTGAAAGAATACTCTGCTCCAAATTTGAACTCAAAAGGGATAGCCTTTGGAGTAAACCATGGGTAGCATGTTCTAAAACAGTTGTAACCTGCCTTTGAATGTGATGGAAAATAAGTCCATTTGCCTGCCTTGTGCCTCCGAAAGGTACAGTGGTACCTCTGGTTACAAACTTAATTCGTTCTGGAGGTCCGCTCTTGATTGCATGTCCTCATCTCGTACACCGATTCTGGGCCGGAGGAGCTAGCACAGCTGTTACAGACTTCAGAATACACCAAAATGGCTGTGGGAGGTACAGTGCACAGAACAAGTGCTGCTATTCCCCAGAGAAGGAAGAGACATCATGTGATGGCAGGTGATTCCCTACTGAGGGGGACAGAGGCAGCCGTGTGCAGAGGATGTCCCAGGAAGTGTGCTGCCTTCACAGGTGCAAAGATTCATGATGTAACAGAGAAGTTGCCAAGACTTACAAAGCCCACTGACCACAACCCCATCCTTCTGATTCATGTGGGTCATGATACTGCCAGACACAGCCTTTGACATATAGCAAGCGACTGAAACTCTGGACAGGAAGCTAAAGGGCCTTGGGGTTTTTCCATCACTCCTTCCTGTTGAAGGTTGTGGTCTAGGAAGAAAGAGGAAAATACTAGAAATAATAATAATAATAATAATAATAATAATAATAAGAAGAAGAAGAAGAAGAAGAAGAAGAAGAAGAAGAAGAAGAAGAAGAAGCAGCAGCAGCAGCAGAAGCAGCAGCAGCAGCAGCAGCAGCACTGTTGTGCTTTTGAACTGCTAGGTTGGCAGGAGCTGGGACAGAGCAACGGGAGCTCATCCCATTGCGCAGATTTGAACCGCCAACCTTCCAGTCGGCAAGCCCAAGAGGCTCAGTGGTTTAAACCACAGCACTACCCACATCTTTTTTTAAAAAAATGTCTTTGGCTATGTTTGATGCAAGAAGAAGAACAAGCAAGTGGCAGGTGCTCTGCATGGAGAAGGCAGAGAAATGCTATTGGGAAGGTGAGGGAAGGTGCCAACTGTTCAACACCTACTTTGCCCTCTTGTCTTCATCCAAAAGGAAAGTGATGCCCAACCTGGTGATAACAAAATAAATGATGTGAGGAGGAAGCTGCAGCCCAAGATAGGAAATGAGATGGTACTTTAAATGAATTCAGATCTCCGTGACCTTAAGCGTGGTAACCAAGATGTTTGAGAATGTAAACTCAGAGGCTGTGTCTACAATTATGAGAATTCTTCGGAACTGTGAAGTTGTAATTTAGGGGAGGGAGCAACAGTACAAAGTAAGGAATACATTATATCAACCATATTGTGAAATATCAAGTTAGATATTTGGAAGCATAAAACTGAAAACAGTCATGTGGATGAAGGCACACTAACACAAACACACAGAGAAATGGATCAATGTTCATATTAATCTCCTGGTAAGGACACAGTCTCATAGAGAAAGAACAACAGCTCTCTAGGGAGAAGAGGAACAAACTGAGCAGCTGTTGAACAAGCTTTTTCAGACTGAATTCTCAGTCTGGCTGGGTTTCCCCAGCCACAGCAGCTTCCAGCAAAATAAAAAAAAAATAATAAAACGTCAAACACAAAAAACTTCCCAATACTCTTTATCAGATGGTGGGAACAGAGAGTGGAGATGGGGAAGCTCCAACACTGCCCAAAGGGGACGATGAAATTTCCCTCTGGAGCACAGCAAAACCCTTCCCTGAGTCTTTTAATAGGATCCTTTTGGCAGAGTGGCTCACCCTAACCAGACCAATGTCTATACATTAGCTGATCAGCAAACTATATATGCTCTCTGAGCATCTCTATGAAGTGCCTCTGTCATCACCAGCAGTCCCTCCCACAGTAGGAGGCTGGAGCTCTAAAGATGCAGTCAAATAATGTATTGAGTTGGTCCTTGAGAGCTTTGAGGCTTCCTCCTCATGCCTTCAGGCATCTCTTACCAAATTGATTTTTGCAAGAGCTGCTTACTTACAGATGGATGAGGTGACAACCTCGAGCCTGGACGTGCCAAAGCCCTTAAAGGACATTCTTCATCAACACTCTCATGGCAGCTCTAATTGCAGATTTGTAACTGGGCGCCTGTCACCAGCAGGAACTCAATCAGGATTGCAATCAGGGCTGGTTGGGCGAACTAAGCTTTTCGGTGAAGCCCACGTTAACTATCAATAATCTTGCTTATTGCTTAAGGGGAAAGTAGTGTAAACTGCAAGGCTAGTAATGCCTCACTTTTTCTGTAGGAAGACACAGCATAGTTCTCTTGACCAGAGCTCTCCACCGCAAAGTGGAGTATCAGGCACTTATAATCATCCTGTGCTAGGGATGTATGATTCCAAAGATGATTTTCCACTCAGGAAAACAGGTAAGTCCTACCTTGCATTGTTCACATAGCATTCTAAAACATTTCTTTTAAAAAGTTACATAAATAATTTAATCTTTGTTCATTCATGTGCTTTTGCTTGTATATTTGCCTTTATTTTTTCCTAATGTTTATAGCCATTCTTTTCACACCAAAGGTGGCTAAGATTAAAAGCACAATGGTAAGATATTAAATCTTAAAAGAAAACAGTAAATAGTACAGTCAGAAGTTAACAGGACACAGCAGAAGAACACGGAAATCAGCAAAACATTGGTAGATATAGTACTATAGAATAATCAGCCTCAGGTAACCATGCTGTCCCTACATGCATAAAGGCAATGTTTTGAAGCAATTGGGTTTCCCTCAGGAAGGCACTCCTGTTGTACCCTGAGCAAAAAGGCCATGTATTGTGTACCTGCTTACCACAGCTCAGGCCGTATGGGTGGGGGTGGAGGGGTATGGAGGAATGCCTCTGCTTTGAAACAAATACTCAGGTAAATATGTATTTCATCCCCTTGTCCTATATGAAGCTACTCACTTAAGATAGTAATACAGTGGTACTTCGGATTACAGACGCTTCAGGTTACAGACGCTTCAGGTTACAGACTCCGCTAACCCAGAAATAGTACCTCGGGTTAAGAACTTTGCTTCAGGATGAGAACAGAAATCATGCTTCTGCAGCGCAGCAGCAGCAGGAGGCCCCATTAGCTAAAGTGGTACCTCAGGTTAAGAACAGTTTCAGGTTAAGAACAGACCTCCGGAACGAATTAAGTACTTAGCCCGAGGTACCACTGTAGTCACTTTAGCTCCATTTTGCAGTGACCAGAAATAGAAGGAAAAAAATTCCAAAGAACCAACTAATCAAATTGAACCACCCCCCACAACCAAAACTCAAAACATAAGAGTAAAAAAAAAAGGAAGTATAGTCATGCAAATTCACCTTATTGCATAACTTTAAATGTGAAAATTTGACAGCAGAACTGGAAGATTAATTTTTTTAAAACTGATATAAAAACATACAGAGTACAATTCTCATATTACTGGTATCACCTTGGAGAGCAGTGCACAGGTTAGTTATCTCTAAGGTGGTTGAGTGACTAGTGGCTTGAAGTAATTGCCATTGTCTATTAACAAAAGTTATAATGGGCACCCAAGATATTTTGGAATAATCTCTTCTTGCAGCACCTCTCACAGCTATTGTGCTGAGTCAACCTTTCTGGTACTGCTAAATTCCAAGCTATCCAGCTGTGTGTTAAAAATTGGGCAGTTTTCCATTGTATCACTATTTCCGTATGTGTCCCTGTCAACAAAAACTTCACCTGTTTTAAACCCATCAACAAGATTGATATTGACAATAATGCCAGCGCTGGATCAGGTATACTAGGTGACCCACTTTTGCAGACATTCAGACGAAAATCTCATCTGCAAACCTGCAGCATACTCCTGCTCCCACTGTATCTAAACATGTACTACAGGCAACTGCCCATTTACATGGGGGTTATGTTACGAGGCATGACACGTTTAAGTGAAATTGCATATATGAGGGAAAGCATTGAAAATGCCTGGAAACACCCTCCAAACCTCCTTGCTCAAAGTCTAACCCTCTGCAGACCTCAAAGGTGCTGTTTTTGTGCCATTTTCGTTGTTTCCACACTCTTTTGTGTGAAAACAAAACATTTTTGCCCCATTCTGTACCACTTCTGGGTTTGCTGTGATGCACGCATGTTTGGTCATGTGTGCCTTGAACTTGTGTGAATGGGGAGTTTCCTATGCGTAGCTTCTCAGTTGAAGTGGTTGGTTCACATAATCAGAGGAAACACAGAAGTGTTGTGGGTAGATGGGGAAATGGGACAAAGTGCCTCCAGTTTCAGGGCCTGGCCATTTCAAAACATTAAGAAGCAGGATATTGATGACATAGAATCTGTTTGTGAAAATGGCAAAAATGGATTGGAGCTCTGGCTCTAAGGAAGTCTCCACTATGTCCAGTTAGTAAAGACAGGTTTGAGCAATTTGGGATCTGGGAATCAAAGGTCACATATAAAGGATCTCTCTGAGAAAGCTTGGCGCTGTCTGAAGGAGAAATTAGACATAAACTGGGTTTGGTAAGACTGATGTGGATCAGTCACACACACACACACACACACACACACACACACACACGGCCCAGTCATTTTCTTGCAAACTGTTGAGGGAAAGTTACAGATAGGTAGCCGTGTTGGTCTGCCATAGTCAAAACAAAACAAATTCCTTCCAGTAGCACCTTAAAGACCAACTAAGTCAGTTCTTGGTATGAGCTTTCGTGTGCATGCACACTTCTTCAGATAGATGTTGAGGGAAAGAGTTTGTACAACGTTGTCTAATGTTGTACAGAAGTCTTTGCAATAGGGTGATGTGTACAAAACTGGTTGGGAAAATCACAGGGGAGTACCCAAGGCTAAAAATGGTCTGTGGAATTGTCCTTGAGTCTACCACCGATGGCAATGTTGCAGGAGAAGGCTCTTCTGCAGACAATTTCTGCGAAAGTCCAGGAAGTGCTGCTCAACTTTCTCTACTGCCGATATATAATGTATTAATCATGGGTTTTTTTGGGGGGGGGGGCCTTAGACTTGCATATTTTGTGGTTCAAAGTACAGCTTATGACTTTCCCTTTCTCTAGCTGATAATGCAGAGCATAGTTAGCAGGCTGGATTGTGATTAGGTTCCAGGTGCTGGTGATCCAAGTTTCTTTTCCTTTGTTAATAGCCGTTTCTCTGCTGAAGTCTTCAAGATTTGCCCTGCTTATTTTCTATTAGTCAGTTTATAGATCTCATCGTGAAGATCCTGGGATCTTGTCATGGAGCAGCATCTGCTGCTGGATGTTTGTATACTTATTTACTAATTGTATTATTTACAAAGAGAAAGCTTTTATTGAAAAGAGCTGTGGTTCCAGAAAACAGGAAAATTAGGGCTATTATTTCTAGTATGCAAAGTGTACAGCATGCTGTTTTATTTTTGCAAAAATGTGGGGAAAGTGTTGTTGCTATGTGGATCAAATTACTGTGACTTTAACACTTCTGTTAAAAACAAACTTGTTTGGGTTGTAAACTAGCAGTATGTTTTACCAATAAATATTCCTCTGCAAGCTGATGCTGAGCTTATGAATGCACTAAGTGGCATATTAGAAAAATTGCATGGCAACCTTAAGTGCATAATGCAGTGTGGATGTGCAATTCAATGAGAGCCTCCACTCCTTGTGGTGCGCAAAACACCATGACAGTATCTCTGCCCACCCTGTACTTCGTGCTGTGGTCATGGTCCAAAGTCTGGCTCTGCTGAGCGTTATGCCACATCTTGTCAAATTCCTAAATATAGGAGGAAATTACTTCAGATATTGTTCCCTGTAGCAGGTACTAACAAGCTTCTAGTTCAATAGCTTAGCTGGCTAGTGAAGGTTTAAGAACATACTTTTTTGTCCAGGCCTCTCCTGACTCCTAAGGTTCATTTTTTGTAGCTCTGCTGTTTTTATACGTTTACTGTTTTTATGACATGTTTCTATTACACTATGTTTGTGGTGTTGTACTTAAGCCACTCCATAGGATGGTTATAATTTGTGTGATTTAAAAGCTTGATTCTAATCTAAACCAATATACATAAAAATAAGTTCTGTCTATTTCAGTGGAGCTTAACTATTAGAATTGCACTTAGAATTGCAGCCCTATCATTTTAAAGTTTTAAAATGGTAAGTGTCCTTGTGAGTTACTTTTGAGCAAAAAGTGACCCCCCCCAAATAATTTTATAAATAAAATGAATAATAGTGGTAGGACATTCTCTTTTTCTTTAAATAACTAACTTGATGGCATTGTCTAGTGAATTGTCTATTTGGACTTGTTTCTCTGTCATCAAATTTAAGTTTCCCCCCCCAGTTCTTCTACTTTATCACTGAGTCATCATTGACTATGGTCAAGTATAATATATTCGTATATGGTCGAGTATCAAAGGAAACTGCAATTTAGGGCCAAAGCAATATATTGTAGATTCATAAGTAGGGCTGGAGTTATTTAACTCCTTTTTATAAATGTATTTAAATTTAGTTAGATCATTTAGCATGCCTAATCCTGGATTTTGGACATGTAAAAATGTTTTTAAGCATACTTTAAAATAGAACCTAAATTAAGAGCTGGTGTAGCATGGTAACTGAGCTTGGAATCTGGAATTTTTTTCTTCAGATCTTGGAACTAAGTTGCCTTAGACATATCTCACTCGTCCTAATTCCTTCCACCTGCAACATGGAGGATACAAATACTGGGTGACATCCAATGGCGTAGTTTTGTTAGCATAACTTCCCCTCGCTCTCCTCTCCCTGCTCACCCACTGTGATCTCCTTAGATCTGCTCTGGAGGATTGGGGGAAACCCCATAACAGATTTTGGGAGGTTGCAGGGAGAGGAGGGGAATGTGAAATTCCATTGTGCGGCTAGAAGTTTCCGTTCCTTGCATTAATGGAACTACATTGGGTACTACTCCCTGACTTAGCCTTACATGTTGTCTAAGGATTACAGTTAGACAACATGTAAAGTGCTTTGAACACTACAATACCAAATTTGTTAATAATAATTAGCATTTTAAATTAATAGTCCAACAAGCAACAGCAGTGCTAGTGCCAGGAGAATGACTATGCCATGCCACCCCATTGCACTGGCAATGTTTAACATCAAGTTCATACTTGAGCATAACAAACAAAAGTATGCTACCAAGAAAATACGTTCATTCCAGTACACATAGACAATCACCTAACAATGGCTTAAGGAACAATACTTGGGAACTAGCTCGGAGGAGGAGGCAACAGGAGAGTGCAAACTTTCCCTTTAGAACAGACAGCAATTCCATTATTATATGTACATACTTGGGAAACTATAATTTATTTTAACTAACTTTGGTTAGAAGATTGTGCTTTCAGACACTGATTTGTGAACTGACCTTCTCAAGTGAACGAAGAAACTTCCAAGTTTCTTGCACTGATGGGCAGAGGAAGTGAGGGCATAGGATTGCAATATAATGGCTGAGGGTGTCGTGTTTTGCTTTCTTAACCACTCTGGATCGCTTATCTAATTACATGAGAGGGCTTCAGCAATATTTGAAATACATTTAATAGATTACTAGCTGCTCAGATTTAAACCCTTTGGTCCATAATGTCTTCCTGAAATGTTGTCTAAATCCATGCTTTCAGATGCTGTTCTAGTTCAGTGGTAAGTATGCCCTGTGTTAGATGTTATGTTTTTGGTATAGCAAGTGTTAGGGTTGTTCAAATAAGATATTTTTACTGGGAAACTTATGCATATGATAAGCTTATATTCTCCCTTGTCGCTCTCTTTATTCCAGCATCTGAACCCAATCTTAAATTGCGATCCAGGTTAAAGCAGAAGGTTGCAGAAAGGCGGAGTAGCCCATTATTACGAAGAAAAGATGGACCTGTAGTTACAGCTCTTAAAAAGCGCCCATTAGATGTCACAGGTAGGTTGCTGACCACGAGCTAATTTAATTTAAATTACAAAATACGTAAATAAGTTGTATAAATATTATGTCTTTTTTATATAATTGCTATAATCACTATGTGTTTTGTATTCCTATTCCATTATTCAGTGAGCAATGACTCTCTTTCAGTAAATTTGTTGTATTTTTCTGCCCTTACCCTCCCAGAGTTAGTCCATCTGAGGATTGTGGCTATTCAAATTCTGAGATGTCAGTATATATAGGATATGGGAATGGTGTCTTTTCTTCTAGTAGGCTACAATAATTTTGGTAGTGGTTAAAAAACTGAACTCCAGAGCTGTAATTTCTACTGATGCTTCTAAATTGCCCAGTAACTGAATTATACACCATAAGGGAGCATGTTTTTCTTGATTTTTTGTTAATATATTCTCCTATAATTTTAGAATAAGTGAACACTTATACCAGAAGTGAAAATACTCATTTTTAATGCCTTGCAGCTCTATCAGTTATTATAATTAGAGCTGTAGAATCGGATCCAGAGTGTCCATCACACACGTTTGTGGAAGGGACTGAGATTTATTTAGGAAAAGGTGGTTTTCATCCATTGTCCTCTTCCCATGCAGCCCCCATACTGCTTCCCACATTATTTATTTACTAGAAAATAATAAATGCTAGGCAAATTATGTAACCGTAGGTAAAACATTTTTTAGTTGTCACCTCTTGGGACATTCCCAGGGGAACTGAAGGAGGCAGTGGTGCGCCCGCTCTTAAAGAAAACATCATTAGATCCTTTAGATCTATCCAATTACCGCCCGGTTTCGAATCTTCCATTCCTGGGTAAGGTGATTGAGAGAGCGGTTGCTGAACAGCTTGGTAGGTTTCTGGATGAAACATCAGCTCTGGATCCATTCCAGTCCGGCTTCCGCGCTGGTCATGGGACCGAGACGGCTCTGGTCGCCCTAACAGATGATCTCCGCAGGCAGCTGGATCGAGGCGGGTCGGGGCTGCTGATTCTTCTAGACCTGTCAGCAGCCTTCGACATGGTCGATCACGAACTCCTAGACCACCGCCTTGCCGACGTGGGGATCCAGGGCACAGTCCTTCAATGGCTGCGCTCGTTTCTCTCTGGTCGGGGACAGAGGGTGGCGCTTGGGGGGGAATTGTCATCCCGCCACTCCTTGGTGTGTGGTGTGCCCCAGGGTGCAATACTCTCCCCGATGCTTTTTAACATCTTTATGCGCCCCCTCGCCCAGCTTGTCCGGAGTTTTGGGCTGGGCTGCCATCAGTATGCTGATGACACCCAACTCTATCTGTTGATGGACGGCCACCCGGACTCGGCCCCAGACACACTGATCAGATGCTTGGAGGCTGTGGCTGGATGGTTTCGTGGGAGCCGGTTGAAGTTAAATCCTTCGAAGACAGAGGTCCTCTGGCTGGGACGGGACGACTTGGGACTGAGGGGGCAACTCCCATCTCTTGCGGGGGTGCAATTAGTGCCAGCACCATCCGTTAAGAGTTTGGGTGTAATCTTCGATACCTCCCTCTCTATGGAGGCGCAGATTGCAGCTATAACAAAGGCGGCATTTTTTCATCTCCGCCAAGCTAAGCAGTTGGCTCCTTACCTCTCTCGCCCTGACCTAGCCACTGTGATCCATGCGACGGTCACCTCCAGACTGGATTATTGTAACTCGCTCTACGTGGGGCTGCCCTTGAGACTGACCCAGAAACTCCAACGGGTGCAGAATGCCGCAGCGAGACTCCTTACGGGGTCTTCGCTTAGAGATCACATTCATCCGGTGCTATACAAGCTGCACTGGCTCCCGGTGGAGTACAGGATCAGGTTTAAGGTGCTGGTTTTAACCTTCAAAGCCCTATACGGCCTAGGGCCCTCGTACCTACGGGACCGCCTCTCCTGGTATGCCCCACAGAGGAACTTACGGTCTTCAAATAAAAACACCTTGAAGGTCCCAAGCCACAGAGAGGTTAGGCTGGCCTCAACCAGAGCCAGGGCTTTTTCGGCTGCGGCTCCAACCTGGTGGAACGCTCTGTCACAAGAGACAAGGGCCCTGCAGGACTTGACATCTTTCCGCAGGGCCTGCAAGACAGAGCTGTTCCACCTGGCCTTTTGTTAGGGCGCAGCCTGACTCCCTCCTTTGGCAATCTTTTCAAGACTTTAGCTTATGGTTGCCATTAATTTTGTTTTTAACTCATTTTTATAATGTTTTATAATGTTGTATTGTTTTAGTGTTGTTAGCCGCCCTGAGCCCGGCTTCGGCTGGGGAGGGCGGGATATAAATAAAATTTATTATTATTATTATTATTGGATGGTATATCTTGACATGCCATTGTTTAATATGAACTCTTTCTGTAGCTTTTTGATATAATGATAATTCTTACCATAAATTGTCAATTACTTTATAGACTTGTAATTGTATAATTAATTCTGTACAATCTTGTGTGTATTTGGAATATTTGCAGAGTTATGTTAAAAAAAATCCAGTTAATTTGTTAAGTTTGTTGAGTTTTAGTGGAAATGCTGAGAAAATCCTGTTATTTTGTAATATGATTGCATGACAGTGGCATTAATAAATGGTTTTCAATGTGTTTTAGACTCTGCGTGCAACAGTGCTCCTGGATCTGGCCCTAGTTCTCCAAATAATAGTTCCAGTAACATAAGCACTGAGAATGGCATTACTGGATCAGTTGCAAATCTTCAGGCAGAGGTAAAATACATTGCTTTGCACATTTGTATTTCTTTCTACAGTACACTAACTTGCATTATAGATTATGGAGTGCAAAGTATTTTACTTTAGATGTCACAATTTTTTAAGAATAGACTGTAAATAGAAAATGTGAAAAACCTAAGTATGCTTCCATTTTTGTCACAGTGAGTCAATATTTACAGATTTTGCCTGTGAAGGGAAAGTTGTATAATCACCAAAGTTCTGAAAAGTATGTTAAAAAAAAAAGATTGAATACAAAAACTGGTAAAAAATGCACTGTTTGCAGTGTTATTTAAACTGTGCATGCAGCTTAAACTATGCATACCCATTTTTATTATTGGGTATTTCCATTTTTCAAATATTTGTCACCTTTCCAGATAAATATTCACAGTATGACTTGTTCAATCACCTTACTTCAGGTCATGCTCCACCAGTTATGGGGAACCTTTGGCCCTACAGATATTGCTGAAGTGCAGCTGCCATCATCGCTAGGCCACTGGCCACGCTTGCTAGGCCTGATGGCAGTGGTAGTTGAGCAACATCTGGAAGACCAGATGTTCTCCACGCTCCCCAAGCTGAAATGAGTCCAAATTAGATATGGGTTGCATGCCCCTCCCCATTCTCCTGTGCAGCTAAGAGAAACTCTTCAATAGACTTTACTTTGCTTTCTAGTCTTGGCTATTTGCAAACTTGGGCTCATAGTTTATCACTAACTGTTCAGTTTCAAAACAAGCTATCCTTAAGCCCCTGGTCATGAAGCTGACTTGCTTTGAACTAAGTAGTTTAAACCATGAACCAAGGTTCACATGCAACAGAAGAGCCAAAATTAGTGGAAAAAAAGTAAAGGCACCCAGAGAAGGATCTCAGGATGAACATGGTAAATGGCAAACTAATCTGGAGATGGACACATTCCACAGGTGGTATTTTTAAAATAGTATATGTTGTGTTTATGTATTGCCTTTCTGCCAAGGCACCAAAGGGGCTTTACAGTTTTAAAATACTAAAACAAATGTTATAAGATGTGGAATTTGTATGCATTTCCTGGCCCTGGATGCTAGGTGGAGATAATAGTCTTTTTTATGGACCACCATCCAGGAGAAATACTCTTCAGGTGAGACCCAGGTGAGACTGGCCTAAGCCAGTCTTGTCAGTGGTCAGGGATTATTTTCCACAAAGAAGTCCTTTAGAGATAAAACTCACTATAAGAAACAGAATGATAGGATGATGAGTATCATAGTTCATCAGTATCTGAAGAACCACAGGTTATCTGTCCCTTCCATAATCAATAGTATCAAGACCACTGAGGTGTTCAGGATGGTGAGCCAGGTTGCACTTGCCCTGTCACTCTTCCAACATAGATTATCAAGCAGGAGAACCAAAACAGATTGTGTGCCAAAACCAGACCTGAACCCAGATTGAAATGTATCCAGATAAGGATTCTCTTTCAAAAGTGGGCACAACACCCTTGCCCAAGAAGGGGATATTAGAGACCAGACAATATAATCCTCATTACCCAGGGATGACACTTCCAGGAGTAGCCTCACAGTCACATCTTGAAAGGCAGCTTGGTCTTGTTCCCTCTTGTAAAGATGCATTCACCACTTCCTGGACTCAACCAGTCAACCTCTTCCTGTCAGCTGTAAGATGTAAATAGTGAGCAATATAAATAGTGGGCTGTGTGCCTCGCAACACCTTTACTACACTGCTATTATATCTAACTCCTCGAAAGATTCCATCAACGGTGTCTCCAAAAATTTTTACACATCTCTTGGGAAGACAGGCAAACTAATATCAGTGTATTGGAAGAAGCAAAGATCACTAGTGTCAAAGCAATGATTCTTCAACATCAACTTCGTTGGACTGGTCATGTTGTACAAATGCCTGATGATTGTCTTCCAAAGCAACTACTCTATTCCGAACTTAAAAAGGGAAAGCGTAATGCTGATGGTCAACAAAAGCGGTTTAAAGACTGTGTCTCAAGGCAAATTTTTAAAAATGTAGTATAAACACCAACGATTGGGAAACAGTTGCCTGTGAGCACTCCAGTTGGAGAAGACACTCAAACTCAGGACAGGACGCAAGGGCTAAGAGGAAGGCACGCTTGGCAAATCCACATCGTGATCAACTCCCGCCCGGAATCCAATGTCCCCACTGTGGAAGGACGTGTGGATCCAGAATTGGCCTCCACAGTCACTTACGGACTCACTGTTAAGACCATATTCATGGAAGACAATTTTACTCTGCTACAATTGATCGCCAAAGATTGTTGTTGACATTTATATACCGCCCTTCATCTGAGAATCACGGAGCAGTCAAAACGGATATGCTTTATTTTATCAAAATATTTAGCAGACATGTTGCATCATGTCTATGAGGGTTCTTTCACTTTTCTCTGTGGGCCAAACAGGCCCTGAAGAGCTTGGAAGCACTCCATTGGGTGGCAGTGGCATCCTTAGGAGAGAATAGTAAAGGTGAGGTCCTCTTTCTTCTCTGCCATTACTGCCACTGAGTACTCTTGATAATGGACTTTTACATATGTTTGGTCTAAGTTGTATATAACAAATAGGTATTGTCTGTGAACTACAATATATTAAAAACCATAGCTATGTTTTTACAGAAACTGAAGCTCTATCTTTAAAACATAACATTCCATCAATGTTTTTTTACTAGTATTCTGACACAGAAATTAATGAACATGAAGCAGATCATACACATGAAGTTGCTTTTGGCATCAATTACAGATTGTATTTCAGCTTGCCCAACACATTAAAATTGGTGCTATTAGACTTACATTTCACACAGTACTTCATAAAATTGCAATTACTGTGAAAAGTGTTAAGGTTGTAACACCTGCTGGTTATGCTGGGAGCCAATCATTAAAGCATTTTTCATGAGAAATAGTATTAAGCTTCTGGTCAGAAGAGCACTGAGATGAAAATGGTCTGAAATACACACAAATGTAATTACAAAAGTGTTCAAGAGATGTATTGTTGAATAGATGATAGTAAAGTAAAGATGATGACTTGCTACTGGGTGAAATCAACAAATTTGTTTAGAAACTCTTTAGCCATACTCAGTGCTGCAAAGGTTGGCATTTCTCCCCCTATAATTATCTTTTTACTGTGCACTGAGAGCAGGCTTATACATATCTGCTTGTTTGAAATGTATGATTAGTAATCAAATGTCACAAATTTATTTCATATTCTCCATTAATCAAGCCCACATCTTTTTAGTGATGGTTCAAGGCCAGTGGAATTTTATGATTTTAAAATTAAATCCAATAGATTTAGTTTAGTAATATAACCTAGCATTATAATATAATAATATGAATAAAAATCAAGGCTGGCTTCAGTGAATGATATGGATCTTCACCCCTTTTCCTACCCCAGCACTTGAGTACTTCTAAATGCACCAGGGTTTTCTTCCTCAGCTTCCTTGATACCTGACAGGCTGCTCTCAATGGCTTACCTTTAGGTAAACTTGTTGCAGTGTGGTAACAAAGATTGCCTCCACAAAGAGGGAGCAGAAAAGCCTCTTGGTGCACACAGAGGCAACCTTTTGCTAACTTCAGATTCAAATTAGTAGGTGATTAATATTAAAATTCCTTCTAATAGTTTTTTTACAACGTATTTGTGTAAATCTATTAATTTGTAATCAACAACTGTCCCCCCCCCCCCTAAAGTTTAGTAGCTGCTATTGCAAACAGTGGATAGTTATATGGAAACAAGCTAATCTCACATGTCTATGTGTTGTTGTGTTCCTAAGTATTTGGGATAAAAATCACTGACTTGAGTGATAAGTATATTGGTGCAACCTGCAAGGTATACAGTTGTACCTTGGAAGTCAAACAGCTTAGTTCTCAAACGTTTTGGCTCCCGAATGCCGTAAACCTGGAAGTGACTGTTCTGGTTTGTGCACTGTTTTTGGAAGCCAAACGTCTGACGGGGCTTCCACGACTTCCGAATGGCTGCAAGAGCTTCCTGCAGCCAATCAGAAGCCATGCTTTGGTTTCTGGGTTCTGTTCGACTTCCAAGGTACGACTGTAGATGATTTTGCCTACAATTAGATAAACTGTACATTCCTTCAGTGTCATGCAGCAATTTTGTCTTAAAATGTATATTTAGCCTTATGATTATAATCCTATTCCCTCTAGGTGCATTGTGCTTTGAGGAAGATTCAGTACAGTTTGATCACCAGTAATTCCAATTCCAATTCAGTTGCCCTTGCATTTAATGTTACGTTCCTTGACAGACTGATAATGATGATAGATGAAGTGTGTGGTTCTTGTGTTGTCCTTTCTTCTGAGGCAACCATTTCCCCCCCTTTTCAGACCAACCTGGCTCATAGACTTGTGAATCGTGAAGGCTCAGTAACGCAGCTTCCTTTGTACACATCTCCCTCCTTGCCAAATATAACGTTAGGACTACCTGCAACTGCCCCATCCAGTGTAAGTGATGTTTAATGCAAAGTTTTTTTGGGGGGGTTGTTTGTTTGTTACATTAACTGTTCATCAGCTCAATGTATTACCAGTTATATGCTTGCAGGGGGGATCAGGACAGCAGGACGCTGAAAGACTTGCTATTCCACCCTTACAACAACGAATCTCCTTGTTTCCTGGCACCCACCTCACTCCTTATTTGAGCAGTTCTGCAGTGGAAAGGGATGGGGGAACTGCACACAACCCTCTTCTTCAACACATGGTCTTACTGGAACAACCAACTGCACAAAACCCCTTAGTCCCAGGTGAGCACAACCAGAGTTTTACTGAAAAAGCATGAGTGCGTTCCTCAGGGTCCGTGCCAAAAGCCAAAGGCTAGCTGCAGATATACACATCTCAACTTAATAAACTGAGATATGTACAAACCTTGTGCCAGTGTGCGCTGACCTCTCACTGCCCCTTTCTTTTCTCACTGTGCTGTGATTGAAGTTTTCCTGGGTTAATTAATCATAGTTTCCCATTGCATCTAAATTTGGGGCCTATGATTACAGAATCTGAAACCACAGTTTGGAGTTGGTCTTTCTCATCCTGATTTATCCAATCCCGACTACAGTTCCTTGATTTCGATGCAGTGAGAAAATCTATAGTTAGCACATTCATGAAGACTTCAGTTACAGCATGTCAGGAAAGAAGGAGACAAGGGTTTGTACAAGGATGGAGTGCCCATTTTTTGTCTCTCAGCATATTATCTCAGACCAAAGTGTGATAAGTTAAGAGAATACAGATAATGACTACACAAAGGAAATAATTTGTGTCCATGTGGATGTGGAAAGGAGAGATTAGGGTGAACACAAACTGGCTTGAAAGAGGAGCATAATAAAAAGTGCCCGGAGTTCCCCCTGCCAAGGGTTGATGGGATCCTGCCGCTGATGGGCTGTGCAAGTGATGACGTGAGCACTGACTGCAGTGATAGCTGTGTTAAGGCGCACCAGACAACATCAGCGAGCAAGTGCCATTTTAATTTCTTCCAGTGCCCCAGATGCAGCATCACTCTGAAGTGACACTGTGTCCAGGAGGGTTGGGGAGGAGTTAAAATGATAACTTACTGCATTGGTATGGTGCTTCTCTCAGTACTTTGAAGCATTGGAAATACTGAAGGACTCAACATGGCTCAGTGAAGGTTGACTACCTGCACCTGCAGGTTGACCCCATTCTGTATATCTACATCTATTTCTGTATCCATATCCTGCCTGCTGCTAAGAGGAATATCACGGAGGAGCAGTGAGCAAGCAAACCACTATTTTACTGCCATCACCCATGCCACTGGTGTAATGTTGCACCACAGTGTGCTATATCAGGAACAGATCAAAATGAAAGCTTACTGTAGGTGTGCAGTGCTCCTTTCAATCGCCAGCCAGCCAGGTGCCCAGGCCTTGGGGCTCCGGCATTTGCTTGAGAATGCCACGTGCTGACAATGAACTATTTTGCTGTTGGTCAATTGCACTGAGTTACGTTGAGTTCTAGTGCTGTAAAGGATGGCAAGAACTTTCTCTCTCCCCACTATCTGCATACAGTCAAACACCATTCTGCATCCTCCTCTGCCCACTTCGGCGATCGTCCGCGGCAAACCCGGAAGTACCGGAATGGGTTACTTCTGGGTTCGCCACTTGTGCATGCTCAGAAGTGCTAAATTGCGCCACATGCTTGTGCAGATGCGGCGCTTCGACGTGCATCATTTTTGGCTTGCGGACAGGCCTCCCGAATGGATCCCGTCTGCAAAATGAGGTTTGACTGTACTGTTTTATCAATTGGCCATTTTTCATGTTCTCCCCACACTAATGAAAAATGTTGAGCTTCCTGCTCTGGAATTCAGTGCCCATACTGTACAGTACACAAATAGTAAACTGTGTGAATAGAAGCCAGACACATTGGGGTGTCTGCAGGTTGGAAATATGCTGATTAACGACACTTGTGATGGAGTGTGACAGCACTTGTCTTTAGGGAAAAAAGGTCTCCAGGACAGCTCTCACTTATTCCTCATATTGCTGTCTAGCTAATCTTGACTCTGAGTCAACATCAAACTGTGTCTCATTGTTTATCTTCATCTCTGTTGTTTTAAAAACCTTTCAGCAGCATGACATAACACGGTGGCTGGCTTAATAGCACACGTTCTTACCGTGTGAGTTACTCAAAAGCTATTTTCTCCCTTCCTCTTTTCTTCTTTCTTCTTCTCCGCTGTTTTCCTCCATATTATCTTCAGACTGGTTTTTTTCAGGGCTTGGGGCACTGCCCCTCCATGCGCAGTCCCTGGTGGGCACAGATCGACTCTCTCCCTCCATACACAAACTGCGGCAACACCGCCCTTTGGGGCGCACACAGTCTGCTCCTCTTCCCCAGAATGCACAGGCCCTCCAGCAATTAGTGATCCAGCAACAACATCAGCAGTTCCTGGAAAAACACAAACAGCAATTTCAGCAGCAGCAGCTGCACATTAACAAGGTAGGTATGCTGGTTGCTGGCTCTTACTCATGCAATTTTAATGCCCCCGTTTTTAAATGTTTTTTTGCTCTAATATGTACTGCTTATAATTATGTAATGTCAATTTGTCTTCATCCTTGGGATTGCTTACTGTTAGGATCAACGTAGAAAACATAGGGGGAAATTAGACATTAGAAATGTGTACAAAATTGGCTTCCTAAAACTAAGTAGTTGGAAATGAAAAGGATTCTATTGAAAGTCACTTATTTGAGTGAAGTGTGTATGTTTCCTTAATTCATTCACCAGAATACCATTCTGTGTGAAAGGAATTGTTCTCAATACTGAATTAGCACCTGGGAACCTTGAATTCTATTCACAGCTGAAAGCCTGACAGACTCCTTCTTCTTAAGGCCACTTGCTGCTCACTTTCTTTCCCTCTCCTCCTAAAAGGATTCTGTATATTGACTATTAATATTTATGAGGTATGTGAAGGCTGAAAGAATTATGTAAGTGTTTAATGTCTAAAATTCCAAGAACCTTTTGAGAGAGTAAGCTGATAAGCTTATTTCCAAATGGACATATAATTCATGAACATCCTGATTTTAGGTGTGTGTTTATTCCCCATCCCACCTCTCTCTCCATGCCTTACTATAAGCATCTTACAGTTGGAGTGAAATCAGTAACCAGATTGGCTTTCAAACCGTTGTGGTTTCATTTATGATAGATAGATTATTGCTGTTCTTTGATTAAAACCACCACAAGAATGAGTTATATTGGCCTAAAGCTTTGGCTGCTTGTGTAAATTTTTTTCCAGTGAGAAAAGGAGAGACAATGGGGGGGGGGGGGTAAAGCACTTTGTTTATAGAACAGAGCAAGACAAGATGATTACACAAGCCACTGACGTCATTTTTGTACTTCTGGAAATATGCCACTGCTATGCATGTGCCAGACCTGGACTTCATTCAAATTAGCATACTGATGTAGTTTAGAGCTATTATTTCCATGGAGATTTCATTTGCTGTTCTACAAACATACTTTGTGAAGCAAAGCTTAAAATTAGGGTTATTAGAAGACATGGGTGATGCAATCTCTTTGAAAGTAAATATACTGCAGTTCATTTGTGTCAGTTTTAAAGATCCTATTGCTAGTATTGCAACAAAATATGTGTTAAAAGATTTCATTTATTCAAGCTTGAATGCAGACTTTCCTGGAATCAGATTTATTATTTCTAGGCAGACTATCTTTTCCCCCCTCTCAGTAGCTTAAAACCTGGATTTAGACTGTTGATTATCTCAATTTCAGGCTTCAACGGACAGTTCCCAGTGTTTCAATGTTTTACAATAGCAGAAATCTCTCAGTCTGCTAGTTTTGTCTTATAGCAGAGAACCTTAACACTGTACCATCATAGCTGTGTGCAGTTGCTTGCTGTGTGGGTTAGGTCCTGTCCCATAATTACGTTGAAAATAACTAAGAACCCATTTAAAACAAATGTTCCAAGGGAAGAGTAGAAATGCATATGAAGCTGACCAAGGTCCTTTGGCGATGGAATTCAGGCATCTCATTATCTGTGATACTATGGCCAGAGGAGAAAGCTGCTGGCCTGCTTTCTCTTACGCTTTAATGTCACAGTTGAACTAGCCAAAGGATAGCATTGAAGTTACTGGGTCAGTAGGATTGGGTGACACGCGAGCCAAAAATGTTACACCTGGCACTAGTTCCCTTAAATCTTCTGTCTCTGGCCTGACTCCTTGGTGTGAACAAATGGTCACATAGATGGTCACTAACTGCCCCCCCCCCCCCGCTTAATAATCTGGCTGCCCTGCCACTTGACTGTTTGTAGGTCCACCGCTCTAACCACTACACCACACTGGCTCTCAAAAACTCAGGCTTGTGCTTCGTTTCAGTGGGTGAGCGATTTTTGGTATCTCTCCCCCCCCCCAACAATCAAGTGGCCAGTCGCTGCTTAAAAACTCGCAGAAACCACCTATCAGCTCCCCGATTGCCACCAGCGGCCACCAATCACGTTCCCGCTTGCTGCGACAAGGGCAGCTGTCTATTGGCTGTCGCATTGGCAAGCAGGAGGGCTAATGGCGGTGATCAGGCAGCTGCAACACAAGTGGTTGTGTGCTGCGTTCTGGCGGGTGAGCGATTTTCGGCATTCCCCCCAAATAATCCTCTCCCAAAGCTCAAGCCCCCTATTTTCTAAATTTTGAGGCCCCCAAGATACACAGTGGTTTGGATGCAAAGTGTCCAACAGAGTGGAAAGGTAGGAGAGATCTGCAACTCACCCAAGGAGACTGTTTGGGCCATGGCAAGATCTGTGTCCATGTGCTAAATCTGATTGTATGGCGTAGAGCTGGGCACCAGATGTGACCTAATCACAAATCAAATCAAGCCAGCTTGGTTTGACCCTGGATTTGTCAGTCCTGGGTCTGATCAGCTACACCTGGAGCAATGCAGGCTTATCAGAGGGAAGGGGGAGTCTGGTGGTGAGTGGGGGAGGGGGGAGAAGACATGCTAAGAGCACGTCTGTGTCTCTTTCTCAGTGTCACCTGAACACAGGAGGCGTTTACACCCTAATTAAAGGCTATGAAATCATTTGAGGGCCTGAGTGGTTAAATGAAACAATTGTGAAAATGAGCAAGCTATCGTGTTATTCCTTTGCTTAAAATATATCACATGGATATGGTTTAGGAATTTAGAGTTTGTTATAAGAAGTAAACAGGTTATAAATGGCAGGAAAACTTACTTTTCTCCCATACTTTACAATTGCAAACGGTTTCTTTGATTAGACTTTGCTTTGACTCTTGAGGTCACACTTTTAGTGGTAAAATTTGAGGAATGTTTTCAGATTATGCCAAAATCCAATGAGTCTTCCCGCCAGCATGAAAGCCATCCTGAAGAGACTGAAGAAGAACTGCGAGAACACCAGGCATTTTTAGAAGACCCATATATTGAGCGGATATCAAACCAAAAGGAAGTCCAAGGGTTGGCCAGTATGGTCCAGGTGAAGCAAGAACCTGTTGAGAGCGATGAAGATGGAGAGTTGCCACAAGAACTAGAACCAGGGCAGAGGCAAGCTGAGCAGGAGTTGCTATTCAGACAGGTAAGACATAGTGCAATAAATGGCAGCATGCTAATATTACTTGATGAAAATATTCTGGAGGTTTGTATGTTTGTTTGCTGTTCTGAATGGAGATAAACCACATAAAAGACATTTAATAATTGAAACAAAGGTGATTTTGTATAGACGTTTTAAAAAGAGGCAGAAGCACTGCTTGTGCAAATGACTTCATCTGGTTTCATCTGAGAAATGTAGGAAAAGGAAGTGATGGACATATTTTCTTTCTCCTTCCTCTGTATTTGCATCATATACAGGCACTCATATTTAATATTTACCGTATTCAGGAAGTGTGACCCCTCATGACTGAATCATTTTTATGAAAAGGTAAAGGATGTGCATGGGCTGTCAACCTGTAGTTCATGCCCATTGAGACAAATCTGTGCCCTAACATGAATCATTATTGCGTATAATTGAGTTTATAGTGACTGAACGGCTCTGAATTTTCTCAGTGTTAGAAGCGGTGTCACAGGAAAGAACTCTGCCTTACACTGAAATGCAAGTTTATTTCGCAGAGTGATCATTCACCTTTCCATACACAGGATGATTCTTAAGCCCAATAAGAAGCTTGGGACTGATTTTAATTTCTCAGACCTTATGCTTTTTACTTTTTCTCTTTCTTGCTATCTGTTGAGATCTGTTCTTCTCTGTCACATCTCTTTCCCATACTCCTTATTTTGCCATTTTTCTCCAGTTGCTGTACTTTGTCCTTCTCTTTCTCCACTCAAAAAAATGAGAGGGATTTGCTGCTTGTGTCCCACCAGTCTTGGACTATTTATCTTTATTATTATCTGAGATTTTTTTCCCTGCTGCTTCTTCCTCTTTCTTCTCCTCTTTAGAAAGGTTGGTGATAAGGTAATTAATTCAGCTGCCATTTAAAAACAAGACCGCATCCATAAACAAAATGTTAACAGGATATATGAGTGGTACCCATTTGTCTGAATACTCTTTTTAAGGGAACACTGGTAAAAGGCTTAACATGTGAAGTGGTGCAGCAATAAAACTGCTAGCACATTTGCAAAGCTAAGCAGGATCTGGTATGGTTTCAAATTGGATGGTGGGCCACATGTTGCAATTCCTTCATTGGACGAGATCAGCCTTTCTCAACCGTGGGTCCCCAGATGTTGTTGAACTACAACTCCCATCATCCCTGACCATTGGCCCTGCTAGCTAGGAATGATGGAAGTTGCAGGCCCAAAACACCTGGGGACCCAAGGTTGAGAAAGGCTGGACTAGATGGGTTCCTTCCAATTCTACAATTCTGATTCTCTGTAGCTGCACCAGTGATTTTATTCATTGTGTCATTTTAATTTGTGTTTGCAATAACAATTCATCCTCCCTAACAGCAAGCACTTCTACTGGAACAGCAACGGATTCTTCAGCTGAGGAACTACCAGGCGTCAGTGGAAGCTGCTGGCATCCCAGTGTCTTTTGGAGGACATAGGCCACTTTCTCGTGCCCAGTCTTCACCTGCCTCTGCCAACTTCCCCATGTCTGTACAGGAACCACCCTGCAAGCCACAATTCACAACAGGTAATGGACAGAACTATTCTCACAGTATTAAATTTCACCGTAACTTCAGTTTTCATTTAGCTTTCTAAATGTATTTGCCAGCAGTTGTGTAGGTCAAGATTTCCTTCATTGAGGCAAAGTTGCCATAAGCAGTTTAGTATCCTCCTTTGCACAGAAACACCCCCCCCAAAAAAAACCCCAGCATTATCTTGGTATGGTGCAGAATTTCCTGATAAGAACCAGGTGATAAGGAGGAGGAGAGTCGAAGGCAGTAGAATGAAAACCCCCCGACAAGTTGTCTCTGAAAGTCCTATTTCACCCCTGTGTCTTTTGAGCCAGTCAGCAAAATTCTAACAAATCATCATATTTGAAACCTTTTTGGTAGAAAGCATCAAAACCCGTGGGAGCTGTGGTTCTTATAAAACTACATTCAGCATGACCACTGCTCATCCTTTGGTTAAAACAAACTTTTAAAAGCTGCTCTTCTTGGAAAACTGTTTAGTGGCATAGCCCTCCTTCACCCCTACCCCGACTTGAAAACCTTTTGAATTTTGCAAATGTTTTGGCCAAATACTAAGAAAAAACCAAACGAAAAACCTTGAGACCTTTTGCAAGCATCCTCTACAAATATTTTCAAAATGTGGAGGGTGTATGCAGCCCTCACATCCCCTGCCTGTTCCCCCATCAGTTCTCTCTTCCCCCACCTCCTTTGTGAAGAGGGATGAGTAACCAGTAATGGGAGGGCTCACTTGGCCAACAGAATCCAGAATTAAAAATAATATATTTTGAATATTCTCAGGAACACTGTTTCCTTCCAGCATGGTGAGATTTGTATTTTTCTGTGGTCAGAAGTAAGAAAAGAAAATATGTGGATGGGTGGGCAGCGGGGAGAGTGGTTTGGAGGCTTCTGGTAGGGTTAGGGCTGGGGTCCTTCTTGCACCAAGACACAGACACAACCTTGCTATATCTTCACACGATGGTAATGATGATGAAGTGATTATTTATATGCTGCCCATCTGGCTGGGTTACCCCAGTCACTCTGGATAGTTTCTGTCAGGGAACTGCCATCGGAGCCAAGGGTCGTGCTGAGGCTCCCTAATGATGATGCTGGAGAGGGAACCAGCAGAGGGAGAGAGGACGCTTCCGCTGGGGAAGGAGATAGAGGTGACACCAGGGAGAAAGGGGAGTCCGAGGGAGCTGCGGAGAGAAGGCTCCAGGACTCTTCCAGTGAAACCAGCGGGGAGAGCACAGGACCTCCTCTGGGGACGCCCACTCTGCGCAGACAGCTTTCGCGCAGAGAAGGGAGACAACGATTGGGTGTGAAAGAACTCTTATGTTGGAAGAAATTCAGGAAACGCCCACTGACGGATTCTTCCAGTGATTGAGAGAGTCATGGTGTACTGACTGTCCAGCCTGGGGGGAAAGTTTTGTCCAAACTACTCAGCTCGGAGCAGTTTGCGCTTTACGCACAAGCAACCCCATACCCCATTACAGTTTCCAACAAAGTATTAAAATACAAAAAACCTCAAACATGAAAACCTCCCTGTACTGCCTTCAGATGTCTTCTATAAGTCTGATAGATATTTATTTCTTGGACATCTGATGGGATGGCGTTCCATGGGGTGAGCATGACTACCAAGAAGGCCCTTTGAATGGTTCCCTGTAATCTCCCTTCTCTCAATGCCCCCCCCATTGGATTTAATTAGAACTGTTGTCTCTCCTCACTGGATGCAAGTAGAAAAGAGAAGAAAATTCAACACTAGCACTAGAATATGCCAAAAATACGCCCATCCTTTTTCTGTTGCCCAGGTTAATTTTTGTGTTTTTGGTAAAAGGTAAAGGGACCCCTGACCATTAGGTCCAGTCATGGCCGACTCTGGGGTTGCGGTGCTCATCTGGCTTTATTGGCCGAGGGAGCCGGTGTACAGCTTCCGGGTGATGTGGCCAGCATGACTGAGCTGCTTCTGGTGAACCAGAGCAGCGCATGGAAACGCCGTTTACCTTCCCGCCAGAGCGGTACCTATTTATCTACTTGCACTTGACGTGCTTTCGAACTGCTAGGTTGGCAGGAGCAGGGACTGACCAATGGGAGCTCACCCCGTCGCGGGGATTTGAACCGCCGACCTTCTGTTCAGCAACTCCTAGGCTCCTGTGATTTAACCCACAGCGCCACCCGCATCCCATGTTTTTGGTAAAGCTGTGTCCAAAAATCAATTCAAAATACTCTACTTCAAAGAATACATTCTACGCACATATAATAATAGTGCATTTAATAATGTAGTTCTGTACGCAACTACTCAGAAGTGTTTATATCCCAGGTAAATAAGTACAGGATTGCCAGCCTGAGTTACTTTGTATCCTCTAATGCAGGCCTTGTGTATGATACTCTGATGTTGAAACACCAGTGCACTTGCGGCAACACAAACAGTCATCCAGAACATGCAGGGAGAATCCAGAGCATTTGGTCCCGGCTTCAGGAGACAGGTCTTCGTAGCAAGTGTGAGGTAATGGATGGCCTAATAGAATTGGGGAAAGGCAAACAGACTGCCCATATATATAATTTATATATGCAGCATGCTGATAGAACCTTCCTGTCTGATGTGCTGGTGTTGTGGAGTGCTGTTGTTGTTTTTACACGGTCATGCCTTCAAAAATAGAGCTGTGGTCAAAGGTTGCCGTACCCTCTACCACACAGGGATTCTACAACTTCATTTTGTTGCATGTGTACACCAACCTGATAGTACACAAGATCAAACTGTTGTTAAATACAAATATGTTGGGTATTAAGACCCACTCTGATCCTTTCATATTAGCTGGTATCAAAAGGCTACATATTGTTTTTCCTGTGTGCACTAGATGAGTAATAGTCAAGCAATATTTGATGTGTCTTACTTAGTTATTTCAAGTTTTACCACATTATTTCAACACAGTGAGTCCTGCTGAGACAGTTTAATTGCTCATGAATTGTTTTTGTTATTTTCAGTAGCCAGAATAACATCCTAAATTTCTTGGCTTAGTTTGAGAAGAAGAAATTCAAAAATTTAAGAATAAAAAACATAAGCTTAGAAAATAAACCTATGTTTAACTTCAGTTATATTTCCCCCTATTTGCTGCTTTTTTAGAGTAAATGTAATTCATTGTTTTCTTTTCTTTTGCAGTGTATCCGTGGAAGAAAAGCTACACTAGAAGAACTACAGACTGTTCATTCAGAAGCCCACACACTGCTTTATGGTACCAACCCTCTGAATAGGCAGAAATTGGACAGCAAGAAACTGTTAGGTACAGCAGGGCATTTAGTCTTCTCTACATCTTTGCGCATCAATCTATACATCCTGACTCTAGTAATCTCTGCATATAGAGATATGCAAGGGACATGATGATGGTCTACTCCTTTTTATCTGGGTTTCAATCCAAAGTTCTGTGATCTTCATTTGCATTCAAGTCTATATAAGCTGTGGTAGGTGAATGCTTTTTTCCAGGGACCTTTCTCACAGATATACACTTGGCTAGTAAGTTGGCCCATTTACACTTCAACCTGTGAGGTATTTGAATTAGTTGTTGTTTAGTCGTATCTGACTCTTCGTGACCCCATGGACCAAAGCACGCCAGGCACTTCTGTCTTCCACTGCCTCCTGCAGTTTGGTCAAACTCATGCTGGTAGCTTCGATAACACTGTCCAACCATCTTGTCCTCTGTTGTCCCCTTCTCCTTGGGCCCTCCATCTTTCCCAACATCAGGGTCTTTTCCAGGGAGTCTTCTCTTCTCCAGCAGTGCCAGCAGTGGCCAAAGTCTTGGAGCCTCAGCTTCACGATCTGTCCTTCCAGTGGCCATGATCCTAGTGTTTTTTGATGTTGAGCTTCAGACCATATTTTGCACTCTCTTTTTTTTTTTTCATTTGAATTAGCACCCCGGGCCAAAAAATAGCACACTGTGATTTTTTAAAATAGCAACGTAGTGCATTTGTTAACAATAGATTGACATTTCAGTAATTATTTAGGAACAGGAAGTGATTTTTTTCTGGTGTGATCATAATGGATTTGGAAAAATGGTATACGGTTTTTTGAACAAATTGAAAGTAAGCACACAATTGCTGCTGCTACAGCTGGGGAAAGGTACACATTAGTGGAGTGGCAAATGATAGAATAATTGACCATTCTCATTTAAATACCACAATTTTTAACATCTAGCCAATTTTAAGAACAAAGCAATCAGGCCATATCCTCATGGAGATTATTATCTTGGAAATCAGGAAATGTGTGATAATATACTTCATTCTTCTTCATAGGAATTCTTGCATTAGTCCCGCCCTCCCCCCCATAAAATAGATGTTTCCTATATATGTGCCCTGACATTTTTCCTACATATATTTCCCAATATGCATTGGTTTGCAATTTGCTGATTAGAGGCTGATAGAGAACCAATTCTGATGCCACTAGTGGTGTGCTTTTCATTGAAAACTGCATGTTTGGTGCATTTGCACATCAAGGTAAGTCATGATTTATGGTTTACCATGAATCCACAGATTGTTTCCACTTTGCTCCTCTCCATTAGTGAGCAGGAGCCATAAACCACAATGCTTGGCTTATTGTTGCAGTGAACCCAGGGACTGGGTTTGTTTCACTCCAAAGTCAAATGTTGTCCTTGGCTTTATCGATCATGATTTATTTAAGAAAAGACAAACCATGATTTCCAGTTCAGATATAACAAGCTGAGGATTATGGTTGGTTGCTCATGCTTGCTCGTGTGGAGGAGTAAATTAGGCATGTTCTGTGTTTGTGGTACATTTGGTGTGTTTGCAATAAACCATTAACCATGGCTTACCATTATATTCAGTTGGAGCCAGAATGATCTGACTATCACATTGGATTTTTGTTTCTGTTAAATTGCTGGTAACATTTTAATACCCTCAGACAGAATGATACTGATACGATTTTCTTTTTCTGAAGTGTCTTCAGAGAATATGGATGTTCTTGAAATTGCTTTGGAGCCCTGTTCAGAATCGTATATACTTTGAGATGTGCATGTTTTTTTAAAAAAACAGATTGAAAATGCATTAAGATGTATATAAATCAGAGAAAGGTTTTGTAACCATTGCAGGGGACTATAATGCCCTTTAAATAAATACTGCAACCCATTACAAGTCACTAGGATGACACAGAAGGTATTGGAAGTTAGTTTAGGAGAATCTATTCTAGACTGAAGGTTTATGGAAAACAAACGTCGACAGGTGTAAGAAAGAGGCAAATGAAGGTAGATGTATACATGCAACACTTAATATTCTGTGAATGGGTAGGTTTCTCCTGCAGCTGACATCAGGTGCATGTTCATAAAATGCTTAGTCTAAAAGCCTGAGGATTGTGCAGTTTCAACAGTTTTTTGCTCTCCTCTTAACTCCCCCAGGCTCTTTAACATCAATGTTTGTCAGGCTCCCTTGTGGTGGCGTTGGGGTAAGTACTTCCTCCCCCATGAAAATAATGTGTGTATCTCGTAGGTTAGAGTTCCATTGTGTATAGCTAAAATGATTGAATAGCATAGTATTCATTTGTACCACAGACTGCTGCAGAAGTAAGATCTAAAGCAGGGAGAATATCTTTACATGAAATTATTGTGTTGCATCCAGTGGTGTTCCTCCACTGACAGAATGCTCTTTGATCCTTTGAGGACTGTCACCAGTAGAATCAGCAGAACGGGGAGGTGATTTTTCAGCTATGCCCCTTTGCTCTTTGGAACATTTTCCTGAAGCCTCTGGAACCCGTGTTGGAGGGTAGGGAACTTAGCTGTGAGGGGGAATCATAAAAAATCTGCTCCCTCTCCATTTCTCGGATGGAAACCCCTCCTGGATCAAGGAGACTTTTATCAACACAAAAGTCACCATTGGATGCAACACAGAATGACTATTTTCACTAAATAAATACTGATTATTGTAACTAACAGTATAATCGGTTTGAAATTGCTTTTTATTGGTGACACTGCTTCTCCTTGGCTCTTACCTATTGCACAAAGCCTCCTTCATGGCAGGTTCAGCAGTCTATTTATCTCTGTATATATTATCATGTTGGCTGTTCCCTCATCTCTTCCAACTACTGCAGTTATTTGAGACTTTGAGGGAGTGCTTGACTTTCTCTCAATGCAGCTTTGTGTAATTATAAACTAAATGCAGGTTAATATTTAATAATATAATAATTTTATTATTTATGCCCCTCCCATCTGACTGGGTTTCCCCAGTCACTCTGGGTGGCTTACAGCATATATAAAAACTTTCTAGACATGGCCCAGGAGGAAGGAACTCCTCTAGACAGTCCAGAAGGATACCATGATCAATGGTATCAAAAACCGCTGAGAGATCCAGCAGAACCAGGAAACAGCTTTCACCTCTGTCCCTAGCCTGCCAGAGATCATCAACCAGTGTGGCCAAGGCAGCTTCAGTCCCATGATGAGGCCTGAATCCCGACTGGAAGGGATCCAAATGGTCTGCATCTTCCAGGCATGTCTGGAGTTGTTCAGCAACCACCTGCTCAGTCACCTTGCCCAAGAATGGAAGATTTGAGACTGGGTGATAGTTGGCCATATTGGCAGCATCTAAACATGGTTTTTTAAGAAGCGGTTTGATAACCGCCTCTTTCAGCAGGTCTGGGAAGGCTCCCTCACAGAGCAAAGCATTCACCACCCCGCGGAGCCCATTGCCCAGCCCTTCCCGGCTCACTTTTATGAGCCAGGATGGGCAAGGATCAAGGAGACAGGTGGTTGGTTTCACTCATCCAATAATAATAATAATGATAATAATGATAATAATGATGATGATGATGATGATGATGATGATAATAATAATAATAATAATAATAATAATAATAATAATAATAATAATAATAATTTATTATTTACACCCCGCCCATCTGGCTGAGCTTCCCCAGCCACTCTGGGCGGTCCAAGCATCCTGTCTGCATCCTTGGAGGTAACAGATTGGAATTGATCCCGTGCAACTTGACTAGACGGGACTCTAGCACTCTCCCACCCTGGCCCTGCTCCCACGGTGGAGTCTACCTCTTTCCGAATCTGAGTGACTTTTATCTGCAAAAAACTTGGCAAAATCATTGCAGGAGATCTTGGGGTCCTCACCAGGTCCCGATGTTGAAGGTGGTTCCATTAGATTGCGAACCACCTGAAAGAGTCTCCTGCTGCTGTTCTTCAGATGCAATAGAGGCAGTGAAGAAAGTCTTTGCCATTGCTATCGCCACTTGGTATGCTCGATGCTGAGCTCTAAGCTCTGTTCAATCCAATTCAAAATGAGTTCTCTGCCACCGGCGCTCTAGCCGTCTCGAGCGGCCCCTTGTAAGGTCATGTTGGCATGGATGTTAAAATTTAGAGTTACTAATCTACTACGTTGGTGTTCCTGTTACATAACTAGTATACCTTTTACTTGCCTCATTTAAGATAAACATTTTTTCATGATATGTAAAGAGTTCAGATTAGAAAAGAAATTTCTGGTTCACCATATGAAAGAAGATTATAACGATTAGGGGCATTCCTAAAGCAGCACAACATAGCCAAGTAAAAAATCTCACACACCGTTCCAATTATACTTCAATTGGGAAAATCAGTTTAAATCACAGACAGAAGGCCTCTGACCAGAAAACACCTCCCAATAACAACCGACAAATGCCCAGCTTCATTGTGACACAGCACAGAGCCTTTTCTGTTATGGTGTCCCAGTTGTGGAACTCCTTTTCACTGGAGTTATGACCGTCCTTGTTGCCAGAACCTTTTAAACCTTTAAATTTACATTTGTTCCTTTTGTGGACAAATGTGTCTGTTAGCTGTTCTGTTAACATGTCCTGTGAAATTTGCTGACGTTTTATTATGTTGAGACTTTATGGTTTTATTGTTCTATTTTATGGGAATATTTGTGCAGTTAAAACACAACTAGAATGTAGCTAATAATGCTTATTAATAATGATGATGGGGGTAATGCTATTTGATAACTACAGTATGTTTTAATATATAAGGCATTTAAATCATTCATTGATTGGGCTAAAATACAGAATGAACTGCACTATTTCCAGTTCCAAGAAAGTGCTGGATAACTAATGCACCTGATCATTTGCCATTTCTCTTACTTGTGAAGAAAAGAAAACTGGGCCCTGCCCTTTGTCTCATCTAGGATGGTAGCAGCCCACCAAACAGTGCCTAAGGAGTGTCCTTGTAGTCATCATCTTAAAACAGTTCCCTAATGGATCTCTCTAGACAACAACAAGCAAACAGAGATAGAATGGTGATGTCACTGTTGCAATCTGTCATAAGTCAGGTTGTGATCCACTTCTAGGTCCTAGCATTGTGGTTTGTTTGATCTCACTTGACAAAAATGCAAGAATTGTGCCATCAGATATTGATGATTAGCACAATTACGATTAAGCAGCTTACACAAGTAACATAACCACAGAATTTAGTATACAAGTCTGTGACTTTGAAAAATAGCTTTACTGACGTGAATCTGTTTTATGTAGGTTGACAGTGATACAATTTGGAATGAGGTCCATTCCTTCAGTGCTGCTCGCCTTGCTGTTGGTTGTGTTATAGAGCTTGTTTTTAAAGTGGCTACAGGGGAGCTAAAGGTTAGTACGATGCTAATGATGATTTGCTTATTACTTTGTAGATGTGAGAATAACTTGGTCACGAGGACTGTATTTTATAAATTTTGTGCAAATGTAAAATGTAGTCCTTTCTGAAATAGTCCCAGATTTCATCAGCATGCCTAAAATTTAAGAAGCAGCTAAAACATTTTTTCTGTATTTTAAAAGGTAAAAGAATTTGGTTTTGGTTGGTTGGTTTTCTACCCTTTCCCCCCAGTACCTGCGTACTGGGGGCGGGGGCGAACCCTGCAGAATATGTCACAAACTACATAGCGACTTAGCTACAATTATTTAAATATGGTTGAAATTTATGTGGCATTTTTGTTTTGATAGAATGGATTTGCCGTAGTTCGACCACCTGGTCACCATGCTGAAGAAAGCACACCCATGTGAGTATGTGTTTGTGCTTTGGCTACGTTTACTAGTGTTTTCACAGAACTTAGAGCTGAAAGTTTCAGGTGTGTCTTTTTCACCTGAAAAAACCTCCAAGTCAATACTGAGCTTGTTTTTTTGTTTTGCAGTTTGCATGTATGGTTGTCCTTTTGCATAAGTTCATAATGTTTCCCATGCAACTTTTTCATACACAGTGGGTAAAACCCAACACCATTCTGTTAACAGAACATCAGGAGCATTCATTTAAATAGAAGAATAAAAGCTTTTTTTTTTTTTTGCTGATTCCTACTTCCTTCAGTAGCTCCCTGTAGCTTCTGAAAATCTGTTCCAAAGGTTTAGGAAAACTCTGTAGACTAGCAAGGAAGGTAGTGTTGGGGGACCAATTAAATTTGTAGCGTTCTCTTTAGCAACAAAAACATTTCACAAGTGGAATGGTACATTGGAATTTACCCAGACAACTCTACTGGGGTAGGCTGGGCGATACCTGGTTTTCAACATTGCAATATATCACAAGCTAAACACCATTAAATATTGAT
Source organism: Podarcis erhardii (assembly GCF_964252035.2). Lineage (NCBI taxonomy): Eukaryota > Metazoa > Chordata > Lepidosauria > Squamata > Lacertidae > Podarcis > Podarcis erhardii. The sequence goes on along the minus strand of NC_138497.1, from coordinate 135,860,937 downwards.
ATACCATGATGTCTGAAATATGGATGGAGCCATGTAGAGGAATTGGCTGGCTTCATGGTTTTTCCTGCATTGTGATTTTTGCCAGCACCTGCTCTTGTGCTTCATTGTGCCCTGTGTGAGGCAAGGGAGAGCTGAGCTGGCAGAATTAACAGGGGCAGTAGGAACTGAGAGAAGCATTAACTGGTTTCACAGTTTTACCCACATTGTGATTTCTGCATAGTACCCACCCACTCCTCATGATATATTGCCAGGTCAAAAATTATGAAACTGATAACACAATGTAGACTTCAAACTGGTTTTGGACGCCCATCCCTAGTAAGCACCCCATGCCATCTGCAAGGGGGAGACTCTCCAAACTGGGGAGAACTGGTCAAGCGGGAGGACTTTCCTACCTTCTACAACTGCCTCCTAAAGTCATTTATGATTGTCAGAGAGCTTGAAGGAGAGGCAGGCTTTAAATAATTAAAAAGTATTTTTATCCAGCTCTTCAGCCAAATAAGGCTCCCAGAGCAGCTTACAAATGTCATTGATTAGACCGACTTACAACCAACATTGCAATTTAGAAGACATGACAGAAAAGGGAGGGAGGAGAAAAATGGTATCTCAGACACTATGGTAAGCCCGCAACTTACATGGGGGTTACATTCTGGGGATTGTGCTTAAAGTTAAATCACATATAGTCAAAATCCATTGGGTTCAGTGGCTGGTGGGATTGCCAGTGTCATTTCCCCCAGAACCCCACCCCCTTTCCGCTCCTTTTTATTTATTTTATTTAATTTTTGCTGAGCCTGTAAAGCTGAATGCGCACAAATTAAATGCGCGTAAGTTGCGGCCTTACTGTATTTCTTTGTTGCAGAGTTCTTGTAATGACCATCTGAAATGGAAATATTTCAAGGAGAAAAGGAGTCAGAAGTTGCTAACCTTTTAGAATCCTGATGGAGAGGCCCTGCAGTCCCTGCTTACTCCTTGTCCCACAGCGTGATAGAGTGGACTTGTTTCACCTCAGAGTCACTACTAGAAAGTATCATTGGGTGAAGCCAGATTGACCCCTTGGTTTTGGGGTGCCACAGGGTTCTATTCTGTTTCCAGTGTTATTTACAATCTATATGAAGCCATTGGAAAGCAGTGTCACCTGTATGATGATGACACCAAGCTCTGTTTCATTGTACCAATTGAGTCAGGCAAGGCTTTGCACATCTTGGACCAGTTCTTGGATGTAGTGGTGGAGAGGATGAGGAACAGTAAGTTGAAACTGATTCCTGGCAAGATGGAGGTCCTGTGGGTACGCGGTTCTCAGGTCCAAGAATTGGGCAGCTGTCAGTCTTTAATGGGCTGAATCGCACTGTTGACTGATGTTAAGCTTGTGCTCTAAGACCCCTAGGTCCTTTTCACATGTTATGGCAAACCAGGTGCCTCCATCTTATATTTCTGCAGCAGGTTTTTCCTGCTGAAGTGTAGAACCTTACATTTATCCTTATTGAAATGGGTCTAGTTCTCCAATCTGTCAAGGTCATCTTGGACCCCAATTCTGTCTTCCATGGCATTAGCTACTCCTCACAGTTTGGTATCATCTGCAAATTTAATGAGCATCCCCTCAATTCCTTCATCCAAGTCATTTATAAAGATGTTGAACAACAACAGGCCCAGGACAGAACCCTGCAGCACCCCACTTGTCACTTTTCCCCAGGATGTCTATTCTAGGACCTTACTGTATATTATTGTTGTAAGCCATGCTGTGCTCTGATCTGGAGGAAGGGTGGGGCATAGAAACTCTCAAATAAATAAATAAAATAAAATAAAATAAAATAAAATAAAATAAAATAAAATAAAATAAAAGAGGTAAATAAATAAAATAAAAGAGAAATTGAAAAGAAGATTCCAACTAAATATCAAGAAGAACTTTATGATGGTAAGAACTCCTTCGGACGGTGGTGGACTCTCCTTCCTTGGAGGTTTTTAAGCAGAGGTTGGATGGCTGTCTATCTTGGATGCTTTGGTTAAAATTCCTGCATTGCAGGGGTTTGGACTAAATGGCCCTTGGGGTCCCTTCCAAGATTTATAAGGTGACATCCATTTGGAGTCAGAAGATTATGGTTTTTTGGTTTGGGGTTTTTTCTTTTTCTTTTTGTTCCACTACCAATAATCCCTGAAAGATTACATAACATCATCTGACCAAGGGTGATTTCTTTGATGTAGGCCTTATCTACATTGAAGCTATTTGAGTGTGTTTATAAATTTTTGGAATTGGATTACTGTAGTTTGCTAAACCAAAGCTAGTCAGCACTATTTCAAAATCATGCAAGTTTTACACCAAGGAAAAAATAGTTTTCTGCAATAAAACTCCTTTGGGTACGTCTGTAATGCTGTCACCATCGTGTTTAAGTAGCGCCCAGTTGCTAGTGATCACTCTGAAGGACAACAAGGGAACAAAATGGCAGCAAGCAGGGACAAGAAAAGTACTAAACACCCCCTCCAGTATTTTCTTTAACAAGCCCCCCCCCCCCCAATCTGAATGCAGTGCTTTAAACCTGAAAATGGAACATGGAGAGTGTTTGGCACAGGTCTAACTAATAGTCTGTGCATTAAATAGTTGGCATTGCCATCTTCATATACATTTCAGTGTCTTATTTTATCTCCTCATTTTGAAGCAACAGCATATGTCATTTTCCTTGGAAAGTGTTTGGTGCTGAAGTTGTCAAGTGTACTTTCCACATATACGTCTATAATAATCTATTATCTTTCAGGGGTTTTTGCTATTTTAATTCTGTGGCAATTTCAGCCAAGCTTCTCCAGCAAAGACTGAATGTGAACAAAATACTTATAGTGGATTGGGTGAGTGAAACAGCACTTTTTTTTACACCCCACCCCCTTTCCAATACAGGTACAAAATGCAAGAACTCTGTCACAAAAGTGCAGTCATTAAATCTCAATAAAATGTGGGTTCGAATCCTCAAAACGTTTGAGCTCGATTTTCTCCTTTGTTGACAGGAGAGCAAGGCCAACCAAACGTGCATTCCAAGTTGAAGAGCACTTTGCTCTCAGTCAGCACAGGGCTTAATGTCTGGAGCATTTGCAAAATGCTAATAATTATGGGGATGCCCCCTTCTTTCCAGAGCATTATAAGCTTTGGAGGCAAGTTAGGTATCTAGCCCCACCAGGGAACATCTACCTGAAAGTCTCCTCTGTATTTTGCTTTTGTTGTGGAGATATTCAGCTTGTTACAAGCAGGACTGGACCAAAAATTTCAGTACAGCACCCTAAAAGGCAGTCTGTTACCCTAGGGAAACCAGGGCCAAAGAAAGCATTCACACATCACATACTTTCTTTTCTGGCACATAGGTTCCTATTGTGAAGCACCTGTCCTTTAGAGGACTTACACTAAGACGTCATTTGAACCTATATATTCTGCTCTTTAAAGGCAGGGGTTGCTGAACTACAGCTCTGATCATTCTAGACCGCAAGCCATGCTGGTTGGGGCTGGCAGGAGTTGGAGTCCAACTACACCTGAAGGGTGCCATGTCTTAAGGGCACTACCCTGAAAAGTGGCAGGCAGGCCTGCTTGCCACTGCATCCACATCTGCACAGGAAAGTTGGAGAGAGAGGAGCCCTTTCAGCCAGTAAAGAATTGTGCACGTTTTACCCAGATCTTCACACTAAACTAATCCCCTTGGTTTCTGCCTAGTTGTTACATCCTAAGGAACACCAGTGGCATATGATTGATGTTTGAGGGAGGGAGATTGCAGTGGATGGGTTGAACTTCTCTTTATTACATAGAAGGAGAGAGCGCACAGACTTGCCATTCCTCAAACCACCAGCAGCGATTGTATTGGCTTTGCTACTAGTTTTGCTGCCCCAGGAAGTGCTGCTGCAGCAATTTCTGTGGCACTTCATATTTGTTCTCTATCAAGGACATTTGCAGCATGGCAGTTTGGACCTTCCTGTCTATCTGTTATAAGGCACTATTAGATTGGTGGCTTCTGTAGATCCTATCAGGCAGCATGTTCAGCTGTAAATTAATATGAGGGCCGGGTATGGCCCTGTTCCCATCCTGCCTGCCACACCACCACTAAACAAGAAAGTGAGACAGCAGTCAAAACACAGGGGGCAGGGCAGGGCGGTGGAGGGCCATGCTAGCAGAGCACATCCAGCATCCCAGTTCAGGTGTTCCCTGGATTTCCCTTGCAGTGTTTTTCAGTCATTTCCAATCTGTTTTCTTGGACTCTTCTCTCAGAGATGCAGAGACCCTTGTCTGAAGGGTACTCACACAAGCAAGGAGTAGCACGGCCATACTTTCACCTGGCCCCACGTTTGTGTGTAGGCTTTACATCCTTTATCACTGGAAGAATCAATTCTTACTAGTTTTGATGATGTTACTATACATAGTTGAAATTATTGCAGGGCAGTTCTCTATGTTCAGAAATGCTTACTTGCCAGTCCACCTTTTGCATCTTCTATTTATAGGACTGAAAGTGAGTCCCTTCGCAGTATGCATCTCATGTGACAACCAACAAGCATTGTCACAATCATTTAACCATACTAAAATTGGTGGTATGAAATTGTGCCTTGCTGAGCCTTCCCCCTGCAGGGCTTTGGTAGCATGAACATGAAACGTTGTATTACAGTTAGTGTTAATGTAGACAGCCTATCATGTTATAAACCTTCTCATATGATATCATCTTTATCCCTGAAGGATGTACACCATGGAAATGGTACTCAGCAGGCTTTCTACAATGATCCTAATGTTCTTTATATTTCACTACATCGCTATGATGATGGAAACTTCTTCCCGGGCAGTGGAGCTCCTGATGAGGTAATAATAATAATATTGATATGTGTTCTTACAGCATTCGTTTATAATGATGGTATTGCAATCTTAGAGGTCACTCAAGCAATAATGGATTAGGACTTTCACTACAATTCGTATGGGGGTGTGGCAAATATGAATGTGTTGATGCCCTCCCTATTCAGACATGTTGTTTGCTTGTTAAGGCACACCAAACATCACATCTATGCATGCTTCTGTCCTTGAGGCGGGGTGCAAAGCCTTCTGCTTGTGAAGGCTCCCAATGTGATATAGAATCCCTCAGAACGGTGTTTCTGAATAATGCAGGCAGCTTCCATGAGTAGAGGAGGCTCCCTGCTTTGAACTCAAGGAGAGTGGCAGTCAGCTGTAGTAATCAGATCAGTCAAGGAGGGCGGCAGTCAGTCTTGGTGAAATGAGCGCATGAACCTAGTGCGCTCGTCTCCCTACTTGCACCCAGCCTTTACACACAAGCAGCACTCTCAGATTCTTGTCTTCAGTCTTTGCAAATATCATTTGGTCTCCCTCCCCACCTCCTACCCCAGCCTCTAGTCCAGGCTTCCTCAACCTCCACCTTCCAGATGTTTTGAGACTACAATTCCCAGCATCCCTGACCACTGGTCCTGCTAGCTAGGAATCATGGGAGTTGTAGGCCAAAACCATCTGGAGTGCCGAGGTTGAGGAAGCCTGCTCTAGTCACTACAACAACTAGAGACAAGTATTGCTAATATAGGTAGGCAGGCAAGAGTCACTTTTTTGAACTTTGGTTGGCATTCCTAAAAATAATAGTTGGCATTTAGTATCAATATTTATTTAGCTTTGATTTGTCAGAAGGCCTTGCTTTTTTCTACCAGTAGAGGACACCCATCACCTGAGTTCTTAGATCTGGAAAAGGACAATTCTTACAACACATAGGATTTATGCATTGTTTCTAATGAAAGTGAATTATGAACATTTCACAATCCACTCTCTACAAGGTTTTGTTATTTGTACTTACAGGAGGGAGCAGCCTTTCTTGCCCTGTCCTGTCTTTGGCCATTTGCTGATAAAAGCTGTGAATGGAGCTACTAGTGATGGTTACGAAAAGCATGGAGTTCTTTGATAGTTATACACCTCTGGAATTGGGAAGATCTGTTACTCATTGCATTATTTAAGAAGTGGAAGTAAGAGGTTGCCCTGTAATATCCTAGTGGTCAAATAAATTATGTACTAAAGAAAAGTAAAACATTGACTCTTACATAACCATGGTCAATTGTATATTCTATCTAGGTAGGAAAAAAAATTAAAGTTTTGCAGAAATTTGCCCAACCCCCACTCCTATAGTGTAAGTTGACAAAGGGAGGTATGGGAAGGCGACCATAAGAATGCGTGGTCAGGGTAAAATATGAATGCTCTTTTGGCAGAATATGAAAGGTTCATGACTGACCATTTGAGGCTTCAGCAGAGTAGACTGTACATGTGCAGAACAATGAGAATTGGTACACAGTTTACTTTTTTCTTACACGCAAGAAGTCCTGACAATCTTTGGGCCCATGCTTGCATTAAGAAATGTAACATGAACTGAAAGATCACTGATGTGATGAGTAATGGTTTGTTTGGCTGGAGCAGTATCTTTTCCAGCAGTTATAGTAGTGTGAATCACTGTTGTCTATATACCTTTGATTGCCCAGCTGGTATGCAACATTTGTCCATGACAGTGTGTACCTGATAATGGTTGAGACTGCTTGTGTGTGTGCTGCATGAACAGACGTGGGAATTAGGAACCTGCATGCTTTTATAACATGAAGTGGAACTCATTCCCCCATCCACCAGCCTGCAAAAATCCTGTGCATATTTGGAAATTCATACTGTCTCACGTTCTAAGGTAGAAGGTATTTCACTAATTTCCACAATGACCCCCCTCTGGTCTTGCTGCTGCTGCTGGGATACTCAGGGCTAAGCTTAATGTTGTGTCTGAACAGACAAACCACAGGCCCAGGTTAAGCCATAGGCATAGGTAGCATGATGGCAGCAGGACCACCGAAAGAGTGCAGCAGTTTTCATCTCTCCAGGAACCCATGCATTATGTGCACACTGGGCCTCTGTCTCGCTGACGCCATTCCTTACCCTTCACAGTGCACTACTGTATTTTTGTTAGCTCTGGGCAACCAAGTTCAGTCAACCTAAATACAGTGGTACCTCAGGTTACATACGCTTCAGGTTACATACACTTCAGGTTACAGACTCTACTAACCCAGAAATAGTGCTTCAGGTTAAGAACTTTGCTTCAGGATGAGAACAGAAATCGGGCTGCAGCGGCACAGTAGCAGCAGGAGGCCCCATTAGCTGAAGTGGTGCTTCAGGTTAAGAACAGTTTCAGGTTAAGAACGGACCTCCGGAACAAATTAAGTACTTAACCCGAGGTACCACTGTAACTGAAACATGAGAATGAAATTTTATAATAATTGCTTTTGCACACTTTTGGGTTTGTTTGTTTTTAAGTTGTATAGATGCAGAAATACTTGCACACGTGCCCAGAATAGAAAGGACTAGGGAAGAGAGATTGAGGGAAGGAACAAACAAACATCCCCACCCCGATACACCCACTGATATGGATGGCAAGCCGCAGAATAGCAATGAAAAAACATGAAAAAGCGGCCCCGTGGAAGCCAGTGTACCAAATAGGCAAACAGAAAAATTAGACCCTTTGTGATAAAAGGCAGGCCTTAGACAGAGCATATCATGCCAAGGTCATAGGAACTCAGGCAACTGGGATGGGGGTGGGCGGGGCAGAAAAAACCTGCTCCCAGGCCCAGCTCTCCCACGTTCACTTAAGAATGACAACTCTGATGATACATTCTTTATATTTTTATCTGGAGACCAGGAGGCATGGTTTCCTCTGATATATGCTCCTTTTTATGTGCTATATTGTTGATTATAAGAGAGTATTTTGTTATTGCAAATAATCACAGCCAGTGGCTTCTGGCCCAAAGCAGCAGTGATGATCCTGAGCTCACTGAATCCAGTAAGGAAAATGTGTGCACTTGGATATCAGAACTCCAGGAATCATTTTTGGAAAAGAAGCTGATTCTGCATTTACAATATTTGCGGCAGTTAAGAAGCTACTTCAGTGTACCAAATCCAGAGTCCCCAGCAATTCTGGGTGAACTGCTTTAAAATATGACTGGAACTTTAAACAATTGGGTGGTGTTTTTTTTTAAAAAATGTAATAACTATTTTAAAGTTACGAGCATGAGCATATGTTTCTCTTTTAGATGCTAACTAAGGATTAAGGCTGCCTTTCATCCCACTCACTGATCTGATGGCGCAGGAAGCGGTGGATTTTTAAGCAAAATAGAATACCTTCTCAAAAACAACTGTTGTGTTACCACACTTTGAATTGTAGGAGCAACATAAAATTATTGGAGATATTGCTGAGGTGATATGGGCAGCCCCCCATGCATGGCAATATTTGCCAGAGGTGTAACCTGCTGCTTTCTTTTCCTCTCCACTCCTTTCTTAGGTTGGCATCGGACCAGGTGCCGGTTTCAATGTTAACATGGCATTTACTGGTGGTCTTGATCCACCCATGGGAGATACAGAATACTTGACGGCTTTCAGGTAATCCTCTCTGCTTTTCCTGCCTATATTTCTCCCTAAATGTGCCCTTTGAGTTGTTGTATGTGTGTTTGTGTACACACACACCCACACCCACCCACCCACCCACCCACACCCCTCTCTTTCTGTGTGTGTTGAGTACCTTGCTGTTCTGAGACCAATGAATTGAAGCTGACTGCAAGTGGCAAGGTGCTGAATCATAGAATAGAATCATAGAATCATAGAAGAGTTGGAAGAGACCACAAGGGCCATCGAGTCCAACCCCCTGCCAAGCAGGAAACACCATCAGAGCACTCCTGACATATGGTTGTCAAGCCTCTGCTTAAAGACCTCCAAAGAAGGAGACTCCACCACACTCCTTGGCAGCAAATTCCACTGTCAAACAGCTCTTACTGTCAGGAAGTTCTTCCTAATGTTTAGGTGGAATCTTCTTTCTTGTAGTTTGGATCCATTGCTCCGTGTCCGCTTCTCTGGAGCAGCAGAAAACAACCTTTCTCCCTCCTCTATGTGACATCCTTTTATATATTTGAACATGGCTATCATATCACCCCTTAACCTCCTCTTCTCCAGGCTAAACATGCCCAGCTCCCTTAGCCATTCTTCATAAGGCATCGTTTCCAGGCCTTTGACCATTTTGGTTGCCCTCCTCTGGACACGTTCCAGTTTGTCCGTGTCCTTCTTGAACTGTGGTGCCTAGAACTGGACACAGTACTCCAGGTGAGGTCTGACCGAGGAGAATACAGTGGCACTATTACTTCCAGAGCAGAATACAGTGGCACTATTACTTCCAGAGCAGAATACAGTGGCACTATTACTTCCAGAGCAGAATACAGTGGCACTATTACTTCCAGAGCAGAATACAGTGGCACTATTACTTCCAGAGCAGAATACAGTGGCACTATTACTTCCCTTCCGCTGATGCAATGCGGAAAGACTGGCACATGGACACTGTTCACCAGCACAATATTGATAACCCTCATGCATGCATTCATGTTATAATAATGAATAGGATTCTCTCTCAAACATGAAACACAGTGAAATTGCCATTGTGCATAACTTTGTATAGAAAAGCCATTTTGTACATTTTGCCATTTTATGACACAATTTCCCAAAGTTGTGACCCAGTTCAGATGATCATTCAAGACTTCATAAGCCATGGTTTATGAAACAACCTCAGGTCATTGGCCATTCCAGGCTAGTTGCTGCGTGTTGGTCTGCTTTAATAGTGCTAATAATAAAAATTGATTTCAGTTGATCTGGATTTACAAGCAAAGCAAATTTCTATGTTATTGTTAGAAGAACAGGAGACAGAGGGTGGTATTCCATGCTAGTCCTCCTCATATGAGACCCATTGAAGTTAATGTGCATGATTAACTTAGGTTCATTAATTTCAGTGGGTCTACTCTGAGAAAGACTTAATTAAACACAACCAAGAGTAGTAACCAAGAAGGTAGGGAAGCAGAATAGAAAGAATGTCCCCTGCCAGGACAGAACTAATTGCAATTTCATCCATATTTAAGTAATTTGTTAATACCTATCTAAATTTGGTTCCACAATGCGTATGTATTCTTTACTTGTTATTCCATCACCTCTGATGGGCTACTTTGGTCTTATTCTGCTGTTTCAGTGAACTCAAGTAAGTAGAGCATTGCTTGATCAAAGCGTTTATAACCAGATTGGAAGAAGATATTGATGGAATCACAGTTCTCGGTATCATAATTCTATGTATATGCTTTCAAATCTCGTCAAAGGAAATCACAATACACAGCACAGTCTGGAATACCTAATTCTTTCACTGAAGTTTTAACTAAGGTCTCTAAAGTAAGAGCTTTCAAGTATCCATGAGCTAAGTAGCTTGCACTATTCAGGTGTCTTTTGTTTTTAAAATGGAGGGTCATAATGTATAGGTTCACTTGAGATACATAGAATTTTGCTATACATCTGTGCTCCGTACATCGTTTAAGTGCTACTCCAGTTTACCTAGATGTGAGCACATCATGCTAAATGGGCAAAGATTGCAGTTAAGCTCATCCTCCTGTGTACTATTGTGCTACATAGTGAACTTATTGCCTGATATGGGGAGAGTTTTAGGAAAGTACTTTCCATGATGTATAGGTATAGATAATACCAGAGGAGTGAGTACATTCCCTACCTCTGATTTATAGCATCATATGAGCATTGCAGATCTATGCTTCCCTGTCAGATGGCTGTGGTTGTCATGCTCATCTCGAGTCACATATGTTAAATGAAGAAGTGTGCAACACTAAATCAAGGTACTGCCATTACTTTCCCTTCAGCAACAAACAGTTGTAAAGACCAGTGGTCGAGTACATGTCTTCACAGCAAACTGTTATGGATCACTTACACAGTGAGTTTTGTTTAGATTATTGTCACTTGAAAAAAAATATATTTTAAGCTAGCAATATCCCTCTGTACACAGGGACACATTATTAAAAGATTGCATTTTTATTCTGCATTTTCTCCAAGGATCTCCAGACAAGAGATATGAACTTGCATCTCCCCAGTCCTTGTTTGGCTTTCTAACCAGCTTTAAACCTCTTTCCATTTGATGGGGCACTTATTTGGAAAACAAAGTGAAAAGGGGCATGTCCTGCACATTTCTAGGTCATGCTCTGTTGTCTTCTAATTAAGCACTTTTTATTTACTGATGCCTGTAGTTGTTTTGCAGTTTGCATGAGATGCAAGCTTTTACAAGAAGTAAAACTTTTTTTATAACAATTGTGGCATTTACCAGTAGGTAGACTTGCCAACTTTTATTGTTCCCAGGTTTTGTTTTACAGTCGTACCTTGGATCCCAAACGCCTTGTGAATTGAATGTTCTGGCTCCCGTACGCTGCAAACCTGGAAGTGAATGTTCCGGTTTGTGAACGTTCTTTGGAACCCGAATGTCTGACGTGACTTCTGCAGCTTCTGATTGGCGGCAGGAGCTTCCTGCAGTCAATTGGAAGCTTCACTTTGGTTTTGGAAGTCAAATGGACTTCCGGAACGGATTCCATTCGACATCCGAGGTACCACTGTATTTTGCTAAAACTTATATGAAAAGCTTTACAATTATTTTGAATAACTCTCATCTGTTCCCTTTCTTTTATGGTGATCCCCCACAAAGCATTACTGTGGGGTACTCAAGCCTGCTATACCTAAAAGCTTAGTTCCTGCTTACGGCAAAGCACCACAGAATACAAGCAGTACATAGGAAGTTGTCTTCTGCTGGGTCAGGCCATTGGGTCATCTAGTTCAGCTTTGAGTTTTGAGTTCTGTCCCAGCCCTGGGACCTTCTACATGCAAACCCAGGTGCTCTGCCTCTGAGCTGAGGCCTTTCTTTAAGAGCTTGATCAATTGCACTAATAGTTCCAGTCTGTTCCTGAGACCAGATTTTATTGTCCACAACAGGTGACCACTGTCTTCTCAAAAATGTTCAGTACAGAAGTCTGTGATGCTCGTGTATTGAATGATACTGCCACTGCTCCTTGCCACAAAAGAACCCAATGCATTGCCAGTATCCTTTGGGCAATCTCTACCTTTTCTGGTCTCTTTGAATACCTCTAGAGCTTCACCTTACCCTAGTTAAGGAATGAGTTATTCATAAAAGCCTTCCTGTGGATTTTACTATTGGTGAAGGTGAAGAACTTAAGTACCCTCTTGGATAGAGGTGTCGCTGCTGAAGGGCAGACACTGTTGCTCTGTGACTGGCCATCCACTTCAGCTGGAAAAACCAGGACAGCCCTGAGTTTGGACCAGGGCACTTGCTGGATGCAACTAGCTACTGGTCTCTCAGCTAGATGCATCCAGTGGTTTCAAAATATTTGGATCTTGTGCCATATTGAATACAGATAACTAGGTGTCAGCATTGCTATATAAAGCATAAGTATGGAAACACTGCATTCCCATCCAGTTCCCAGCTTTTCCTCCTCACTTGGCTACAGCTTCCACTTCAGGTGATGAATAGGGAGTGCGCCCACTCACTGCTGCCCCCTGAACCACCTGGATTGAGCTTCTTTTGAAAAGTGGATTTACAGAGAGGTTTTAAAATACATTTTTTCTCCTGGGCTTGTAGCTTCTGCTTCTGCTTTGTGGCAGACAGAACTTGCCACTGCATCTCTCTCTCTTCCCAGCTGAAAGAGCAGCTGGGTTAAGGCAAGTGTTGATGCCCCAGATGACAGTGGTACTGGAATGGAGGTGGATGGGGGTGAAGGAGGTGAGAGGTGACAGATATGTAAAATGGGAGGGGGGGTAAAGATCTAAGAGGTATTTGTATGCTAGAGTGCTCCCCACTTCCACGTGATGATAACAATACACCTTTTGTTCTCCCTGCTGCTCTTTACTGTTGCCAGGGCCTCTCACATTTCCAATTCTACTGCAATTCTAAGTATTTGAATGCAAATATTCCCTGAGAAGAGGACCAGCTTCAGTCCTCTTAAATGGGCCATAGGCAAACCAGAGTGAACGGTTGCCTTCTTATCTGTGTTGCCTAGCCTTGACTCTTGCACCACGGCATGAAGCCAGCCTTGAAGAAGGCCACACAGTCTGGGCACCCACTGCCCAGCCTGGAATGTCAGCCAGGTGGGCTAGATCACCACTGGCCAAGCTGTCATCCCCCACTCCCTGTGGGGCACAAACCTGTGCCTGCTTGAAAAACGTAGGATTGCACACCACATCCATAGAAAACAATTCCAGCAGTCCATGCCTATGTGCACACACCTTCAGCCTGGAAGTTATGTTGGAAACCTGTTTAATCTTGTGCCAAGTCCCTCTGCCCCATGATAATAGATTGTCAAGTGGCCTTTCAGGTTCATAACCAGCTGCTTTGAAAAACCTTTTCCTGATTCACTTATATTCATTTTAATGTAAAAGGGTTCTTTGAAGTTTACAATTCATAGTCCCCAGAGAGGCAGAAAAGTGAAGGGAATGGGCTGTATTCTCCCCCCCCCCCCAATCTTATGAGGCAATGCATGCCTTAAAGGCAGCACCTTGTTACTCTGGCCCATTGAATGCCACGTTGCATTTCCAAGGGATCAAACCAAAAGTTGAAGAAAAGATAAGAAAATTAGCCCTAATGAAATCCAGAAGCTACAGGCAGTTTCACTATGAACTTAGAAACTCAGAATGCAGAACTGAGCTGTAATTCAAACCAGTCCAAATGCAAAATTCAGATGCTTTGAAGTCTTCAGATGAATCAGTGGAGATCCTTTTGAGCTAGGCAAAGATACACATGCCTTCTCTTTAACTCCTAGTATACTTTGTTCATGAAAAGGTAGCTGCCGTCTGTGAAAAATATAAGAAAGAAAATATTCTCTTCAGCTGCAGAATGTCAGTGGAATTACTATATATTCTAATGAAACCAGACACTGCTATGAAACTAGAGGCCTTTGGCTGAAATATTAATGGGTGAGTTGGTGTCAGTGTGAGAATTTCACTCTCTACCACTGTACCCATTGTTTCTGGGCAGCAAGATTGTCTCCTTTTTACAGGCCCCTGAGACAGGTGAATTGTCTTCTTCACCCACTAGAATGTAATCCAGAATCATGTATTCAATAACACAGTGTTGCAGCTAGTCCATCAAGTTAATTTGCTTTTCTTGACTATTTTTGAATATTCCTGTCCCAGTTTTTAAATATGACTTTGAGTGCAAGCCAAAACAGTACAAATCAAATCATATATAACTTGGTTTGCCATAAAATTATCATGTTTGTTATATAAAAAGTTCAACTTATTCAAAGAATAGTTGCAAATTGAATTTACTTCTTTAAATTAAAAAAACATGTTAGAGATAAAGCTATTAGCTGCTAAAATGTAAGGAACCCAGCATCTACTCACATTTGCCAGTTTATGAGGAACAGTCAAAAACAATAAAACTTAAGAATTCATCAACATTGGAATTCATCAACATGCCTATACTTGGGCGAGGCTGTTTAGGGCTTTAAAGGTCAGCACCAACACTTTGAATTGTGCTCTGAAACGTACTGGGAGCCTATGTAGGTCTTTCAAGACCAGTGTTATGTAGTCTCGGCGGCCGCCCCCAGTCACCAGTCCAGCTGCCGCATTCTGGATTAGTTGTAGTTTCCGGGTCACCTTCAAAGGTAGCCCCACGTAGAGCGCATTGCAGTAGTCCAAGCGGGAGATAACCAGAGCATGCACCACTCTGGCGAGACAGTCTGCAGGCAGGTAGGCTCTCAGCCTGTGTACCAGATGGAGCTGGTAGACAGCTGCCCTGGACACAAAATTGACCTGTGCCTCCATGGACAGCTGTGAGCCCAAAATGACTCTCAGGCTGCACAGCTGCTCCTTCAGGGGTACAGTTACCCCATTTAGGACCAGGGAGTCCTCTACACCCGCCCACCCCCTGTTCCCCAAGAACAGTACTTCTGTCTTGTCAGGATTCAGCCTCAATTCGTTAACCACCATCCGTCCTCCAACCACTTAATCATTGATGTCTCTAAATGGTGTACATAGAATTCGAAACTATAAAAATAAATCCTATAAAAATTAAGCACCATAAAAATTCATCATAAAGCTGGACACTACAGGAATGCTAGCATTCCTCTCAATATAGGGCAAGTGCCTAATATCTGCATTTTCTGGGGGGAAATTGACATTTTTGTTCTGACAGCCTGAATAAATGGGTCTTCACCACAATAATCTACTTTGTATGGTTTTAGTTTTGTTTTAAATACATTTGCTGTTTTTGTGTTTTTAAATGTTCTTAATTTTATTTAGTGTACATCACCTTGAGATGGTTGTTTAGAAGGCTATGACTAAGTCAGTGATGTTGATAATAATCCTCCACCATAGGCAAACTATCCTTGTTCAAGAACAGCTGTAGTTAGTGCACCAGCTGTAGCTGGTCCAAGGCAGTCCAGCTGCTGAGCCTCAAGTGACAAAGATGGATTCAGGAGCACTCCCAACAAGGAACTTGTTATTTCAGAGGGAGAGTAGTCCAATCAGGACTCTTCTCGATACAGGAACCCCTCATCCACACTGCGTCTGTCTCCCTAGGGTTCAAGCTCAGTTTATTAGCCCCCATCAATTCCACAACTGTATCCAGAAATGTTCTAGCATACTAATGATAAAGTAAAAGGTAAAAGGACCCCTGACCATTAGGTCCAGTCATGGCCGACTCTGGGGTTGCGGCGCTCATCTAGCTTTATTGGCCGAGGGAGCCGGCGTACAGCTTCTGGGTCATGTGGCCAGCATGACTAAGCCACTTTTGGCGAACCAGAGCAGCGCACAGAAACACCGTTTACCTTCCTGCTGGAGCGGTACCTATTTATCTACTTGCACTTTGATGTGCTTTTGAGCTGCTAGGTTGGCAGGAGCAGGGACCGAGCAACGGGAGCTCACCCCGTCATTGCGGGGATTCGAACCGCCAACCTTCTGATCAGCAAGTCCTAGGCTCTGTGGTTTAACCCACAGCGCCACCTGCGTCCCTATACTAATGATACTTTGCCTCAAAACTCCTAATCACCATCCCAGTGGCATTCATTGGCAACAGGATTGTGCCTAGTAGCACACCATAGCACAAGGACTGTGAGGCATTCTCGGAACATGGCCCTGCAGGCAGGACTGGAGCCCTGTAAAACAGTGCCCCCAATACCCATTCTACAGAAGTGGTCTATCTTAGTTAGTGGTATCAAAAGCCACAGGCAGACTGAGAAGCAGCGTCCCATTCTTGATACAAGCTGTCTATCAGGACCAAAAGTTAAAATATCTACCGTATTTTTCGCCCTATAGGACACACCGTCCCATAAGGCGCACCTAGTTTTTTGGGGGGGAAATAAAGGGGGGGAAATTATTTTTTTCCCCCCCAGGCGCGGGGCTGGGGAAGCCCAAGCTTCCCCCGACCCCAGCCCCCAGAACAGGCAACTCTCCGCTAGCCGTGGGAGCCCAGCGCAGGGCTCCTGCGCCTTGCGGAGAAGTGCGCGAAGCCTGGGTGCGCTGAGCTCAGCGCGCCCAGCCTTCAGCATGCAGGCAACTCTCCGCAAGCTGCGGGAGCCTGGCGCGGGCTCCCACGGCTTGCGGAGATCTGCGCGAAGCCTGGAGAGCGAGAGGGGTTGGTGCGCACCAACCCCTCTCGCTCTCCAGGCTTCAGCGAAAGCCTGCATTCGCCTCACAGGACGCACACACATTTCCCCTTCATTTTTGGAGGGGGAAAAGTGTGTCCTATGGGGCGAAAAATACGGTATTTGAAGCTGCAGATTCTTTGTAACATTTGTTATTTGATACAACAGTGCTTTTCTTAAAGTGTATCACAATTTGAGATGCTTGTCCTTCAGTCTATTCAGATTTGTGTGAATGAAACATGCATTAATTATCCCCCCCTTTATGTTACTATATCAAGATTGAAATCACAGAGATTTAACCATGCAGTTAAGTTCTTAAAACCCACAAAATCAGTGGGACTCAGGCACTCACCTGGTGATTTGGATTACCATCATTAGCCACAACCTAAAGAAATGTGATGGAACTATATCATTTTCTTTGCAACTGCTCACAAATCTGACGAACAAGCTACCTTTTACACTGTGGCCCAAACAACTCAAGAAATGCCCTTGTACACTGTCTGGTTCCCTTTCTAGTCCTTTCTTCCATATTTTGTTCTATATTTTGTGCTAAAAAGCACCATTGAACAAGATTCTGTCTCATTGTAGCTGTCCATTCAAGAGCAAGGCATAGTAATGTGCTTTCTATTGTTCCTTTTTTTGTTACAGAACAGTAGTAATGCCTATTGCTAATGAGTTTGCTCCAGATGTTGTGCTGGTATCATCTGGTTTTGATGCAGTGGAAGGTCATCCTGCACCACTCGGAGGATATAATCTGTCAGCAAAATGTAAGTCCCACAGGCTTAAATTTCAGTGATCTCATTTTCTTTGCAAATTTACCCTGTTATCTATTTGAGTTGTCTGTTTAATAATAACTCACTGTACCTAGACTCTTCCTACACTTGTTAGTTTGGGGAGGGTTTTTTTATAGGCACTATAATATAATTCTTTCCAATCACAAACAATGCAAAAACACACTTCCCTGTTATACATAGAATTCAGATTCCTTCTTCTATTTATCTAAACGTTATTATCCCACCTCTTCAATAGCTGGCAGTAGCTTACAAATGCAATATAAAATAAAGACCTCAAAATAGCATAATTAAAAACAGTAAAATGAAATTAGCAACAAAATGCAGTAAAAACAGCATTAAACCCAAAGACCTATCTAAAAAGGTAGATAGATATGGAGTCGGTGCCTTTTTCTAGACCAGGCATAGGCAAACTCCAGCCCTCCAGATGTTTGGGACTACAATGCCCATCATCCCTGGCCACTGGTCCTGTTAGCTAGGGATGGTGGAAATTGTAGTCCCAAACATCTGGAGGGCCAGAGTTTGCCTATGCCTGTTACAGACCAAAAGGTGCCAGAATGTATCTCCCTCAGAAGACCCACCCCAGAGCCCAAAGAGGATATATTTTTGGGTGGCGGTGTCTCCTCACAAGCCAGAGGCAACTTCTGTCAGGCTTCACTTGTGGGGCTACCTCAGCCACCTACGCATGGAGGGTGGGGGTGGGACTTCCTCTTCCTCCCAGGAGAAAGTGATGGCTTGCCTGCCTGCCTGTGAGCCAGAGCAGCATGGGGGCTTGTTCAGCTGAGGTGTGGCTTTTCTGCATGTCAGTTTGCAGAAGAGCCTCAGCAAAGCTGTCCCGCACCTCCATCTTGCCTGCCCCTCTCTGGAGCTCCTAGAGGATATCGCCTTCAGGAGCCGGAAGTGCCAGCGGGGTTTTGCTGAGGCTGGTCAGGTCTCTCTTGTCTCTCTCTCTCTCTCTCTCTCTCCCCCCCGCCCCAGCTGAGAGGTGCCAGATGCAGTTCCGGTGAGTTCCAGTGGGGGAAAAGCCCTGCTTGTGGTGAATGTGCAAACCATAAGGCTGAGTGTGCAAACCATAAGTTCTTTGGAGGTGTAAAAAGTTTTGGTTGAATCACAAAACACGTTAACAAATAATGGGTTGCAGCCAACAAAGGGATCTCTGGTGGGGAACACTCCTTCTGGGTGGTTTGTCCTACTTTGGTCCTCACCCTGCACTCGGCTCTCATCTGTGGCTCCTAGAAGCCGTCAGCTTGTGACGGTGGCCATAGCCCAGATAATGGCTTTGACTAGTTGACTAAACCAGGTGAAGAGTAGCCAGTGGGTCTTAAACCCACGGTGAGTTAGGGACCTGTCTTGTGAGGAAGACTTCTGGAGTAAACCCTGAAGAAAAATCTGTACCTTGTGGGATATCTTCAGGAGAAGAAAAGGCTAAGGAGTAAACCCTACACAGTTCTGGAGTGGAGTCCCTAGAATGTTTGGATGGCATCTTGTATGTCTCCTTCTGGCAACTCCGGTAGCCAAGCTGGTGTCAAGTATTTTGCTTTGCTTTGCAACACATCCGTGAGACTGGGACGGGAGGCCTTGGACATGCTGCCCAAGCTTGCACCCTGGAGAGGTCCCTTTGGTTTTGCAAATGCAGCAAACCAACAAAGTTGCCCCATTTGCACATGGACTTATGCTTGTGCAGTGGAGGTTTCCCTCCCTCCCTCCCCCCCCATCTGTTTTGGCAGTTTTCCCCAACCCTCTGGAACAGATTTAGAGTCGGGGTGGGGAGAGCATGGGGGGCCGTGTTCCATTGCATAAGTCCTTGGGCACACATGACAACTTAGTTGAATGCAATGCAATGTGATTAAATAAGTTTGGTTCTACCAAATACCTTTATAAGTAATTTTATTCATTTTTATAATGTTTCCAACTTTATAGAATAAATTAAATCTGTTAATTGTTGCCCTTTCTTGCATTTCTTGCATCTCAGGCTTTGGGTACCTGACAAAACAGCTCATGGGTCTTGCTGGAGGACGAATCATTTTAGCTCTTGAAGGAGGCCATGACCTAACAGCCATTTGTGATGCGTCTGAAGCGTGCGTTTCTGCTTTGCTAGGAATTGAGGTAGAAAAAATACCAAAGCAAAGTTGTTATTTATTTTTTATTCATTTTTACACACATACTGTGATATACCATCAGTAGTAGCACCAGTGATTATATTATAATCTCAGTTTGAAACCTATCAGTTTTGTATTGTTATGTATTGGGCAATATTTTCTGTATAAGAACAATAATCAATCATGCTAAAATCCTCAAGTCACTATTAAAATCTTGATAATGAGAAGTCTGGAAAATCTTGTTGATTTCTGCAGTTGAGAAATACGTTTAGACACTGGAGTTGCCCAGAAATTTTCCTGTTCTTTTACTGGCCCCTTATTACTATTTCCTGCTGCATGGGTGTAGCCAGGATTTTTGTTGGGGTGGGGCGGCTGAGCTTTTTTTTTAGGGGAGCCACAAAAGGTATTCAGCTTTTTTTAACAAATGAAAGTTCAGATAGCATAGCTTCTGCCGGGAGGGGTGGGAGAGGCTTCTGCTGGGAGGGCAGAACCTCAAATAATTAAGTACTTTCAATGCTTTCCCATAATGTTTGTGGATCTAGGGGGGCAGCTGCCCTCCTGCCCCTCCTTGGCTGCACCCATGTCCGGCTCCAGTTCTTTGCTCTTTTCCCTATTGGAGTGTACGGCAGCTATATGAGAGAATATGGTCAGGTTCATTCATTTGTGATAGAAGACTGTCAAAATAAGGTCCCGATTGGAAAATTTCAAAGAATATTAACACATTGGAAGTGCCAAGTGAAAGGCTGCTTCACGTTGCCAAATATAAATGTGAGAAGCCACCACTACTAGATTGCTGAAGGTGGCCACAGAACTGCATTTAAAAACAAACAAACAAACAGATAATTAGAACATCTTTTATTTCAGAGTTCTTTTCTGTAATGGGTTAGAGGCAGCAGCATTTTTGGAGGGAATGGGAAAGAAGCAGCAATTATAGATTATAGTGAGGCAGCAAAGGGCAGGGCAGTGCCACCCTCGAAAGTTGTGTCCTGCTTTCAGAAAGAAACTAGGAAGGGAAGAGCCGCATTTTATCCTTGTAGGAAGTGGTGAATAGTCAGTAGTGTTAACAGCCAGACAGTAAGCATAACTTGGTTATGTAGAATTCTATAACAACGGTTGAAATAATACTTATTTTTTAAAATTCAATTAATCTAAAGTGCACTTTTTTAATCATTTCAGCTTGATCCTATTCCTGAAAAGGTATTACAGCAGAGAGCAAATGCTAATGCAGTACATTCCATTGAGAAGGTCATTGAAATACACAGTGAGTACCTGGGAGCAGTCATTGCTATTCCACAGTTAAGCAGAGTTCCTGATTTCATCAGTTTAAAGTGAAGCTTTAACTCAAATAATAAACCACAACTTCAACTTGCATGCAGACTGCTTTACACTAAGAAAATCTATGGAGATGTAAAATAATTCTGAAAGAAATTATATTAAATGTTTCATCATATAAAATCAGAAGGGTTATTCCACAAGCACCCAAAAGCAAAGAGTAAACCATTAGAACTAACAAAATCAATTAAAAACATAATATACACAAGTAAGAATCAAAATGCATATTGTAATAGAAAAGCCCCAAAGTTTCAATACTAAAAAATGCAAATAGCAAAAATAGCTGGAGAATGAAACTGTAATGAGGCAAATAAATTGTCAGGAGTTCAGTATCTGATCTTGGAAAAAGGAAACATGGTGGAAAAATGAGGTGGAGAGTGCAGATTATTTGGAATTTGTCTCATAAATCACTTCTTTTGGAATGGGCTAACTGGTTACTTGCCAGCCACTTCACTTTATGTTTCTTATGCATATGGTTGCACGGTTAAAGTGCATCTTGCGGCCATATTGATTATAATATTTGATAGATAGATGGTGAGCTTTTAATTGTATTTTGTATGGATGGATGTGTTTTGTATTGTAAATTGTGATTAGGAGTGGGATATAAGTTGTATAAATAAATATTTTAAAACTTTAATTTTTAAGCCTATTGAATTTTTTTTGCCTTTGACCAACTTTCAACATGTGGGCAGGACAATCACCTGACATCATGATGTCAGATGATGGGCAGGTGTGTTGTCTGGCCCACCTGTCAAAGTCCTCTTACAGCACTTCCCAAGCACCTGGTAGCCAGCTTGCTGAGCGCCTGGGAACCCCAGCACAAGAGACTGTTCAGCAAAACACCAAGCACAGGGCTGACAAAGCTGCTTTCCGCAGGCCAGCTGTGTGCTTGAGTTCTCCCAAGGGAAGCTGTAGCCAATGCTACAGGGTTGAACTCACTTCCCAAGTGGTGATGGGCAGGGATTTCAGTCATTCCTTTCTGCAAAAGAATTCCGCAAGGGAAGCTCAGTGGCGCAGCTGATCCAGCCATGTCTGTCCCTGCCCCACATGTCCTGCCTGGATGTCACATATCAGGTTGAATGTGGGACAGGTGGGTGAAGTCTAAGGAAAACAGTCTCACAGCATGGGTGTAGCCAGAATTTTTGTTGGGGGGGGCAGGCTTTTGTTAGGGGGGCATAACCGCAGATTTGTATTGCTTTTTATTGATTTAGGGGGGCAGCTGCCCTCCGTGCCCGCTCCCCTTGGCTACACCCATGTTTCACAGGCCAAATCAGGACCCTTGGCATGCCAAATTTGGCCTGCAGGCCAGAGGTTCCCCACCCTGCTCCAGTCCCAGCATCCTATTGTTTCCCTGTGTGGGACACTTTGGGTAGGACCTGTTAAACCTGTTCTTTGTAAAATGCTATGTACATGGATGGTGCTATGTCAGTAGTAGTGATAATGGTTGGGTTTTTTCTGTAGCTGTACTAAAAGCAGTGGGCAGTAGTGGATTGCCTTATGGCATATCATTTTTTATTTCCTCTAGGTAAGTACTGGCACTCACTCCAGCGCTATTCCTCAACAGTCAGCTATTCTTTGATAGATGCACAGAAGTGTGAGAACGAAGAAGCAGAAACTGTAACAGCTATGGCATCATTATCAGTGGGGGTCAAACCACCACATGACAAAAAGTGAGCTTCACTTCTTTCCATCTGCTTATATCTAAAACAGTGGTATTTTAGGCAAAAAGTGGGAAATTAGGCATCTGCAGGTGAAGCACATTAGGCTTCAGCATAGTGTCCTGATTTGAAGAAAAGCAAAAAAGGGTTGTGTTCAGCAAGGAGAAAAATAAAATTCAATGCAATACTTTGAAAAGACTTGTTTGCTGGTAAGATGTATTAGCTTCAAGCTGCAGCAGGATTGATTTATGTTTAATACTAGAAGTACATCAATTGATCATTGCCTGTACAACTGCATGAGTGCGCATCACCACAACCCGGAAGTGGTCAGAAAATGGGGCAGGATTATGCATGCTCACCGACATGCGTGGGGGTCAGGAACACAACGGTTTTGAATAACTGAACAGTGGAACCAATTGCTTACCATAATATGAAATATTCCTCTATAGATTCTAAAGCTGCTCTCAGGTCTCCCATCAAGTGGGTCTAGAAAATTGCATTTATCCGGGAAATCCTTTCTAATATTAAAGTACTTTTATTTTGTGGCCTTCAAAATTTGAAGAACCACCATGCATTTTTCAAGGCTGAGTGCTTTGTAGCTTAATAATGTTGAATGGAGGTGGAAACTAAACATCACCCTGATTCTTTATTAAAGTTGGGAAGCCAGATTTATCTCCAGAAGTTCCCAACTGATTATTATGAATATAACAGAGTAATCCAAATGGGATGGGGAGGGTTTGAAGGAAGGTGGATCTGCCCAATCCAAAGCTGTTCTAGACTCAGTCATGGCGAAAGTAAGGGCAACATTTTCCTCTTCATTTTGGCTAACTGCGGGTTGGTTTTTTAAAATGAAGCCATGAAAGCTTACAATCTGCTCCAGAATGCCTCCTTTTTGCCCTCTGTTGTTGAATGATTAGTGGCAGAGAAGGAGCAAGCAGTGGACATTTTCATGTCAAGAACTCCTGCTCTACTCATGAATATCCCCCTTTACCTACAGAGTGTGATGGCCTAAAGAAACCCTGATGGCAGTGCCACATTTACATTTACATAATCTAGGGGGCCTTGTCCTCTTTCCAGTTTTTGTTTTATAAAAAAAGCAGGCAGATTTTACTAACTAGGCCCTGATGCTTATTAACATTAAATGCATGACGTATGAGTCTATGACTCCTTAACACAGGTGGATACATGCTGTTTAGTAAAGTTCATGGAGGCTAAAGCTACTCAGAATCAAATTACAAAGTCAGCTATGAAGCATTGCAAGTGTTCAGATCACTGTCTATCGTTATAGTGTGAAATCACAAGAGTCTTTTATATCATTGTGCATCACAACAATATTTAAATTTGACTTCTTGTGAAAGTAATGAGTAAACAATATGAAAGTGATACAGATGTAACTGTGATTCCCCGATGAATGTTCTGTGTGAATTTCTTCATTCATTCCCTACTTTTGTAAACTTATTAAAAGTTATAAATTTATAAACTATCATTTTATCAGGGCTAAAATTTCAGTAATACTCTACTTTCATTGAGTAGATAAAGAAGAGAATGAGGTTTTGTTTCTCATGATCAGGTGCTATTAAGTTTGGCCTCCCCAAGTCCTGCCTAGGTCTTTAAGCTGAAGGAGGTAAATCTGCAAACAATATATCCAGTCACAAGGAGCCTTGTGGATGCTTGCTTGCTCTGTGCCTCCATCTGCTTCCTTCTTTTTGACTCCTCTCAATGCATTTGTTTCCAGGCCAGACGAGGAGCCCATGGAAGAGGACCCTCCGCTGTAGCAGGCATCTTTGAGGCTGGAGTTCTCCTGTTTGTTCGTCTTGTCTTGAAGCTCTGCCAAGAAGCTTTCTCTTGTTACTCCTGCATCCTGTCATGGTTTTCTTCCAGACTACAGAAAGGCAGCCATGCGTAAAAGAAAGCTAAATCTCTCTGTATCTGTACAGAATATGCTTGTGGAAAAGAAAAAGTGCAGGTGAAGAGCAGAAATATTAAAGACATATGCGCTGAGCGTTCTTCCTCTTTTCCTAAATGGAAGTTTGAGAGGCAAGAAGCCAGTGAAGTATTTGGCAAAGTTGCCAACTTTTTAAAGAGAGAGAAATCAAAGATTAAACACAGATATGACAATTTTCATTTAAAACTGGTGCTTAAAAGTTTGATTATCCTCCGTTCAGACCACTCAGACCATATTGTAGTTTTGTGTTTTATGTTTTATTTTTGTGGCTCTTGCCTACCTGTGATCCAGACGCTCTCTTCAAAACCCAAACAATATGAGAAGTCTTTTTTTCCCCTTTATATGAAGGGTGAAAAGAGAACTAAGCTTTTTTATACCTAATATACATGCAGACAGACTATATATGTGTGGCGAGGAAGAACGTAAACCAAGGAAGAAAGCCCAGAAAGGGGATTGGCTTTAGCATCTCCAAAGCCATCTGAAGAGTTTGTGCCTTTAAAAAAAAAGATTGGATTGATTTTGGGCAGCTGGTTTTTTCTGACGTTTTGATGAACAATGCCTTAAAGAAAAGAACTCTGCAGTAATTCTTCTGGAAGGGCGGGCAGCTGAGAACTGCAATCAGCAAGAACGGCTCTAGGATTTCTGCTGGCAAGTAATGGCCAGAGCTTCTCCCAAGCAGTTGACAAGTTTGGATCTGTTTTGTTTTCTTTTATTGCTGTTTAAAATGAAAATTAAGGTAGTTGCCAGTAATGTGGCAAATACTGTTGGGTTTCTAAAATTCAACGATTGATTAAAAAATCCCAACATCTTCTCCTACACATTATGTATAACCATTTTAACTATCAATTTGGTTGTAAAAGCATGCGTCAGATACAACTGCAAATTTTAAAAAATTGGAATGCTTTTTATTAAAAGCAACTAGCATGATATACTGCTTAATATTTTAGGTATAATTATATAAATGTATATGTATAATGTATATTCCAAATGTATTCCAAGCTTAGAAACGCGACTCTTACAAATTATTGATAAAATATTTATAATGCATTTATACAAAATATATAAATAAATGCAGATTACAATGGTAGCCATTGGAAGTTCCCTTGCAAAAGATTTATTTGTGAATTGGAGTGTAAGGGTTTTTAGAAAAGGGATCTTGTTTGAAACTTGACCATTTTCAAACTGTTGTTTGGAATGCTTTCAGAATGCCAACATTTTAGCCGCTAGGCAACTACCCTAACATCACTATTTTAATTTAAGATTTTTAATTTTGATCTTCTTTTAACAAAATGAGTTTTTTTTTTTTAGTAAATATGTATTTGCTGTTGCTTTATTTTATATTGGTTTTTACAAAATCCTTAAAACAGCCTTATTGCATTAATTTTCATTTTATTTTCCATTGGACAGCTGTGTTTCTAGACAGTAACCATTTTCTTGACCTGTGTCACTTTCCACACTGGAGTTTTATTTGTGTTTGGCCTTTCGTACCATCAAGAGTTTTCATGGTTATGTGGGACAGTTGCAAATTGTTAGGCTTTGTTTTTAGAAAGCCCTTTTCACAAAAGGAAGGATTCCAAGGTCTTTTTTATATCAGGAAACTGATTGTATATTTTATCAGTTCTGCAGTCATAGTTGCTATGCTACATTTAAAAAAATAAGGAGCTTTCTTAACCTTAAAAATATATTAATATTACAAAGAGTGATGTATCCTATATCCTCAGTATAGAGTGTGACAAGGATTATTAAAGGCATTAATAAATTTAGTGACCATGTTGAAGGTCTGCCAAACTCTCATGCAGTTAATGCTAACACATGCACACAGAACTTTTCTTAAACCACTCTGGTTGAGTTAGTCCTCTAACAGACTATTTCACAGTGAATCGTAATATTAATATTTTCTTTTTGGCTGGGAGACTGCTAATCTTGGTCACTATTTCATATCCCCCCAGCTGCCTTTTGAGGTGAGGGGAGTTGACCCTCAGAATAAGTAACTAAACTTTTAGTGGTGAAATTAGATATCTGGAAGAGACTGAATTCATGTGTTCTTTTTCGAGCAGTGTAGGATATTACATGCCCCTCATCTGAATAACCAGTGGTATTTTCCTTTTTTAATATTTTTGTTATGATAACTGACAGGGTCACTTTGTAGTAACTTATTTTCTGGTTCTGAAAAGTTTTGTTTTTCTTCATTCCATTAAAATCAGAATTGTGAGAATTTAATTATAAATCCGACTGAGTGCTGGAGAGAGTTTGAGGTTTTTATTTAATGCTTGATATGCAATTTTTAAGACACACTACAATATTTGAGTTATTGCTAACCCAAATACATGCAAATTGATGAATACTTTTTGGCATTAGAACTGCCAAGAGCATACTCTAAGAGTAAAGTTTGACAGTAAAGATAAAATGTATATTTTATAAAATGACTACCTTGCTGCTGTGATCTTTAAAGATTTTTGCTGTGGAATCATCTGATTTCATATTTTGTTAGTTTAGCCCTTTATGACTGTTGATAAAAGCGATGCATCCACAATTACTTCAGTCTATAATACATTTTATTTTCAACACCACTTTACATGTTTTCAAAATACTTACTGTATTTACGCGAGTCTAACGCATCATGAAATTTAATGCGCACCTCAATTTTCAAAATCTTGGAACCAAAAAAGTATTTGCTGGCGACTGTAAATGCAGCATCAAATCTAATACGCGCCCTAATTTTCGCAATGTAATTTGGCCAAAAAAGGTGCACATTACATTTGAGTAAATACGGTACTTTTTTATGGCAAGAAATTGCTGGTACACACAACTCAACGGTGTTGACATGTTGGCCTGGAGTATTTGGTAACTGCTTTCAATGTTGTTGATTTTAGGACTCTTACTTTGTTTCTTACAAACAAATGTTGCTACATCATTGCCTTTCTAAAGTCACAAACAACTTTGTTATACGTCAGTCTGTTCCATAATCCAGAATTCTGAGATCTTTTTAAAATTGCTGTTGCCTAACCTTGCTCCAGTAGCACAAGGCAAACATGAGCATCATGGCTGTTGGGAAGGTACCACTGTAGCCCTTGTTTCCCCCACCCCACTTAACATGGACCTGCTTGTGAGCTCTATGGCTAAACTAAGAATCCAAGCTGATTTGGGCAACGTACCTATGCTTCCCACATTTTTATAGACTATGAATATATGAGGTACCTGAGTTCCACCAGCAAGATACTCGAGGTTTTTGCTAACTCAGCTTCCAAGGTATTGGGTGGCTTATTACAACTCTTCTCTTGTAGCAATTTAGAAACAAAGGAACATCTTGAAGCTGTATTACCCAGAAGCAAGATCCAGGTTGTAGTACAAAGTACTAATAGTTGAGTATTTGGGGTTTATTTTACTTTCAGTACACAAACATTCCTTTTTATTAGTCATGTACTCATTCCATTCTTCCTTTTGTAAACTTTTGGGCCCACATTTTATGGGCATTGATATATATATATAAATATATATATATATATATACATACATAAAAATATATATATGAATATATTTTTTTAAGTTTCCTACACCTTGAGGTTGCATGGTCTGTTAGGTTGGCATGTCTTTATATTGTATACAGATTTTGCACGCCACACGTGGCAGCTTTGGAAAGAGAAATCCCCTCTAATGGCATTAGCAACAGATAAACTGTTGGGGTGTTTTCTGTCATGCAAATTAAAGTGAGGAGCATGAAGGGGGGGGAGTTTGTCTTACTGAACTTATTAAGGACCTGTGCTTTTTATTGTAAAATTTTAAAAATACAAAGGACTACTTAAACATTTGTCATTTTAAGAGAAAAAAAATATCTAGCACTTGTGACAAACCAATAATAGAGTTTATTGTATTTATGTGGAAATAATGTTCTAGGGGAAACTGTACAGAACACACAAGTAACTGCCTGTGTCATTTTTCTTTAAGGGGGGAGGAGTTTTTTGTTTTTGTTTTTCATTTAGGCAGGAAAGGGATAAGGCAGGCACAAACATATGCCAACTTCTTTTTATATTAATGCTCAGATAAAAATGTCAAGAACTTTTAAGAGTTAACTCTTCAGCACAGCTGTGTTAACATTTTTATTTTGAAAGATGTATCAATAGATTTCACTTTTAAGCAGTGATGTGCAAACACTGTGGTTTCAAACAAACTTTATATCAGCAGGAAATGAAGTTTCTTCATAGTGATAGTTGAGCTTCACCGTGTATTTGATATTGATGAAAAATCCTATTGATAGAAAGAAAAAAGAGGAAAAACAAAGAATCTAACACTTCTGGTGCTCTACATTGGAGATGCTATGTATATGGGATGGAAATCTATTCATCCAAGAGCTTATTACAAATATGTAGTACCAAAAGTTGTAACTCTTATTATATTCTGCTTTATACCTGTACATGCTCAGTATGTTCTCACCATTGGTAGCAGCTACCAGTTTATTCTGTAATTTAGACACAGTTTCACTCTTAACTGTATGAACCCTTTAAGTGATGGTAGCATATTCTTTGTACTTCAATTTTCTTACCACCTTTTTCCTTTACTTGGTGGGGTTGAAGGTTTTGGGTTATTTTTCCTAGCTCTATATATATCTCTCTCATTCCTGTTTTTGTTGTTTTGTTTCACTTGTTTTTTACTGGCCAATGGTGTCTTTCTCTGACAATACCAACTTCACTTTCAACTTTAATAGAAGTCCAGTATTTTGTACCACATTATGACAACTTGTTATTCTTGTGGTGTAAATAAAAAGATAAAGTGAATTATAGTACCATCTCTGTTGCAGTTGCTGATCTTCATATCTGTTGTCTTCTGCTGTTTGACTCATTCTTGTACTCCTACACTAGTGTTGTCATCTCCTGACTATGGCTTGGAGATCTGGCATATGTTGCCTTCAGAGCTCTGGAGCAGAAAAGCTTCTGCAAATACATCTCTCTAAAGAAGCAAGCATATCTCAAGGCTTTGTTCTAGTGAGAGGAAGACTTGTTTCTGGATGGCACGATTTCAAACAGCAAGTTGGGGCTCACATGACTGAATACACCTAACAAACCTACCACCACCACCGCCAAAAAACACATGCAAAACTAGATGTTGCAGATGAGTGTTTCGTCTTTTTCCTTCTAGTTTTCTGTGTAGAGGGTTTGTATTTGTTTGTATGGAATAGCACTCCATCACCTAAGGTCTGAAGTCGTGCAGCCCAGATGCAAGTAGACTCCTTCAGTGATGACGAGACTTCTGTTGAAACACTGGAACTCACTATTATTCATTAGCATTTCCCAAACTATCCCTCGGGCTAACAAAATGGTCTCTGCTAGGGCAGTAGCATTTCAGTCCAAATGCATGCAAAACCAGATTATTAGAAAGGTGGATAAAGCATACATTACATTCTAAGCACAATGTATAAAATGTGCTAATCAGGCCAAAATCAAGAGAATTGCACCACTGAATCTGCACACGTAGAGCAGCTTTTCACTTTTGCCCTCAGAGCAGTCCCCCCTCCAACCTGGCATAGAAAACCTGTGGCCCTTGCAATGTTGTTGGACACCCATCAGCCCCAGGGATGGGGATGGAAGTTGCAAATGGGAGGGCCAGAGTTTAGCCACCCCTGATCTAAAAGCTTTAGTGGTGGTGGTGTTTAGCCGTGTCCGACTCTTCGTGACCCCCTGGACCAGAGCACGCTAGGCACTCCTGTCTTCCACTGCCTCCCGCAGTTTGGTCAAACTCATATTAGTAGCTATGAGAACACTGTTCCCATTTAAAGTTACAGATAGGTAGCCGTGTTGGTCTGCCATAGTCAAAACAAAATAAAAAAAATCCTTCCAGTAGCACCTTAAAGACCAACTAAGTTAGTTCTAGGTATGAGCTTTCGTGTGCATGCACACTTCTTCAGATACACTTCAGATACCCATTTAAAGTAACATTCCAAATTCATCTCCTGTATTTCTTTTTGGGTATAAAATGGCGAGTTTAAGGATTGAAGACCAGCCAAGCCTCCACTTTTTAGGGTGGCAGCAACAGTGCATCTCTAGATTTCACGAGGCCTTAATCCATATTGTCCGGAGTGACCTTGACATGCGGTCACAGGACCGTGCGTTGTCCATTAGCTTTCAAATCCCTTAAAACTCACACACATTACAGAGAAACCAGGAAAATCAAAAGTATAAGGAAATGACTTGCTCATAATACCCCTTTTCTACTGTATAATTTACCTCACCTGTAGTGTGATTTATGACCTCCAAGCATCTCTTAGAGCTCACAAACCTCGGAGCTGCAAAAGCTTGTCCCTTTCCCAAATGACAGCAAAAATGGAAGAGCAGTTGTCCAGATCACTCCTGCTTCTTCAGCTTCTCTGCAGCAACTGTCTCTTAGGTCTTGCTGATTTTCCAATGTTTCACTATTAAAAACACTTTTAGTTACAAATATACCAGCACCCTTTTCTACCAACACAAGTGGGAGCAACATTCATGTGTCTAGAACCACTCTCTCCTTGTAACTGTGCTGTTTGTTTCTTGAATTCACCTCTATTGGTGTTAGCAGATAGAAAGTTGGTTCCCAAAACCTTCTATAAAACAGTGCTGGTACTTTGAGCCCAAGACATGAGGAAATTGATAGGACATCAGCACTTGCTCAGCACTAGCCAAGAAAGTGGGGTGGGGATTGTGGGAGGGTTTGCTGGTATCATCCTTTCATGGTGACAAATGGCCATCAGGTGAATAGATCCTTTGGGGAAAGAATGAGAGTTTCCTCTGAAAAAAGAACAAAGCAATCCAGCCCAGCTGGATCGGACCAGCCTTCTCCCCTGGTTGAGTAGTTTGTTTCCAACAAGGGGAATAGTCAGGTGCTTCCAGAAGACCCCATACAGAACGTGAGCCCAGGGGTCCTGTCCGGCTGTGTTTCTCCTAGCAACTGATCTTTACAGGTCCACTGCCTCGGCACATAGAGGCTCTGTTTAGCCATTCATGGCTATTAGCTATTGACAGACCATCCTTTGTGAATTTGCGTCATGCCTCTTAGAAGAGGCAATGCCATGAGAGCGCTGTGTTTGGGCCTTAGCTTTATGGTAAAGGTGTCTGAGGCCGACAACATGGTCCTATAGGTACAGGTGGCTATTGTTCCACCTGCACTTCCATCAGCGCAAGCCCATCTGGCTGTGGTGGACCTTCAGGTCCTCTTGGGATGGTCCTCAAGAACTGTGTTCTCCTTACATGGTGCTTGCCTCACAACTGTTTGAAGCTGCAGCGTCTGTGCATAGTATAAGTGTTGCAAAATAGGCGGTTGGAGTCTGGAGTGGCTTGCCTGGAGAGCAGGGATATGGTCATCTAAGTCTCTGGGGTGGGAGTGGACTGAAAGAATATGATGAGGGTCTTGCTTGTTTTTTGAAAATGTTGGGAAACGTCAGCTGGGCTTTCCCCTGTGTGTTCAATTTAGGAGTGTTTGGGGTGATGTGGAAAGAGTAGGAGCTAAGACACTTAAAAGGGTGGTGTTGCCTTCAGAATTTATTTTTCTTTGTGTTTGTCTCCTGTGATTTTATATCAATCTGTGTAAGCCTTTGGAATAGGAAAATCGTATGTTTTATATTAGTGGGACATGGCTACCCATCTCAGGTCCCTGGGATACACAAGTAGAAGATAACTTGACTTTTTAGGTAACCACCCTCTCCAGAAATGGGTATCCCTAACCCTAGATCTATAGAAGGTAGCTGAAGTTGTACTCTGCACCAGCACTCTGATGTTCAGATAATGACCACATACTCAGTTGCTGCTTATTAGCTCCTTTATTGTTTTATATATATATATTTGTTGTCACTTGATTTCTGGGAGCCCCAGGCAACTGGAAGAAAAGTAATCTGGTACAATGTAAATAAATATATAAATAGCCACCTCCACAGGGATGTTTGCACTGAAGCACAGTCACCACTCTAGATCAGAGGAAAAAGAGTGCTCTGAAATTTAGACAGAATGTCCTTGAAGCGCTTTGTTTTTTAAACTATACTTATCATGGTGATCTTTATTGAGTCTTCTGGGTACTATCACTTTTCAGATAAATAATGAATCTTCTAATGCAAATTCCATGTTGCTGAGAACTTTTTAGAAATGCAGGATGTCCTGTGTTAAAATGCCCATATTATTTATCACACTTTATCACAATTATTGGGTGACAAGTGACTCTCTAGCTCCCCCTAGTGGATAGAATTTGAAATCCCTGAAAAGAGATCACAGTATTTAATTTGGAGGTGGGAAATGAAGTTAAAGTAGGCAGCCTTTTCAAAATGGGATACTTTTATAGCTGTCAGGGGCTGCTCTGCCTTTTCCTGCAATGCTGAGGGTGGAGCCTCCCATAGGAAACGGGGGCTTAAATGTTTCAAATGAATGAGTTAATATATCTGTAATTGACAGGTGTGTGTCTGCTGTCGGTTCCTTCTGATGACCTTTCAGGACAGCATTTCGCAATATATGTCAGTTCCCTGCTGACACCAACTGGCTGGTTGAAGCTGCCAGGCACAGGGGGACAGTTTGGGGAGATGAATGTTTTAAAATGGCACCCCAAAGCTTCATCTGGCCTGGTGCAGTGGGTGCATATCACTCGCAACCAGTTTGTGCAGCTTTGCAAGTAGTCGCCCTGCACCAAGTGGTGATGTGGATCATCCTCTCTGGCAGCCTGGATTCTCCTTGTCCTCCCCTTGCACTGTGGCATCTGCCAGTCTATCATCCAATGAGCCTTGGGATGTTCTGGTCAGCCAAGGGTACCTTCCTGCTGCAAAAGCTGCAGAGAAAAATATTTGCCTGGGACTGGTATAACAGGCCCACCATGTATGTTTTACATTTGACGTCATGTAGTGGATTCTCTTGTTTGTCCTTTGAAGAACACACACACACATTTGCATGGGTCCAAGAGCTCAAAAGGTGTACCCTTGGTGCTTTGATCAGATGCCATGCATAATTTGTTGAAACTGGACATTTTAATGCACAGTGCTATGTTTTTGCATACACCTTGCTCACAATCTATGTAAGATGTTTTGTTAGCATTGGGTTCTTCATGGTATCATTCTTTATTGCCCTGGGATGGATCTAAACACAAGAACACAACACTGTAAATTGGTCAGAAATTAGATTCTTTTTACCAGACAAAAAAATTCCAATGAGAAAGCCCATTTTAAACAATTTTTGCTCTCTGGTGCCATCTAATGTTGCATGTTTAAAACGCATTCAAATTGTGTTATTGTGACGAGTGTAGCTGAGTCCCTAGTAATTTTTTTCTCTTTTCTTTTTGCCTCAATAGTACCCTCTGCTCACCAAAAGCAAATGGCAAAACAGAATTATATTCTTCATTGCCACTCCCAAATTTCCCAACAGTTTTTGCAAAAACTCAAAGCACAAGCAAAGGGGATTTGGGGATAGGTGGGGAAGGTGTTGTGCTTGCTGTTTTATATACCAAATTACATTTGTCTGTAAAAAGGTTGCAGTGCACCCTGACCCTTAAGAGAAAGGGTGGAGTGGAAATATAATTGAAATCCTCCTAACAGATGCATTACCACACCTCCCAGGCCCAGCCATGCCTGTATAATCCTGACTCCCTCGCTACACACACACACACACACACTCTTCCACCACAGTTGTGGTGCCCCAAGGTCATCTCTGCTTGGAGTGCTTTCAATTCCTTGAATTCTGATCCTCCTCTTGTCAATGCTGGGCTTCTTCCAATATGAGGTCACTGTCCACCTCTTCTTATTAATTAGTGCACTGGGACTCAGAAGCAGAGCTTTGGTGTAGATCACTAAAATTAATCCAAGTATATTCTACACATTTCAAGGCAGGAAAAACTAACATCTGGACAATTTGAGCCCCTCTCTGCTGTTCTTTCCTCCCTAACCTGCACCCTGCCAGTCACACTCCAGTTTATAATGTTATATAAAGCCATCTCATCCCTTCCGTGGTCTCTTTAAAAAGGGTGGTGGCTCTGTGTTCATGGCAAAGTTCGTTTATTCCAGAGTCAAAAAGACAAAAATGCCCTGTGCCTGAAGACAGGCCTGCTGCCAAAATTTCATCTGAACTGAAATTCGTCGTCATCAACAACTTTTATTCTATGGTCACAGACCTGGTAATACTAAACTTTGAATTGAAGGGTTTCTCATGGGACCAAACATATGAGGAATTTTGAGGGAAGCCAAGATATTTCAATAAGAGTAATGCAGTTTTTCAGATGGGGTTTTGTGCCTCTTAAGGTTGTCATTGGATTTGGCCCAAGCAAATGTGGAGATCTTCTCAGGAGCCAAAGGAAATGTATTAGGCATGAAATTTTTTTGGGGGGGTGGTGGTGGATGGGTTTGCACACCAGCTAGAACCTTCTACATCCATTTGCCTTGAACCAGCAAGGGTGGCCATAGCACAGAGGTTGCATGCAGATGCCCTTGCTGGTTTGAGAGCTGCTTCTGCACATAGCATCTGGGCTGACCTTAATGATGCTAAGCCAGGATAACTAAATAATACACCAATAATCAACTTTTGTTTTGTGTATGTTGTAATGCTCTTTTGTTGCTATGGCCGATGGCTAACATAAATGAAGTTCATTCATTCCCCAAGGCAGTGCACCTTCTGAATCCTACATTCAAGGGAGGAAGAGGAGGAGCTGGTGCCTCAGGACCTGTTCCTGGAGCTCCTGGAGGCAACACACTAGTCGCCATGGGAAACAGGAGGCTAAAACAGAGATGGGAATAGAATCATAGAATCATAGAAGAGTTGGAAGAGACCCCAAGGGCCATCGAGTCCAACCCCCTGCCAAGCAGGAAACACCATCAGACCACTATAACTCACCCCAACCAGCATTGCTGGCAGGGGATTTGTAGCGCACTGGGTACCTCGTTCATTGCACTTAAAATCAGAGAAAAATGATGACCATTTTTTCATTTCCTCACTATCTCTGCAATAATGGCCAAAGTGAAATAAGCTCTATTTGTCATATCATGGGAGAAACCAAGTTATACTGGGCATTTATACTGGGCTGCAATTTGTTGGGGCAGAGGACTGCTCTCCTTCCCTTTGCATGAAAGGAACAAAATATCTCCAACACTTGACCAATTCAGGAAGATAGGAAGTTGAGGCAAGCGGACCAGTTCTCTTCTGACTCCAGCACTAGATAATGTTCACAGCCTGGCCCTGAGCACCCAGCAGTGTTGGGTAAATACTGCAGCATGTGCTGTAATAAATGGTTGCGATAGAGAATCCCTTTCTTCACATAACATCACTGTTCTTCCTGAAAAACTGAGATTATGGTTAGGTCTCCATGGAGGTATCAATTCAAAGCCCCTCAAAATGACAACATGGTTAGAATACTAAATGTGTTCCCATTGCAACTCCTTTTCTTCTTTTGATAGAAATACAATAAAAATGCAGAAGAAATTTGGAAATGGAAAGGCTTAGAATCAAACCCTCTTAATTTGAAAAATTCCTGAGCAATTGGGAGCCAAGTTTCCACCTTCATCCCTCTGAATTTCACTTCAACTCGCCATGGCTTGTGCCCCCACCCCTCTGAACTGCTGCTTCCCCTTTGCTCCTGCTCCTCCTCTTCTCACACTTCCACAAACTTCCTTGGCCATGTTCAGGCCTTCAGAAAAATGCACACAGCGCTAACCGTGTAGTGCAGGATGGGGACTTCATGCCTGGAGGCCAAATGTGGACCTCCTGTTGTCTCAACTTGGCTCTTTGGATTCTCCTAGGACCACACCCCTCCCCAGCCACACTCTGTGTCCTCCTTGAGCGCTTAAGCCTGGCTGGAATAGGCCCTTGAACTAGGACAATGCCTCTTGCTTGCTTGCTTGCTTGCTTGCTTGGATGGAAGGAGATGCATTTTCTGTGGCCAGAATGTGGCCCACTGTGCACAGAGAAGAGCTCCTTCAGGTTCATCCAGTCTACAACAATATTTAGAAACCTCCTTCCAGCTGAGGAAACCTGGTTGTGGGGAGGATTCTGTGCGTATTCTGCTGAACATGATTAAAATCTCTCTTCAGACGATTGTGCTCAGTGTATGGGAAGTGGGCGAAAGAGGGGATGTGAGCAGCCCACAGAGAGGTGGGAGGGAAGGGCCTGTATTCCTCATGTACACAGTGTCTGTCCTTCTCACGTGTTCTTTTGAAGGCCTGAATTGAGGCTGTTGTGGTTGTTAACCCTTGAAAAGTGAAGCTCCCAACCTCAGGGAAAGAACTCTACACATTCACAGTTGCACAAACCCCAACTCCATGCAGACGTTAGGGATGGTGGAGCATTTCAATGCAGATCCCATTTAAAGCTGAAGCAATCAATTTTGCAGTTTCTGAAACAATATGAGAACTGAAACAATATGAGAACATATACAGTCAAAACTATATGAAAATATGTTTCGTATGAGATTTGCACTAAAATGCTGGAGAATTTTCATAGGGATGTTTTTTAAAAAAACAACAAAACATAAATTGCTGCAGAAATGTGGAGAACTGAATTTAAGATTGGAAAAGTGAGAAAATAAGATAAGTGAAATTGACAGACCCTGCCATTCCTAGCAGACATTCAGTTGAACATCCCATGCCCAGCCATGATGATTTTGAATACACAGTTTAACTCTCCTGATAGGGCTAATAAATCCCGCTTAACACAATTTGGTAAAGATTTAAATACAATTAATTTTGCTTCTTAAATGCCCAAAGTAGACAATTTGCATTCTGAGGGTTCATACTAAAACAAACTTCCCCTCTTTTGCTGTGAACTTGAGAACTGATGCTTAGTGTTCACGACACCATTTAATATGAGTCGGCTCTTTCCAGAAATTGCACTTGGGTGGCCCCTGAGTTACAAGCTTACAAACATCTCTGAGCAATTGCCAAATTGCCAGCCCCCCCCCTCCAGCTCCCTTCTCTGTCAGCAGCATTCCCCAGCTGTTCCAAAGGGACTCAAGCTGGTTGGGAGACCGAAATATATTGCTTGAAAGAGAAAGGGTTGGACTTGGACATGAACTTTTCCTAGAACAGACTTTTGTTATATTCAAATTATATTGCAATTCTTCTTTCATTTAGCCTTGCAACAACCCTGGACCTTTTAGGTGTGCATATTATGTTTGGGGATTGCCATCTGTCACAGATACTTTAGCTGAGATTCCTGCATTGCAGGGGGTTGGACTAGATGACCCTTGGGTCCCTTCCAGCTCCAAGATTCTTTGATTCTAACTGGGCCAGAGAGAATGGGTTGCTTGTCCAAAGCCACCCAAAAGGCTATGACTGGTACAGGAGACTTGGCAATGCCCAGTGTTCTTTATTACACTGCTTCTAAAAATAGTGTTGTGAGTTTGGTGGGTGATGCCTGAGTCCATTGTAATTATTGGGGTCCTGGAACTAATGGAGGATTCAATTGTTGAAGTATCCAGGCCAGCTTATTGGTGAGTTAATGGGCCTAAGCCTGCTGCTTAGTATAACATAACAAAGGAAGTGGCTTTGTGCCAGACACCAAATGGGTAGGCCTCCCTCACCTGGCTGGTAGTCATGGAATCATAGAATTGTAGGGCTGGAAGGGATCCTGAGGATCATCTAATCCAACCCCCTGCAATGCAGGAATATGCAGCTGGTCCATACAGGGATCGAACCTGCAACCTTGGCGTTATCAGCACCATGCTCTAACCAACTGAGCTATCCCTGAGACAGTCCAGGGCTGGGCAAGAAGCAGGCAGAAGCCAGAGAGCCACGCTTGATTTCTGCTTGAACCCAAGACTGTGACTATGGGAGAACTAATACCTTCTGGGCTGTCAATGCCTGAGCCTCCATCGTAGACTCAGGTTGTATAGGTATAAATAAAAAAATCCTAAAGACGCCACAGTCACCATTGTCCCTCATCCCAAGGAAACCAAACCCTGGTTTGCATCTGGAACCCCTGGAGTCTTGCAACACTAAAAAATTGGGGTGCTGTTGGCAAACTAGGAGTAATTGTGAGCAAGGAAGTTCTTGCCACCTTAATCCTGATCTTTGCATCTGGAAGACATAGGATGAGACAGGGCCGAAGACTTCTTTCCTTTGGAGCCATCTAGTTTCACAATGCCAGACCCTCCAAGTGTCCCTCTTTCCCAGGGAAAGTTGCAGATTTACAGAAGCTGCCCCAGTGTCTGATTTCATCCTGGAATGTCTCACTTTTCCTTAGGACGTCCCTAAGGAATGAACAATTTCGTTGGAGAAACGTTGGAGGATATGGAGTTATGCAACCCCCGAGCCAAGGAGGTAAGTAACTATACAACTTTAAGATCACATCTGAAGGCAGCCGTGAATAGGGAAGTTTTTTTTAATGTTTAATGTTTTATTATGTTTTTATACATATTGGAAGCCACCCAGAGTGGCCGGGGCAACACAGTGAGATGGGCGGAGTCTTCGTCGTCATCTTCTTCTTCTTCTAATAGGATGTCCCTATTTTCACTGGAGAAATGTTGGGGGGCATAGAAGCCTGAGATCAGAACAGTACTAGCCCATTTTCTGAAGCACTCCATGTAATAAGTAACCCAGTACCACAAACCCAGCTTCACATGTCAGAGATTGGCAGGCCTGTTGCTTCAACCTCAGTAAGACAGCATTAAACTTTTAGCTTTCTTTTAATGTTTAGAATTTAAACTGTATTTGAGCTCTTCCTCTTTCTCTCTGTACAGTGTGCCAGAATATAAGATGCAATCCTATTACCTGAGAGGAGGCCACATTGAACTAAATGGGACTTACTTCTGAGTAGACATTATTGTGCCATTAATTAAAATAGCACAACAACATTCCTTTGCTTGTATCAAATGCTACACACAAAGGAGTCCTCTCATTCCTCTCCCTCTCCTCTCCCCACAGTCAAAATCTGCTCCATCCCTTTGAAACAGATTTTGAGGTGACTATGAGGAGAGGTCAGGGAATCTCTGCTGTGCAAATAGAAGTCTGCTGCACTGGAAGGTGAGCTGCACTGATTATAACTCCCAATTTCTGAAAACCTACTCATTTAAGTAAAGTTGAGGCCATATTTAACAAGGAATAAGCCACAAGGGGGGTTGCATGTTGTTAAAATATTGCATTCCCAACCTTTCTCCAAAACTATTTTTTCATGGATCATCACAAAAGTGTTTGTTTTGTTACTTCTGATTGGCTGGGATGGCACAAATGACCTGGACAGGAAGCACAGCTTGAGGCTAAATGGTCTTTACCTGTCCTTATCAGCATCCATAAGCAGCCAGTTCTGGATGGCTACATAACACAGTTGATGTCATTACATCCAAGATTCCCAACTGACTGGGATCACTTGCTGAGGATTAAAACACAGACAAAATGGCCACTGAAGCTGCAGGAGGGGTTGGCAGTGGCTGCAAACAGTAATGAGCAACACTGGAAAAGGTAGGTTTAAGGAAACAAACTACTTTCAAGTGGCTAACCTAACCTGGAACGTGGAATTGCTTAGTTTTGTCTGTTTTGTGCTCTTAGTATACCTGTTAAAAGTGTTATACAAAAAGTCCCAAATAAATAAAGAGTACACATAATTTGGTAAAGCATACTGATTCCTTTTAAAACTGGGTATGTTTTCTGTCTATCTTTTTGTTATGATTGTGAAACTCACAAATAAATCAAATGTCTTGCTATTAACTGCATCACTTTCTTTTAATTTTTTGAGCTGGAGAAGCATTATACACAAACCAGGTCCTTTGCAGTCTTTTGTTTAAAGATTTCTCAATAAATAAAACAAACAATAAACAATAAGGAAGAGGCCGGTTAAAGCAAAACAATAAGGAAAGTGGTGCTGGATGCAAAAAGAGAAAAAAGGTGTATTCCAGGCTTCCTTGATGAAAAAGAAATGTGCAGAATTTAGAAAGTTTGCTTTTCTAAAGAGCCTTGGTCCAGTTTTTGACATTACTTTATACAACATGATTTTAATTAAACTATTCACACAAAAATACAGAGATAATTTGAAATCCAAATCAATGGATTCCTCATTAATGTGTTCCTGATTTTTTTAAAAAAAAATGTAAAACACACATGGTCTCTCTCTCTCTCTCTCTCTCTCTCTCTCTCACACACACACACACACACACACACAAGCTCCAGCAAGTAAACACAAAGTTGAATAGCCTCTTTGTGTTTTAGTTTTGTCTCTTGGGGAGAGATGTAGCAACATTTCAAACCCATTAGCTTTGGTGCTGCGTTTCTGGTCTCTCTAAATGCTCTGCAGGAGCTCAAGGGGAGGCGAAATCAAGTGGTTCCTTTAGACCAGTTCTCTTGAGGTTGTTAAGGTTTCACAAGCTACAAACGTGGATGCATTTCAGCTCCACTCCAGTCTCCAGAAGTGGACAGTCTAGGGAAAAAGAAAGAAAAATATATTACTGTTGGATGCATCCCAGTGTTGTGTTCTCTGGTTCCTCGTTTCTTTCCCAAGGTCACAATTCAACACTAGGACACGGAAAAGGGGGAGGGAAATGCTGTTAGAGTTGTATTAACACACGTGTCACAGAGAAGACATGCGACTAGCAGCAACGGTTCCCTCCCAACTGCATCAGTCACACAAAAAAGAAATATGGAGACGAGCCAGAAAGGGACACCATTTAAGGGGAGCAGAGTATTTCAATGAAATGTTCACTTCTGAAAATTAGGAAGTATAAGAAAGTACAGTGGTACCTCGGATTATAGACGCTTCGGGTTACAGACTCCGCTAA
This sequence comes from Podarcis erhardii, assembly GCF_964252035.2. Taxonomy (NCBI): domain Eukaryota; kingdom Metazoa; phylum Chordata; class Lepidosauria; order Squamata; family Lacertidae; genus Podarcis; species Podarcis erhardii. Next base: position 135,819,950 of record NC_138497.1, on the reverse strand, counting down.
CCAGGAAGTGGTTGCTCCAGGTTAAGAACTTTGCCCTAGGATAGGATAAGAACGGAAATCGCGCAGCAGCGGCAGCAGGAGGCCCCATTAGCGAAGGCACACCTCAGGTTAAGAACCGTTTCAGGTTAAGAACAGACCTCTGGAACGAATTAAGTTCCTAACCCGAGGTACCACTGTATCTACACCTACTGATCTTTTTTTAAAAAAATAAATAAATCAAAGTTAAGGAACTCTGTGAGGCAGAGCAAATTACCTGCTTAACCCTCTCCCCCCACTGGGAGTCTGTACTGGACTTGACTCTTTTTATTCTATGTGTTTATATTATTATTATTTTAAACAAATTAATAATAACACAGGTAGAAATAAAAATAAAAATGTGCACCCCGCCCTGAGACCACTATCCATTGTAACTATCCAATCTCTCAAAATTTCAACACCTCTTGCAATGGTTTAACCCTTCTCTGTTTTAACAGTACAAATTCTACAAATATCTTCCACATTTCCTCAAAATCATTCCTCCTCTCCAAATTCCCCATCTTACCTTAATTTATCATTAAATAACCAATGTTATTTGAACTCTTATTCTTTCCATAAACTAGAGGAGATTATAACCACAGACAAACACCAATTAAGGGATTGGTGCCACTGGACAGAATCACTACGTGATCAGCAATTGATCAAACCCTTTAAATGCTCTCCTTGGTTCCCCCCTTCTAAAAACGGTCCATTTTAGAGCCAGTTACCTGTCGAATCTGCAGCCAGACTAAGATTTGCTTTTACTGAGCTGCGTTTTCAAGCTATTCCCTCCTCTGTCCTAGACAGATGATATAACAGGGTATCCCTTTTGCTTCTATTTATTTTGATTCAGATTTGTCATGGTAATTGGCTAGTACAATAAAGTTATTTTGATTGATATTATAATATAAAATATATAATAATGATGATGATGATGATGATGATGATGAACATCATCATCTTCTTTAATACTTTTTCTGTTTGCTTCTTTCTTACTCCCTCTCAGTCCCTATGTCCTTTTCTGCCCTTTTTTTAAAGATTGCAAATGTGCAGCCAGGGACTGCCTTGTTTCAATTGACTGTATATAAGCTGCTCTTGGAGCCTTTTTCACCCAAGAGCAGGTTCTAAAAGCTTCTAAATAAAATAAATAATCCACATAGGCATTTGAGTTTGCAGGGATTCCGTGAGATTGTACAAGTTCTGCACAACTTGGTACTGGGTAATCCTGTAATCACTTGCATAATGCTTAACAGGATTTCTGTTTTCTGCTGTCTGCTGGCAGCTTGCAAATTCAGAACACAAACCAGATTTGTGTCCTCATCAACAGGAAGCATCTCAGTGCACGGATCTTATATTTGGGGGAGTTCATTAATCTGAGCCAGGCTATGGAGTTCCTCATCAGGCAAATCCTGAAGCAGGGCTAAGAAACCTGTGCTTGCTGTTGGACTCCAAATCCCAGCAGTCCCAGCCAGCATGGCCAGTGGCCAGCGAGGATGGGAGGTGCAGTTGAGCAGCTTCTAGAGGCCACAGCCTGTGTTGCTTCTTGCATGTATATCCCACCTTCTCCAACGAGCTCAAGGTGGTGTGCATGGTTCTTCCCTTCCTCATTTAATCCTCACAATAACCCTGTGAGGTAGGGTAAGCTGAGAGGAAGTGACTGGTCCAAGGTCACCCAGTGAGCTTCACAGCTAAGCAGAGATTCGAACCTTGGTCTCCCCGCTCCTAGTCTGACACTCTAACCACTACACCATGCTGGCTCTCTATCCCAAGGAGATCTAAATTATTATTATTTGACCAGAAAAGCAGAATTCTGCTCCCTGTAGTAGAGTTGCTATTTCTGGGCAGAAATCGCTTTAACATCTGGGAAATTCCAAACATATGGCAGGCCATTTTGGAAGTGTAGATTTTGGCAAATTTCCTTAAAAGCAAATCACGGCAACTATCATATTCTTGAATGGCATAATTTACGTGGGTTTCCATCTTAAATTGCTCCTCTTTCAAGTGGGAGGGGCACTTTTCCCAAGGAAAAGACTTGCAAGTGTCACAGGTGGGAAGGGGAGTCGGGTAAGCCTAGTGTGTGCATGTGCTTCATTCATAGAGGCAGCCCTTGTCGCCCTTGTCTCTGCTGTCCACATGACAAGTCAAGGAGGAGGAGCCGCTGCCACCAAAGGACCCCGAATTCCTGCCCATCCTCACATACTGGAAATTCTGGTTGCCCACCCACAGACTTCTGATTTTTCTCCTGGCATTGCTGCCCAAGCCGTCTGAGATTCTGAAGATGCTGGATTGGGTGCATGGTCCACATTCTGCACTCCTAGTTCTCCCTGTCCCTAGTTGCATGGAATCCTGGAATGCAGACACAGCTCTGCCCATCCTGGGAGGATAATTTATTAGTGCATAAGCCTTTCAGACATGACATGAGACCTCCTTTTAAGGGCAGGGCAAGACTGACTCAGCTCAATGGTAAATATGTACAATCACTTCCTCCCACAAAGGAAAGCTTCCATTTCGGCTCCTTCTCCACTGCTCCCCACTCAGATCCCCCCCACCCCCGCATCTCAGATATTATTTATCTAATTACAGTGACATTCTGCAGAAAAGCCAGGGCTTGGCATTCAGCCCTGGAGTACTTTGAAGATCTTCAAAGCTTGGCAGTGCCTATGCAGAGCAGTGAGCTCAAATACAGATGCGACTATTGCAAAAGGCATCAGCAGAAAGAAAACACGCTCACACACATCCCAAACCGTAATCAGTTCTGCAATCTGTATCACATGTGCTCAGAAATGCTCTCCTTTTATTCTAAGCTTAAATGGATCAGCGTTGATGTCTGATGCTTGGTCTGGCTGCTTTAAAGAAGATTTAAGAAATTATAAAAAGTGATGTAAAATATACATTTTTTTGTGTAAAGACTCGGCTGGGTATTTTAAAGCAAAATGTAAAATTCATCACACTGTTTCTCTTGTTCCTGCTTCCCACCAGCAACAAGTAGGCCTTGTTGGCCACACTCCAGGACTTGCAGGGTGGGTCCCAGAAGACCCCCAGGCTCAGCCCTCAGCACCTCTGGCTAAAGCCAAGAGACACTCATGTCTGAAACCTTGCGGAGCTGCTGCCAGGCAGTCTAAACAATTGCGAGCTAGATGGACCAATGGACTTAGTTGGTATAAGGCTATACACTTCTCCTACCACACAGTGGTACCTCGGGTTACATACGCTTCAGGTTACATCCTCCGCTAACCCAGAAATAGTGCTTCAGGTTAAGAACTTTGCTTCAGGATGAGAACAGAAATCGTGCTCAGGCAGCGCAGCAGCAGCAGGAGGCCCCATTAGCTAAAATGGTGCTACAGTTTCAGGTTAAGAACGGACCTCCGGAACAAATTAAGTTCTTAACCCAAGGTACCACTGTCTTTGCATATTATCTTTGAATACTTACAAAAAGCTTGGCCTATCACTCAACATACAAAAAACCAAATTGCTGCACCAGCAAGTACAAAATGACCCCTCTGCAGCGCCACAAATCCAACTCAGTGGTGTAACATTGGAAAATGCTGATCACTTCTCCTACCTAGGCAGTTATCTTTCCACAAGGGACAACACTGATGCCAAAATCCAGCACTGCCTGAGCTCTGTGAGTGGAGCTTTCTCCCAATTGAAGTGCAGAGTGTTTGAGGACCGGGACATTTGCAGGGAAACCAAAATGCTTGTTTACAAATCTATTGTACTACCAACCTTACTATATGCTTGTGAAACATGGACCACTTATAAAGGCCATCTCCAACTCCTCGAAAGATTCCATCAACAGTGTCTCTGAAAAATTGTACACATCACTTGGGAAGACAGGTGAACTAATATCAGTATACTGGAAGAAGCAAAGATCACCAGTGCTGAAGCAATGATTCTTCAACATCAACTTTGTTGGACTGGTCATGTTGTGCAGATGCCTGATGATCATTTTCGAAAGCAGCTACTCTATTCCGAACTTAAAAATGGAAAGCGTAATGCTGATGGTCAACAAAAGAGGTTTAAAGACTGTCTCAAGGCAAATTTTTAAAAATGTAGTATAAACACTGACAACTGGGAAACACTGGCCTGTGAGCGCTCCAATTGGAGAACAGCCTTTACCAAAGGTGTCATGGGCTTTGAAGACACTCAAACTCAGGACTCAAGGGAGAAACGTGCTAAGAGGAAGGAACGCTTGGCAAATCCACACCGTGATCAACTCCCGCCCGGAAATTAATGTCCCCACTGTGGAAGGACGTGTGGATCCAGAATTGGCCTCCACAGTCACTTACAAACTCACTGTTAAAACCGTGTTTATGGAAGACAATCTTACTCGGCTACGAGTGATCGCCAAAGAAGAAGAAGAAAAAGATTTCAAAAAGAAAAAACCAGGACACCCCAAAAGTTGCTGAGCTATATTTTTTCTGATTAACTTGCCTGAGATCCAGAACAAAGTAGAGCCTTTCGGAAATTCCTCCCGGGTGTCAATTCCGCCTTTGAAATCTCAGTAATGTCCAGGAAAATCCGGACATATGGCAGCCCTATACCATATCTTTGGATATTGTTCCAATGAAAACAGGGACTTCCTAAGAAAAAGTGGGACATTCTGGGATCAGATCAGAAACCAGGATGGCTTCGGTAAATCTGGACTGTCCCAGGAAAATAGGACACTGGGTAATCCTGTAATCTGGGAGGGTCTGTTTTAAAGTTCACCTGGCCATAGGCCTGCAGGTAGTTAAAACGAAATAAAATAAAAATGATTAAACACACCCACCCACACCACCACCTTAACTTGTTCCCCGGAACTTTTTTTTTTGTTTGACAAGCATATCCAGGCATTTAATGTTAACATGTAATATTGATGAGCAGATTTAGTAAGTTTAAGGCTTAAAATTACTGATTTTATTTTACCTTTTTGATTTTTTAATGTATTGTGTACATTAATTTTAATGTTGGCTTTTATTAGTATTTTAAATCAGGTTTTAAGACTTTGTTTCAAACCACATAGAGATCTCCTAGTAGCAGTGTATAAATTTTGTTAAATAAAATCCGCCTGAAAATGTAGAAGATACTGAGGCTTTGGGCATATGTGCTTGTGGAAAGGAAGTCCACGCCTTTCTTAAGGCCTGCAGAGTTAAGATGCAGCCTGAGACCAAGTGAAATATCATGGCTCCCTTCTGTTTCCTCTCTCTGTTACAGCTCCATGAAATATTTTACAAAAGGTACAAGACCAGGCAGTTTGTTAGTGCCCTAACATATTTGTTTTTTAACTGCTGAACTGAAGCTTGATTAAGCAAAATCTCTCTTCAGATTTTCCACACATTTGATATTTTCCCACCAACAATATAGTGCAATTTGAATGTAGATAACTCCAAAATAAAGACATGCTTTCTTGAGAACGGGCACACGGCTGCCACACAGCAAAACAGCAATACAGAACTAACTCAACAGATTTTTCATCAGAAACAGCTGCTGTAAGAGGGGTAAGTCACTGCTGCTCCAACTTTGGAATGTCGTTCACGTTTAATCCACGGTCCTTCTATGAATGCTTTCAAATCTATTTATATATTGGCAAAGAAATGAAATAGTGCTAATCTTGTGAAGTGGCTAAGGCTGCAATTCGATCCATACTTACGGGTGATTAAATGTTATTTATTCTTTGGTATATTTATCAAAACACACACACACCAATAAATTAATTTTAGAAAGAGGCAAGATTAGACGTGGAAACGCAAGCCATTATTTTTTAAAACCAGGACTCCTTGCCCTCTTTCTTCCTGCCCCACATGGGGCTGGGCTTCCTCCTCCTCCGCTCTCCAGCGGCAGCCATGGGGAGGCCATGGGGTCCCTCACAGCCATCACTGCCACTGCTGCCACTGCTCAGGACAAGCACTGGCTCGTCCTCCCTGCTGAGCTTGGTGGTGGTGGCAGTGCTGGCGGGGAAAATAGGGACCTTCTGGAATCCAGTTGGAAGCCAGGATGGCTTTCATGGAACTGTCCTTGGAAAACAGGGACACTTGGAGGGGATGCTCTTTCTGACTCTGTCCTGCGCCCACCCAGCCAGTGAAGGCAAATAGCCAATAGTTAATTCTTTACTGACAAACACAACAGCTCCTAAGGTGTCCTGGATCCACACACGCAAATGCTTCTCGTGCCCACTGAGCTGGCCTTCCCTTTTCCAGGTTTGTCCCTGTGGAGAAACTGAAGCAACCGTGGAACCACACAATTCTCTCTGGCTGATGTACCCTCGTCTGACGGAGTGCATGCACCCAACCCAATACTTCTGCCTGGAAGTCATCACTACTCTTCCCTCTTCAAGCCCCTCCTGGTTCTAGGAGACAGCAGGGGATTTGGGCAGGCCGCCCCTCACCTGAACAGCCTCGTTCTCTGCTTCTGACCCATCCTGTGCCCCCTCTTCTGTCTCTGACTGCTCAGACCCTTCCTCTCCCCCTTGCCCTGGCACCAAACCCCATAAATTGCTGGTGCCCTTGCCTCTGACACCCACACATCAGAGCCCTGCCAGTCCCTGTCAGAGTCCGACCACATGGCGGAACTGAGGTAACAAAGAGCTTGTTCCTGTTGGTTCTGCTGGACCTCTCAGTGGCCTTTCCTTCTGGACCACTTAGCAACTTAGAATCATAGAATTGTAGAGTCTGCATACAAAATATGAGAAAGTATAGAATGTAAAATTAATTGATATTAAAACAAGAGTATAACTTAAAGAGTGTGAGATGTAATCCATTGGTGCATTCCTTATTTCCCTAGAGTGGGCACAGGCAGGGGGACATCCAGTCAGGGTAACGTCCTCTTCCACTGCTCTGGAACATCCTCCCCCTGCATGTGACCTGGGAGATGGGCATGGCTCTGGCTGACTCCAGAAAAGAGCCAAGTCATGCAGCCATTTTCTCAGTCTCTTGTCCAGTTTACTTTTGTCTTTCTATTGTCTTGTTACTGTTCTTTTGCTGCCATGCTGCTCTCCTGCAGCCATTTTGTTATCTAAATGTAATTTTGCTGTCTGCTGGCTCTCAGCCAGCAGCACATGAGCTCAATCTCCATATGAGATGAACTCACTGTTTCTTTGTGTAGCTATCAAGTAAAGTCTGCCTTTCAGGGATCAAATTGTGAACTGAAATGGGAGTACAGTGGTGCCCCGCAAGACGAACGCCTCGCAAGACGGAAAACCCGCTAGACGAAAGGGTTTTCCGTTTTGGAGGCGCTTCGCTAAACGAATTTCTCTATGGGGTTGCTTCGCAAGACGAAAAAATCTTGCGAGTTCCTGTGGGGTTTTTTCCGCTTTTTTCGCCCTGTTCCTAAGCTGCTAAGCCGCTTAACAGCTGATCCGCTGATAAGCCGCTTCTCAGCTGATCGCTAAAAGCCGCTAGACCGCTAATAGCGCTAATCCGCTAAGCTGTCAATGGGCTTGCTTCGCAAGACGAAAAAACCGCTAGACGAAGAGAATCGCGGAACGGATTAATTTCGTCTTGCGAGGCACCACTGTAAACATTTTGTTACTTTACTCAGAAAGACTCTTGTATCTTTATTCTTTTAAGAGAATAAAGAAAGGGGACACCAGGAATAATCTTAACTAAGAGATTCAAATGAATCTGCAAACTAGCTTCCACCTGTATTGAGGGCAATCTGCTCTGCTACGTCACTTACTAGCACGAGTGAAGGAAGGATAATACTTTTTCAATATATCCTTTCCTACTATCCTTAACATTCCCACAAAGAGACAATTAAAAACAAGAAATGAGCAGCACCAAGTAGCTTGAGGACCAATTTTTAATGTGATACCAGTAAACCTTAAACCTTATATCAGAGGCAGAAGCACTGACCATCCTGCCATCCATAATCAGGTTGTGAGGAATGAGGCTTTAGACTCTCAAGAGACAAGGAAGTTTGAAATTCCTTTCTTGCAAAATTGATGTCTGAAGAAACTTACATTAAGGTTTGCATCTGCCTGAAACCATTTTCACTTTAAAATCCTATGAGATGATTGTCTTGTGTCTGACGTATTTTGTTCTAGAAGATCACAAACTGATTTTAAGACTTGATGGATTACAACAAGTATGCAAGCTCTTCATATCTTAGATTATGGAACTCCTCTTCATCCAAATGGGCGTCTTGAAATGCTGCTGAAAGTGTTTTGATTTTAGAATGGCCCAGACTGTGCCAACTGTGAAAACAGATGAGAGGCAGCACATGATGCTTGCGGGGTTGCTATTGCATGTTTTTTTGTGTCACGTATGAACACCACTAATGAGAGAGAAGGGCTTCAGAAGAAGAAAATCAATTGACCCTTTGAGCCAGTGTAGGTTTACTCTGACATTTAAAGCTCTCGTTCAAAGGGTTGTTTTATTTTCTTCTGAAGCCCTTGCACAATATTGGGCAATTAGGCTCCTCCCATATCCTCCCATGTTCCTTCTTCTCTTCCACTATGAAACACTTTTAAGGGCCAAACTGGAGATTGCACATATACTGTATGCTATATTAGCAGAGTGAATTGTTCAAAGCATTTCTTCCAAAGTCAGAAAGCCTCATTAGATAAAACCCTATTATTACCAATCATATAGTGTGTGACCCTTCCCTGAATAGCAATGAGCAAAAATTCAAATAAAATTGTATAATGAAAACCTTACATGCTCTGTTCCAATTTCCACTTTTCAGATTCCATTTTCTATCAGCTAATTTGTTGCTTTTGCACACACTCAGAAAGTGCATAGCCTGACGTCCTACACACCCCAGCAGATCAAAGATGACTGCAGTCTTTCCAAGTACAGTGAAATTTCAGCTAACAGCACACGCAGGTCTTTAGAAACTCCTGCCCCAGGGTCACGCAGCTGACAAAATAGCAAATGAATTAGAATATTCTTTGGGATGTGAATTTTAAATGTTTGCTGGAATATTTTATTTGGTGAAAGGAAGTGATGGGGCACTGACATTGTGCTGCTCAGGACCCCTGCCAGACTCGAATGAAAGGAGAAAGTACATTCTTCTGTTCTAACCAGTATCTTTTGATACCTTTCTCAAAACAGTGGGGCAGGAAAGCCACATGAGACCTGATCCCCTTGGTGGGTGGGCTCAGCTGCTGCCCCCCTCCAGCTCCTTCCAAGGTGGGACTAGCCTTGCTGCCTTCAGCTAAGCAGGACCAGGGCCCTACAGCGGCTGAGCAGTGCCAGGAAAGAGCCACCAGGTGTGAGCAAAGGTAACATGGCAAGGCCTTTTGGATTGTGAGTCCAGCCACAGCATTTCTGAAACACTGTGAAAATAAAATATGAATAGTGATGGCATTTTGTATGTTCATTGATTATGAGAATCCCAGTGAAAGAAATGCTCTGCTTAATGAATTATCCCACTAGAACATCCTTGCCTATAAGAAAGCTTTTATCTGCAACCCATTGAAGTAGCTAGCATCCTTTGAAACCCTGTGAGTGTGTGTTTTGGAGCAGCTGAGATTGGGAATGAGAGTCCTGACAGGATCAATAGGGAGTGAGACTTCTGTGTTATTCATCATTATCATAAACCTTATTGCACTAGCCAAAGGCTGTGGCATCATCCAAAAACATTGATATTGTTGTTGTTGTTTAGTTGTTTAGTCGTGTCCGACTCTTTGTGACCCCCTGGACCAGAGCACGCCAGGCACTTCTGTCTTCCACTGCCTCCCGCAGTTTGGTCAGACTCATGTTTGTAGCTTCGAGAACACTGTCCAACCATCTCGTCCTCTGTCGTCCCCTTCTCCTTGTGCCCTCAACCTTTCCCAACATCAGGGTCTTTTCCAGGGAGTCTTCTCTTCTCATGAGGTGGCCAAAGTCTTGGAGCCTCAGTTTCAGGATCTGTCCTTCCAGTGAGCACTCAGGGCTGATTTTCTTCAGAATGGAGAGGTTTGATCTTCTTGCAGTCCACGGGACTCTCTTTTATGTCTTTGTGCTACACTTGTCATTACTTGAATCTCCAGGTCTGGCAACCAAAGCTGAGGGAGAATTAAGAACTATGGAACTCACTGCTACAGGATATAATGGGCAGCCACTGGCTTACAAATGACAAATGAACAGAGGCTGAATCTGCCACTGGCTACTGGCTTGATGGCACATGGAACCTGCATGTTCAGAGGAGGAAGCCTCTTGGGAGGAGAGGCTTTTGGGGCTCACAGAGGCTTCTGTGAAAAGCAGGATGCCAGAATAAATGGGCCCTTCATCTGACCCATTATTACATTCTTCAGCCGACACCCACAAGGGAAACAAAACAAAAAACATTTCTTGTGAGAAGTGGTGTTAATGAATGTTAGAATAAAGTATCCTTCGTCTTCAGATGGAGCTGGACTATATAATTTTTAAGTCTTTAAAATCCTAGCTATGGGGGAGGTGGGAGGTAGGGGTTTGTTTTTGTTCTTATTAGGTATTTAGTGTTTTTATTTTATATTTGTATGCTGTGAACTGCCCTGAGATCTTCGGATGAAGGCTGGTATACAAATTTAAGAAATAATAATTTGAAAATTCTGTGATTTACCATATAACTCATGGGATGATCTTAGAATCTTAGAGTCGGAAGGAACCCCAGGAGTCATCTAGTCCAACCCCCTGCAATGCAGGAATCTCAGCTAAGGCATCCATGGCAGATGGCCATCCAACCTCTGCTTAAAAACCTACAAGGAAGGCGAGTCCAAAACTTCCTGAAGGAGACTGTTTCACTGTCAAACAGCTCTTGCTGTCAGAAAGTGTTTCCATATGTTTAGTCGGGATCTCCTTTCTTGTAACTTGGAGCCATTGGTTCGAGTCCTACCATTCAGAGCAGGAGAAAACAAGCTGGCTCCACCTTCCATGTGAGAACCCTTCTTTTCCAGGCTAAATATACCCAGCTCCTCCAACTGATCCTCATAAGGCATCGTTTCCAGACCTTGATCATATTGGTTGCCCTCCTCTCCACATGTTCCGGCTTGTTAACATACTTCTTCAATTGTGGTGCCCAGAATTGGACGCAGTATTCCAGATGTGGTCTGACCAAGGCAGAAGAGAGTGGGACTATTACTTCCATTGATCCGGACGCTATACTTCTATTGATGTAGCCTAGAATAGCATTAGCTCTTTTTGCTTCTGCATCACACTGTTGACTCATGTTAAGCTTGTGGTCCACCAGGAGCCCTAGATCCTTTTCACACGTACTGCTAGTAAGCCAGGTGTCGTCATTCCCCATCCTATATTTATGCTTCTGTTTTACACAAAGTGTGTCTGGGGTGGGGGGGGTGTAATCATAAACTAGCAGAGAACTCTTGGGTTGGTGGGGGAGGTTTTCTTTTGTAAAAGGTAAAGGTACCCCTGCCCTTTCGGGCCAGTCGTGTCCGACTCTAGGGTTGTGCACTCATCTCGCTTAAGAGGCCGGGAGCCAGCGCTGTCCGGAGACACTTCCGGGTCACGTGGCCAGCGTGACGAAGCTGCTCTGGCAAGCCAGCACCAGCGCAGCACACGGAAACGCCGTTTACCTTCCCACTATAAAGCTGTACCTATTTATCTACTTGCACTTAAGGGTGCTTTCGAACTGCTAGGTGGGCAGGAGCTGAGACCGAACGATGGGAGCTCACTCCGCCGTGGGGATTCGAACCACCGACCATACAATCGGCAAGTCCTAGGCACTGAGGTTTTACCCACAGCTCCACCCGCATCCCTCTTTTGTCCCTCTTTTTTCTTTTGTAGACCTGGGTAAAAGATAGCGCAACTACTGTAAAAATAATAAGCTGGTATAATTAAATTCTGAAATAAATATGCATCTGGGAATGGTGGTATGTTAGATTGAGCTGCAAGCAAATAGTACAGCGAGCCTGAGCAGAGGTGTATACAGGCCTCCCATAGTCCACTGAGGAAATCTTGAGAGCCCTTTCCTGCGGTTGAACAATATGGGATAGAGGCATAGGCGATGCTGAGCAGGGGGAGGAAGGGAAGGGAAATGGCAAGGCTATTTTTATTGAAGCCCTCTTATTTTAGGATCCAAGCCCAATTTTGGGTAGGTTGCTCCTCCATCAGCAGCCCCCCTCATATTGTTCAGAAAGGTCCTTTACTCCCCAGAAAAGCTTTTCAAGACTTAAAAGTTTTGTTGAAAGAGGAGGGTCTTCAGTAGGTGCCAACATGTCCCCAATGGCATGACAGATAAAATACTGGAAGAGTAAAATGTACTGACTTTTTCTCAGTCTCAGGAATATAATTCCAAGTGTTAAAGACATGGAGAATCATTTCAAGTTGTGGTAGGGAAGCTGGGGCCCTCTAGAAGTTGCTGGACTACAACTCCCATGGGTTAGGCTGTCGGGGATGATGGGAGTTGGAGTCTAGCAACATCTGAAAGGCCACCGGTTCCCTATCTCTGGTTTTGAGGCAAAGGATGCTATTTCAGGGTGGTGGGAAGGAGACAATATTTACTTTCTGTATATGAAATGAACATGTTGACAAGTGCAACTGCGAATCTCTTCTCTAACTCAACAGCTCTTCTGAGTACAATATAGTTAATTTCTGATGGCAATCACAGGCAATTATATTAACAGTAGTAGTTGCACATAGCCCCTAAGATTTCACAAACAAAACTAGGGAGACCCCTCTCACATACCCAGTGCTTCTTTTCTGGTTGCTACGCAGGGGTGCGCATACCCCTAAATATTTTGTGAATCTTTGTACTTCTGTCCATTTACTGTATTTATTTTTCCTGATTTGAACTATAAAATAGTGATTTTCTTGAGTCAAAATGAGAGTACCCCTAAACATTTTTTTTAGAAAAAAGCACTGAACATACCTATCATAATACCAGTATTAGTACCTGAGAGCTCTCTGCTTTCTTCGCTACCGATTTCAGAAGGCTCTGTTCTGTATTCTGTATGCTTAGTAATCACTTATCCAACACTGGCTTGAAAGACAAGAAGGTTTTGCTAAAAGTGACACTAGAGCATCACACCATAGTTGTCTGTTGTCAAAAGGGGAAATGGAGCTTTAGCAGCTTGTGAAACGAGAGCCTGCATGCTATGCTACCTAAACTTTTTTTTTTGGGGGGGGGTTACCTGTTTACCTGCATGTCAGAGGCAAAATGCATCTCCCTCACTCCAACATTTTCTAGAGACCCCAAGGAAGAAGTTGAGCTTTTATAACTTTAATAAACAAGGCAATCCCCAAAAGCAACAATAGTGATAAAATATGGACAATTATTTACTGCTGGGACAGATTCCAGGAAATGGGGTGTATCCCTGGCAAACAGGGAGAGTTGGATTGCGTGAGTAGAAGGAACAGTTAAATTATTCAAAATGAACTAAAAATCCAGCCAAAGTTATGGACATCATAGATGATAAATCAGACTATGCTAATTGTTTCTTCCCCCCTTTCTATTAAGAGCTTTCCTTATTTCCTATGGGTGGACAGGTCCCTCAGGACAAGGAAGGAAAGATGAAGTCTTAGCTGCTAAGTTTTTATCTTTCTTGGTGTGTGTATCTGGCATTTTATGTATTGTATTTTTGCAAGTGAATTGGTTCTTCAGAATTATTCATTTGTTGCAACTGAGGAGTGTGATTTTGTTTTATTGTTTGCTGAAATGTTATTATCTTGTAATGTTATAAGCAAAAGGGATTGCTGAATTTTGTTAAACTTGTTTCTAGGTAGATTGTGACTTGTTACAGAATGGCACTGTGATATTGCTGTGCATGTTGTCACATTTCTGTATGAGTTTGCTAACTTTTTTAAGCAATGAAAATTATTTAGCATTTTAGTGTGCATTTCTCACAATACACACATTTTTTATGCAATTTTCTCTAGCATAACACATTTTGAAAGCTATTATCACATTTTGTGCATAATTTCCTGTAATATACACATTTTTATTCACATATTTGGTTGCAGAACTGCATTGCAAAATTTGAAGATGTGTGGATTTCAAAGATAGCTGTGTTTCTGTTGATGTATTGTACCTAATACAAATCTTAAAATGAGAATTCCCCCCTCAAGTAATTCATATATTATTTGCAAGTAATTTATACATTTCAAAAGTATGATTTCTCTGTCCTGTTCCATCATTTTTACAACTGTCTAAGTTTCAGTCTTTTGCAACTTCTTTGACTCAAAATCCAGTCAAACGGCGTGTACTGTATTATCTGCAAATTACTGCTGATCTCAGCATAGCCTACAACTTTTGCTTTTTGATGTTCCAATTCACAATAGAGCTGTTAATTTACATGGGCCAATATTTGTGGGGAAAATGCTGCTCAATTTTATGCAGATATTTTTGTTTTGCTGTTCATTACTTCATAATACTTCTTAATGTGTACTGTGGCCTCCTGGCTCCCATGAGGACCCAGAGGCATAAACTGGAGGTACATTCATGTACATCTGAATGTGAATAACACCCAGTCTCTCTGCATTACTGTTCAGTTTTGCATTCAAATGTGCATGCCTCTCCACATTTTGGTGCATGTGACTAAAGCCAGACTGGAGGCAACTGTCTCTGCAGTTGTTTCCTGCAATGGTAAGTTTTAAAAACAAGCTTTTGTGTGATTTCACCCTTAATAGCAATCCTAAACCCTTCCATTTCTCCAGTAAACCACCATTAAATTAACATTTCCCATTCCATTTTCTGTGCTAAAAGAGCCTGGGCAAGTGAAGAGAAAGGAGGTGGGGAATATATCCCCATGCAAATCAATTGACCAGAATAATATAATAGGCTCTTGGAAGATGGTGAAAATCATTTTATTATCCAAAAGTTATTCCAGATTCTATTTGGTAAAATACAATTAGATTCTGTTGCAAGACCCTCAGAAGCAGAGCTCCTGGTCAACCTATGCCAAATATGATCACCCGTTGTTGTTGTTGTTGTTATTGTTGTTGTTGTTGCAGCATTGCCTTTCTCGAAGTGAATTACAAGCATATGCTACAAACAGCTAGGTAAAGGGGACCCCTGACCATTAGGTCCAGTCTTGTGGACTGGTTGTGGCGCTCATCTTGCTTTATTGGCCGAGGGAGTCGGTGTACAGCTTCTGGGTCATGTGGCCAGCAGGACTAAGCCGCTTCTGGAGAACCAAAGCAGTGCAAGGAAACGCCGTTTACCTTCCCGCCGGAGCGGTACCTATTTATCTACTTGCACTTTGACGTGCTTTCGAACTGCTAGGTTGGTAGGAGCAGGGACCGAGCAACAGGAGCTCACCCTGTCGCGGGGATTCAAACCGCCGACCTTCTGATCAGCAAGTCCTAGGCTCTGTGGTTTAACCCACAGCGCCACCCGTGTCCCTTTCAAACAGCTAGAGACAGGTTTAAAAGCAATTGTTTGGAACGATTAGCTGACAGCTCAACATGGTTTGCTGCACAAACTCCTTGCAGCACAATCCTAAGTGCCTGTCAAGCTTCCCTTTGGGTTCCCTGGGACTCCTTCCCCTCTCGCTGGGTTTAGGCGGAGCAAGCAAAAGTCGTTTACAAATGACAAAACTCCTACTCATGCCAGCTGGAGGAGGATCAAGTCCCGACCTACTATTCCTGACTTGAGGGAATGCCTTCTACAAAATACTGAGATTTATCTGTTCAGATTTGCTGGCATGGCTTTAGTGCTGTGGGAATTGAAGACGCTTGGGGAAATAATTCAATGGCTGGTAAAATATTCCTGCATAAAGAAGACATCATAATCCCATAACATTTTAGGATATAAGGAACTGCTAGTTGAGAACTAGTGGAAATCACAGATGTTGATACCCATGGCTATGAATCTGGACTAGTGCTTTTACAAGGATATTTGTTTTTGTTTTAAAAAACATGTGGGATAACATTGAACGAAGTAAGCTTGATTGTAATATTCTTTCAAGATCAAATCAATATTACTTTGTCATGGGGTCCCTAAAAGGTGTGGGCCCCATAGGCCAGTACCCACTTCTGCCTATTTGGTAATGTTGTGCCTTCAAGTTCAGATTTTCAAATATTAAGACTTTCATATCCATTGAAGTTATTGTATGAGTTTCCAGAGTAAAACCCAACACACAAACTTTTTTCTTTCAGTGTGGATATGCCCCCAAATTATTTGGAATCATTTGGAATAAATTATTTTCAATTCTTGAGGGCCGTATAGAGATATATTAAGTTACACAGAACATGGGTAAACCTTTTAAAAAATTAGAAGAAATTCAAGACCTGGTATCAAGTTGGTTTCAGTATCATCAAGTAAATGAGCTATTTAAGAAGGATGTGTTAAATGGTTTTATGGAAAAAAGACCTGACAAAAATGGGGCTGCTTGAGAGTAATGAAAAACTGATTTCTAAAATTTATAAAATCATTAGAATAAAGATGAAATCTTTAAGTCAACAATGATATAATGGGTTAAAGACTTATTGATATGGCTTCTTGGGAGAAGTTATGGGGAAATGATATAAAATTTACTGCTTGTTATACACTTAAAGAAAACCATCTTAAAATGATGTACAGGTAGTATTTAATGTCAAATAACCTGGCTAAGATGTACAAAAGTGTGTCAAGTAAATGTTGGAAATATGAGCAGATAGATGAGTCATTCCTCCATATGTGGTGGACATGTGAAAAAGCAAAAGGCTTTTGGGAAATGATATATGATGAAATGAAGAACATCTTTATCTGGGCTGTTCCCAAAAAAACCAGAAGCTTTCCTTATAGGTATAATAGGGATGGAGGTTCTATAGAAGATAACTAAATTATGCGTGTATGTGACAAGAGCAGCTAGAATATTATGCACAGAAATGGAAAGGAGAGACTGTTCCAATGGAGGAGGAGGGGCTTCTGGAAGTAATGGACTATGCAGAAATGCAAAATTTATAGAAGAATGGAGGCCATTTGCAGACTATTTTAGAAAATATTACAGTCAAATGAAATTGCAGGCAGGATTTGAGAAAAAAGCGATGGAAGAAAAATGACAAAATAACTATAATAGAGAAACTTTTTGTAATAGATAAAGGTATAATGCATCAGAAAAGTTTTGAATAAAAACACCGAGGAGGCGAGGGTGGGAAGTCAACTTATGAAACAATGTAGTTATCTGATTAAAAAGTTATTGTGAAAATGTTTGAAATAATAATAATAATAAAGTGTGTGTGTGTGTGTGTGTGTGTGTGTGTAAATCTCATGAACAAATGACTAAAAATAGAATTCTAAACAAATCCAAAAGACCATTTATTGTTGTGTAATTTTTTCCCATCTAATCAGAAAATACTTGTTTGTATTGGCAGAAAATCATGAAGCATCGTCTTCTTTTATAACGTTCTGAGAAGTGAACACGCGTAGCTCTTCCCTTTCAACAGGGAAGGAACTGGTTCCATTTAGTGTTTTACTTTAAGACGTGACTGAGAAAAATAAGTGAGCCTAACATTTCTTGCTCAAGAGATTTCTAGGCACCCCTTTTCTTTGCACCCCAATTCAAAAATGCCTAGGTGCAATCCAGACTGGAAATCAGTAATACATACTGATTTCAGTTTCAATAAGTTGAACATACTTAACTTTGTGGATATGATGCCCTGAGTAATTAAAGCAAAAGTCTGTTCATATCTGAAGAAATAGAACTTCACGTACACTATTTCAAGCCAAGAATATCTACCGTAACTTAGTTTATAAATTGTTTAGAAACTTAAATAGATATTGAAGTAGGTAATGATGTAATGCATACTAATGTTTGTTAATACCTATTCAGAAAATTTCATTTTAGAAGTTTATAAATATATAATTATATGAACTAATCAGTCCATGAATATTTTTAAAATATAACTGCATGAACTACATTAATGGATTTATGAAAGATTTTCTTAAAGATAAGCGGGATGGGGGAGAAACAGAATATATTTTTAGATATCGGTTATAGACTCTGTCCTGCATTTCCCCAAACCCCCCTCTGCCTACAAGACATGAAGACTATAGATCAACAATATTTTGTTAATTGTATATTAAAATTATTTAAAATATTAGTAAAACTTAAAATATTAGTATATTGAACAAACATGGTGATTACCTTTTGCTCAGCACCAATATAACCCATGAAGAAACTAGTTGATTCCTCCACAATTATTAACTGAGATTTCAGATGGGAATGCCTGCGCTGAAGGATAGTCAAAATCCACATAGTGCTGTGTAGTTAACCTAGCATGTAAATAACAGTACTGTTTTACCCTTGCTCCCTTTATTCTTCAACATGTCCTCATTTTAACAGCATCCACACTTAGGAAAACAACAAGATTGTGTTGATGTTAAACACGGCCCTATACATTTTTGGTTAAAAGTAAGTTTTTTAGAGTTCAGTGTAACTTACTCGCAAGTAACTATGTACTGGGTTATGTGTCACTGATTTTAAATGAGTGCTGAACTCTTCTATTTAAATCCTCAGGAATTAAATGTATCTGTGCAATATACATAAATCCTCTTAAAATTGTGAAGTGTTATTGATTCTCTTACAGTAAAGACTAGGAAACAGAGGGGGAAACTGGGTGATGGGTTTGGGGTGATGGACTGGTGATTTGCAAAATTCAGATTTGCAAAAATGCAGTTCAACTACTCAAGTACAGACTTGGTTATGTTATCCTAAAAGCTTCCTTCAATAGCATGGCAATGTGGGGAAATGTGTGATAATGGAATACTTTTGCAGTACTCAGCAGTTGGCAGTTTTGAAGCTAAGTGACACCCCCAATCCACTTATCACAGTTTGGTTTTTTAAAGACTTCTCTGGGTTTTGTGTTGACAGAAGCAAGTCTCCATTCATCTATAAGACAGAGAAACCCCGGCAGGATCAATCCTCAGATTTGGTGTATTTTTCTCAAGAGACTGATTGTTGGGACAAATAACTCTGTTTACTATTTTGAATCATGGTGGGGTGGGGTGTGAATGGGACCCATCAACATTGGCTAACCTATTGGATCTTACCAAGATTCTGCTTTGTACTAGTTTCCAAATTGCATATTTTATTTTGGGACTGTCTCCTTTCACCTCAGCTTTTAACTTGGATGGGCAACTATTAGGTGTGAAGGCCATGGTCTGCCTCCACGGTGTGAGGCAGTGTGCCTCTGAATCCCAGTTGCCGGGAATCCCAGCTGAGGAGAGGGCTGTTGCCTGCAGGCTTTCCCCATGGAAATCTGGTTGTGCACTGTGAGAGCAGGATGGGCCCCTGGCCTGATCCAAGAGACTTTTTCTTAAGAATTAATGCAGCAAAATGCACAACTTCAGAGTACCCACAAGGAGAGCTTTTAACAATGCCCAGTTATTGTTCTCACACTGTAAACCACATAATTCCCCATGCTTCAAATGGTGCATTCGCCCATCTTCCGTCATGTCAATTTTCACTGACATTTTACAGGACAAGGAGTAAGATGCACACTGAACTGTTAAACCTACATTCTACATTAAGTGAAGAGAAGATTCACAGTATGAGAATGTGCAAGCTAAAGGAACAAGTCCGGTGGTATCAATTAACTTCAGATGTACAGTGAGCCAATCTGCACATATCAGACATTAATGTGCCGTCTGAAAGAAATACAGTAAGAATGTATATCAATTATAACAGAAATTCATTAGACACCAACATTTGGGAGCTTCCAAATGGGTGCTTCTTGTGGGATGGATGCTTCTCATATATGCAGGTGGGTTTTTTTGGGGGGGAAGGGGGGCAGCATTCACATGATGATGCCAACCTGTCCCTGCTCTGTCCCTGCAATTTAATCTGGATTCATCCCTTCTGGGGGAAACCCAGAGTAGAACATTAATGTAAAAGCTACAATGGCTAAGAATCCCTCTCTCTGTGTGCCAAGTCCCAGATAGTATTGTGAGGTGGAATTCTAGCTTCTCACTCTCTGTCCTGATAAATTGTTCTCATTTTATTTGTTCAGACCATAAATTAGGTTTGAATAATATTCAAAATTTAAATTTCTCTACAAATGCCACAGGCTAGAAGTAAGTATATGTAAAAATGCTTCTGAAAAGAATGTTTGGAAAAGAATAATTTTTATCTGAGGCATGATGCGTTACTTACAGAAGTCCCATACTGTTACTTCACTTTTGGTATTTTTATACTCAGGAAAACATGTTAATTTTATAAACTAGAAAGTTTTTAAAATGTGAAGATGAAATACACATTCTGTCTCTTAACATGTTTTCAAATGTACATGTCTAAAGAATGGCATAGAGGAGATTAACAAATGAAGGCTTCTATAATTTACTTCCTCTGGACTAGTACAGTTAGATTTAATAGGACTTCTTCAGAGTAAAAAGCTGTGGATTGTAGCCAAAGAACTGCTAAGTAATTGCAGACATAGTAAATTTATTGTTCCTATGACTGAATAATTAAAGCACAATCTAAACTCTAGCAAACTATGTGTCTGAGACATTTTACATCTGCTTTGGGCAAAAGCAGCAGAATATTCCCACAAAGCGGGAAGACACCCCCACCCCCCGGCCCTCCTTACTTAGGCTTTACAATTCATATTTATAAATGGGAAGCCAATGGATTTTGTTCCATTTTTTACATGTATCTTTGCAGCTGATACTAAAGCAAAGCCACACAAAACTAGTCCTAATTAATGTATACTTTTTATGATATAAAGTACCCAGGGCAACGAGGTGGAGACATGTTTCACTTAATTATTACTTATGCATCCACTTGTATATTTAATGAACAAGTCGGTTTAAAGAAACGTATTCATTTTTTCTTCTAAATACAAATAAAGCATGAGCATTCATTTCCAAAAAGGTTTACATTAAATTTTCTCTGTAATGACTGATGCCTGTGCATCTGTATAATATGGCCTTAGTTGAGATCGTAGGCTGCCAGTTGCATTCTGGTCTTTACTTGTAAATCTTATAAGCAAGAAGCCTAAAAATATTGTTGTCTTCAAATAATGAATGTATCTTTCCCCACATTTTCTGCACTCTACAAATTATACGTGTCATTATAGGTTTACAGCCTGCATTTATATCTTTATAGTATTTTCTGCAAAATAGCTTTGCTATTGTTGTCCATTGGTGTTTCATTGGGTGCCCACAATGTACAAAGCATTTTACATATTTCATGTGTGCATTAGGACATATAAAATAATGTTGTGATTTACATAGCTGGGGGAAAGTGTTCACATTGTTCTGAAACAATGTAAAGTTATGAAGTGCTCAGATAATGTTCATATCTCTCTCTCTCTCTCTCTCTCTCTCTCTCTCTCTCTCTCTCTCTCTCTCTCTCTCTCTCTCAATGCCTAAAATATTCCACCCCTGAAAAGAAATGAAATAAGAAAGGATTATTTTGTCTTGTAATAGATAAGGGGGGGGGGTGGAATGAGCCTTGGGGGCTTCATTTAAGGCAGCTGGCTGGAATAGGACCCAGATCTTCAAGTAAGTGACATTAAGTTGTGGTCAAGAGAAGCAAACTGGCAAAAAAAGCTGGTTCTGTGTTTACTGTGAATATGCCGTGCGGGGGGGGGGGGGGTCACAGCCCAGCAAAACAAATACTGAACATCTGTTTAACCTACAAAATTGTGCTACGACCAGAATGGAGTTGGTTGTTTAAAGAAGCACCAGCTCCTCACACTAGCTGAGCGTCAGTACAATCTCTCCCCCCACTTTTAAAATCCTTTGTAACAAATGCAGACCTGCAAAGTTCAGAATGAGGACCACACAGTTTTGCCACTCCTTCTGGAACCAAACAGCTGCATTCCATTGTGCTGTGCACCGACGTTTTTATCTGGTATGGTGAATATCACAGTTCTCTCATATAAGATGCAAAACAAATGAAAAGCGACTTGGACATGACTCTGGAGGGCCATCCGAGGGATGTTATGATTGAAAATGAATTTTCTTTTACTTTGTTTTAAGATCCTATTAGGATCAGAAGCAAATCATTCCCATGTAGTAATTGGTTTTTGAAATGTTGAGCCTATCTTGGAACTAAGCTTTAACCACACACAAAAATAAGTAGCCTTCCTAGCCTGCAGGATAGTATCAGACAAGGAGAGTTCTTTATGGATTTTGCCATGTGAAAGCCCTGTCATTCCCAGCTTACAGACTTACAGACAATAAATCTAGGCTAGGCAAATAGCAACATGCCTAAAGGCTATCAAATCATTCCAGCTGGGATTATGACTCCACATCTCCATCCAACACATTTGCTGCATTACTCATTTGCCATCCCCACCTCCCCAAATATTTCCAAGGTGCGGCATGCCACCCAAGCCCACAAGCTTTGCCCAGAGTGAGAAGACTGACCCACATACCACTTTGGCAGTCATCCTTGGTTTTACCCTGACGTTGGCTAGTGTGAGGCAGACATTGACCAGGCTCCTTCCATCCTCCACACCGAAAAGGCGTAGCTGAGCCGCTCGTGAGCCACATAGCTGCAGCTGGTCATCTTATTGTCCATCTCATCACTCTGCAGGACCTGGTAGAGGAAGTCTATGTACCTGGCAGCAAGCTTGAGAGTCTGGATTTTACTGAGTTTGTCAGAAGGCAGGGTGGGAATGATTTTCCTCAAGGCTGCAAAAGCTTCATTGAGGGACTGAGTCCTCTGCCTCTCTCGGACATTGGCAAGGATCCGCTGGCTTTGGAGCTCCTCGTAGGACTGTGCGCTGGGGCTGGACTTCTTCCCCCGCTTGCCTGGGTTTGGGCTTCCATCTTCGCTGGATTTCTTGCTGTATCTCCTCTTCCTTCCCAGCCTCTTTGGCTGCCTCTCCAGCTCCTCTTCACTGGTCCCCAGGCTGTCCACAGGAGAAGCAGGAGGGCTAGAACTTTCTTCCATTCTTTCTGTAAGGAGGGGAGGGAGAGAGGGAAAGGAATTCTCCCCCCTCCTCAAGTGGTGGGTGTCTCTGTGTTTTTAAAAGTGTGCTTTAAATTCCTGAGACAGAGCCTTTGGAAAAACAGGAGGGTTTTGCTGAGCAAACGTTTTCCAGGTCTCCAGAAGGGATCTAATTTCAAGGACCAGGCTGTGCAAAAATTGAGGTCTTGGAGAGAGGAAGTTATTCTAACTTTTTTGGAAACTTTAGCTGAGCTCAGTTGCTAAATAGTTGTCAGAAATGAGGGAGATGCAGGGCTGGTTTCTGATTGGACAAGCAGGCCAGTGGGAGGAAGGCATTTCCCTCAGCTAAACTTTTACAGTTTTGTGTTACACTTAGCAAAATCCTGGACATGCACCTCCAGTAAGATACAACTACAACCTTCTCCCCACATCCCAAATTTTGTATGTATATATCTGTGGCTACGTCAAACCCTCCAAATTAAGCTAATCAGAAAGGAACTGTTTGTTTATTTGCTGACATGTGTCTGCAAGCCTTTAAAGAAGAATGTCAGCTGAAGCTCCTATCTGTGAAATAGAAGTTGAAGGTTTACCGCTCATCCACACTTCCGCTTGTCACACCATTTTCCCTCTGGAAAACCCAGAGTTTACCACTGAATCAGAACAAACGTAATTTGGCTTTTCTGAGGATTGATGTTTGTTTTGATTCAGCGGTAAGCAGTGGGTTTCCCCAGGTAAAGCAGTGGGACAAATAAAAAACCACCCGGACCTGGGTCTCAAAAGCACAGGGCAAGTGGAAAATGTCCGGGAGACCTGCTTTCTAGGCACAGGACAATAGGAAGTGTACACAGGCCCTAGCTTATTGGGACAGGGAAAAAACAACACCCCAATTATTTTGAAGGTTATTGACAACCATCAGATTTCCTCATTACTATTTTACACATTCCTCTTTCACAGCCCCCTCTCCAGCTATTTTATTCCTAATACATAGAAGGAATGCCCACTATTCATGTTTTCTTTTTAATGCAATTCGTACTCAGAGTTCTTCAACAATGAACCCCCAATCTTTATTTGATACAACACATTACAGGTGAGAACAGTTAATGAATGGCAAATTACTAATGTTTTGATCAGGACTTAAGAGCAGGAGCAAATAAGCCAACTTTTTGAAATAAAAGAAGAGAAAGGAGGAAACTCTTAACTACAGCCTCTAAAACTGGCATTTTCCAATGGAGAATTATCACCAACAACATAGCTAGAAGCAACCACAATCTGTTGTCTGCTAGATTGATTGGAGAGCTGGAATTCCCTGCTGCAACCAGCTGGCTATTATTCAAGAGAAAGCATCACTTTCAGAAGGAAATGTTTTCAGGCTCAGCAGTCAGCACAAAAGTTAAAAAGCATCAAAGATTTGCCAGATTTAAACCTGGTTTTGAGACCCATGGACCTGCTTCATTGTGTTATGGTGGCCTGTGCAAGGAGCATGCAAAAAGGCTGCGCGCCTAATTCAACAGCCACATCCATAAATTTACTTAAACTGGTCATTTGTTGTCCTACAAAAGCTAGCTCTAAAGGATTTATCCTTAAGCAATCTGAACCAAAAGCAGGATGCATGTTCAATGGCAGGCACAGTGGCATCTCAAGTAGTTAAGCAACAAAATGTATTTCTGACTTCACTGTTTTGAAGGTTATATGATGAGACCAAAATCATAGAATCATAGAATCATAGAGTTGGAAGAGACCTCAAGGGCCATCGAGTCCAACCCCCTGCCAAGCAGGAAACACCATCAGAGCACTCCTGACATATGGTTGTCAAGCCTCTGCTTAAAGACCTCCAAAGAAGGAGACTCCACCACACTCCTTGGCAGCAAATTCCACTGTCGAAGAGCTCTTACTGTCAGGAAGTTCTTCCTAATGTTTAGGTGGAATCTTCTTTCTTGTAGTTTGGATCCATTGCTCCGTGTCCGCTTCTCTGGAGCAGCAGAAAACAACCTTTCTCCCTCCTCTATGTGACATCCTTTTATATATTTGAACATGGCTATCATATCACCCCTTAACCTCCTCTTCTCCAGGCTAAACATGCCCAGCTCCCTTAGCCGTTCCTCATAAGGCATCGTTTGCAGGCCTTTGACCATTTTGGTTGCCCTCCTCTGGACACGTTCCAGTTTGTCAGTGTCCTTCTTGAACTGTGGTGCCCAGAACTGGACACAGTACTCCAGGTGAGGTCTGACCAGAGCAGAATACAGTGGCACTATTACTTCCCTTGATCTAGATGCTATACTCCTATTGATGCAGCCGCGTCACACTGCTGGCTCATGTCAAGTTTGTGGTCAACCAAGACTCCTAGATCCTTTTCACATGTACTGCTCTCAAGCCAGGTGTCACCCATCTTGTATTTGTGCCTCTCATTTTTTTTGCCCAAGTGCAATACTTTACATTTCTCCCTGTTAAAATTCATCATGTTTGTTTTGGCCCAGTTCTCTAATCTGTCAAGGTCATTTTGAAGTGTGATCCTGTCCTCTGGGGTGTTAGCCACCCCTCTCAGTTTGGTGTCATCTGCAAATTTGATCAGGATGCCCTTGAGTCCATCATCCAAGTCGTTGATAAAGATGTTGAATAAGACCGGGCCCAAGACAGAACCCTGTGGCACCCCACTAGTCACTCTTCTACAGGATGAAGAGGAACCATTGATGAGCAACCTTTGGGTTCGGTCAGTCAGCCAGTTACAAATCCACTGAGTGGTAGCATAGTCAAGTCCGCATTTTACCAGCTTCTTTACAAGAATATCATGGGGCACCTTGTCAAATGCCTTGCTGAAATCAAGGCATTTGAAATATTGGCTCAGAAGCAAGTTGACCACTTAACACATCATGGGACACACTGGCCATGATGTCCCTACAGAGCAGCCTTTCCCAACATCTGATTCTTAGATGTTGCTGGACTACAACTCCCATCATGCCTAGCCAGCATAGCCAGTGGTCAAGGATGGTGGGAGTTATAGTTCAAGAACATCTGGGAACCCAAGTTAGAGAAAGATTGCTATAAAGGAATGTTGAAATTATGCTAAGTGTGGCAGAAACCTGTCATTAGTGAGTGTGTGAAGCATTAAGCATAAGTATGTCACTCAGCTCAACATCAAAGGTTTCCTATTGATTGAAATTTCTATATCTTCCTCTGCAGCCTGTCTGGCTATTGTAGTTTGATTCCTTCTTTTCCCATCGTAGTTAATTATTTTCCTTCCTTCCCCCGGAGAAAGAGAGAGAGAGAATTTGTTATCAATTAAATGGGATGATATTTATGGCATTTTGCCAATCCATCAGCTATAACATATCACCTCTAGTGATGACTAAGGTTCTCAAGTACTTTAAGCATCTTGCTCCTGGGAGCTCACCTTGTGTGAGCCGTAAGGCAGGAAGTCTGTGCTTCTTGCTGCACCTCAGTCACAGATCCATGGTTCATCTCACACATTCGCCTCTTGTAATGAAAACTGCAAAACTAGCCTTTGCAGTGGTGCAGGGGAGGCTCTTGTAGCAAAAGTTGTGAAGAAGGGAACCTGTGGAGCTGTTTACATGTTTCAGTTTCCACCTGAAGCCAAAGGGGGCAACTTTGAAGCTACAACCTTCTTACTAGAGATGGGTTAATATGTCAATTTCACTTTCTCTGTTTCTCATTTTTCCAATCACCACATTTTCACATTAGGTAAAGGTAAAGGTACTCCTGCCCATACGGGCCAGTCTTGACAGACTCTGGGGTTGGTGCGCCCATCTCACTCAAGAGGCTGGGGGGCCAGCACTGTCCAGAGACACTTCCAGGTCACGTGGCCAGCATGACTAAGCTGCATCTGGCGAGCCAGCGCAGCACACGGAAACGCCGTTTACCTTCCCGCCAGTAAGCGGTCCCTATTTATCTACTTGCACCCGGGGGTGCTTTTGAACTGCTAGGTTGGCAGGCGCTGGGACCGAGCAATGGGAGCACACCCCGCCGCGGGGATTCGAACCGCCGACCTTTCGATCGGCAAGCCCTAGGCGCTGAGGCTTTTACCCACAGCGCCACCCGCGTCCACATTTCCACATTAGCTTGCAATTATTTTATGATGATGATGATGATGATGATGATTAAATGCCCTCATGAAAATTCACCAGAATTTTAGTGTGAATTTCTCCTACTTTATGTCAATTTTTGCATGTAATTTTGCGCAATATATGAATTTTCTCTCTGTGCAGAGAGAAGAAATACTACAGTAGATCTGCAGCAGCACAACCAGATGCCTTCATCTGCCCCGGCTGCAACAGAACATGCCTCTCCCCTATCAGTCTCTACAGCCACAGCAGGTGCTGTAACTCTCCAACAGTTTGACTTCACCCCACAAAGGCACACTCCTTCATTGTCTCCCGAGACAGATGGATGCCAGCAACAACAATATGCATTTTAAACTCTTTTTATTAGAGATTTTCTATAAATAATTAAGATAATAAACAAGAAAAATGAGAAGCTTCCACATCCCCTTCATTAGCACAGTGCAATGTTGCATTGTTTATCTACTAATATATGCATTTATATGCACATTTTACACGGGTGTTTGCATTTTTGTACACATTACAAACAGGGTGATTGTCTTTCGGTTACCATCTGGTTTTAAAACAGTACAAATTAGTTTAGTTTGCCTTTAAATATAGACTGAATCAAATGTCTCCCTCACCTCTACTTGTCACACAAATGTAGCATTCAATGTTGTCGTAACAGTTAAACCTTTAAGCCAACCCCCCCCCCTTTTTTGTTTCCTTTTCCTTTTGAAGATTGTATCCATGCCATCACTGCTGACGGTGTGGACCGTTGCAAGGAGATCTAGAGCTTTTCCCGTCTCCAGGAAACTTCCTCCATTGAGAGGCCTGTTTGGCAGATTATAGATTACTGTCTATAAGATGCACCAGACCACAAGACGCACCTAGTTTTTGGAGGAGGAAAACAAGAAAAAAAATATCTGAATCTCAGAAGCCAGAACAGCAAGAGGGATCGCTGCGCAGTGAAAGCAGCAATCCCTCTTGCTGTTCTGGCTTCTGGGATAGCTGCGCAGCCTGCATTTGCTCCATAAGACACACACACATTTCCCCTTACTTTTTAGGAGGGAAAAAGTGAGTCTTATAGAGCAAAAAATACGGTATCTCCCAGCTTTTCAGAAGTCTGTGGCCCTTTCTCTTTCTTCATGGCAGGTGGGGCTTCACTCCACCTTCTCGGCTTCTTTTTTTCATGGTTTTTTTCTTATAGATTCTGTTGTTATAAAGTTGCTTTCTTTTTTTAGCTTCTGATAGCAGAGTCAGTTTGAGAGCCAAATAGGACAAGTTAAACAGGATATTAAATTTTAAACAAACAAATAAAGCGTTGCACCATTGAAATGGATCTCCTTCCCACCATCAACCAAATAAGTTATTCAATAAGGTGCAA
This sequence comes from Podarcis erhardii, assembly GCF_964252035.2. Taxonomy (NCBI): domain Eukaryota; kingdom Metazoa; phylum Chordata; class Lepidosauria; order Squamata; family Lacertidae; genus Podarcis; species Podarcis erhardii. The sequence continues at coordinate 135,791,779 of NC_138497.1, read as the reverse complement.
AACCTTGCTTGCATGTTTGCTTAGAATAAAAACTCAAGGAAATATATAGGGAAAACTGCTACATAGGGATTTTCTGGAATCTGCTGCAAACATGAGCACTTGCACTGCGTTTCATTTTTACAGAAACAGACATATAATTTCAGGGCAGGTTTTCTGCAAAAGCAATAAAGGTAATAGGAGTTATTTTTGGCTTGGAAGAAACAGAGACAGAAAGGGAGAGGGAGACCAGTTTCCAAAATTCCACATGCCAGCATTCCCTTTCAAAACCCATTTGCCACAGAGACTGTCATTGGCTCAGGACCCCAATGTGAGCTGTGGGAATCTTTATTTTGCCTCCCCCCCAGTCTTCTGGTCAGTGTGCTTTCCTTTATTGAAAAGCCATTACCTTGTGATAAATTAAGACGTGGCTGTGCCTGTCTGATTTGACTGAAGAACAGGGAAGGTAAAGCTTCTTGCCTGCTTGTTGTCCCTGAAAAAGAAGACTCGTGGTACTTTTCCAAACTTCCAGTTAAAACTCCTGATAAGAAGTTTTGTGGTTATTTTTGTGCAAACGTATTGGGTGGTGCTGAGAAGCTAATGCAAATCTGGCTACTTGCTAATATATTTTAGAATTCATTTGAATGGTCTACAAAAAAAGGCAAGAACCAAGGTTTTATTGCGATATCTATGTGCAAGATAATATGTTTTCACAAAAGAAAATTGTGGAGAAATTGTAGTAGTAACCTTATCACAAGGTGACTTTGCCTCTTTCAAGTGGGCTGATGTCTGCATCTGGGAGAGGGAGAAATTAGTGGGCAAAGAAGTGGGGCAACAGCAAAAGTACTGTTAGGAGTTGGGGGGGGGTGTCTGACGAGACCCTTCTAATTGCTGGATCCAGCAAGTGTTAAAATCTAATCAAGGGTTCTAATTCTTGGAATAACCAGGCTAGCCTCCTGGTGAGACCCTTTTGGAGTGCTGATGCTGTGAGCCCCTCCATCGTTGGCTCAGGTTGTATTTATTTGGAATGAAACCATATATCATAAAGACACCACAGTCTCTGCTGTGCCTCCTTTCCGAAAGGAAAAAGGAACCTGGGCCTGGAACCCCTGGAATCCTGCATTGCACATAGATTGGGGTGGCAGGCAACTGTACTGAGAAGAGAGTGGCCCTATAGAGGAGAGTGGCAGGCTGCTTTCTGAAATCCCTACGTTCTTCATTCTCGTGATCAGCTGGTGCACTGCTGGCGGAAGAATTAAATTAGAGCAGCTTGGTCATATTACAGTCCCGTTGCTTTCCTGTGCCAGAAAAGGAAAATGCACAGCTATAAGGGTCCAACCAAAATGCCTTGATCTTTCTGGAAAGGCATCCAGTGGGTTCAAATAGGCACAAATTTAATCTAAAGAGTATGTTCCTGTTTAATAGTCCTTCCTAAATCCTTGATTTTTATTTTATATGGATTTATTTTTAATTGTGTGCTTCGCCATAATAGTTTTGCTGGTGAAGTGTGTGTGTGTGTGTGTGTGTGTGTGTGTGTAAAGATAATTATGTAGATTCACAATCTCTGCAGCCAATCTGAATGCAGCATTCCTACAATTCATATAAAATAGTTGTTTTGAACACTGTTGGTGGCACAATTAAGAGTTAATTAAATACAGAAATAGAAACTTGCTTTTTTCATTTGTACTTCAACATCTGCACACCAACCAGCATAGTGGTTTTCTGTACTGCAATCATACATACTGTTAGCAAGTGTTTCACATTATCTTCCATTTTGCCAGCCACACTTGCACACTTGAAGTCAAAGAAGAAGAAACAGTGAGAGCCTGATGATTCTGCTCCTACAAGGAGGTTCTCTTTGTGTGTCCTATTCTTCTACTAATATTGGGGAGTGATGGCACAATGTAATAGATGGAGATACATTAGCCGGTGCTTAAATGCAAAGTGCACAGGGCCTATGGAGAAGGGGAGTTTAAGTTGGCAGTGTCTGAGGGCAAAGCAAGCCGCTCTGAGGCCAGCAACTCCCGAGCCAGGACCAGGCAAAATCAGTGACAGTGAGTGGCGCTCTGGCTGGCAGCTGGCAGGCCTGATGAATCACCCAACTGGACCCACTGCCACAGAACCAGCTAGGATGAAAAGACTGATTTTGCAGGTTTCCCTCCCTCCTTCCCTGGGATAAGTGCAAATCTGGAGCAATGAGAGGTAGGAGGAGAAAGACAAAGAAGGTGATGAAGCAAAGTGGCCAAATGCCTTACTTTTTAGGGGACAGGCCTCTGTTTAAAGGGCTCTCTAGTCCAAGTTTTGTTTTAAAATACAAAGCCATAAGAAGGAAGGGCAGCAGGGGCCTTGAAGTTGCCCCTCAACAGCCCTTGGGCAGAACAGACTGAGCAGAAACGGAGCCCACCAGGCTTCCTCACTATAGTGAGATAGATTGCATTGTCTGAATTATAGTAATTATATGTACACTTGCACACACACACACACATTTTATGTAAATCTGTGTTTTTTGTGTGTGATGTATTTCCTCTTCTTGCCATTGTGCAAGTGGGCACTGTGACGTGGTGACAGAACAGGTACTTTGCCCCATGCCCTTAAGGGGAGAACCCTCCCGTTCCCTCATTTCACCTCCCAGAAACATGGACACCACCAGGCATGTGACCATTTTATCTGAGGCTTGCTTAGTTTGTTTTATACATTTATATCCTGCCCTTTGTCCTATAAAAACAGTGAAAGACAAAAGGCAAACAAAAGACTTAAATACTGAAAACTCTGTAGGATTTTAGAGGCGAAATAGGAAAAGCTCAACAGCAACTTTGTTCATGTTCTGAAGGTCATAAAGAAAAGAGGCTGTCACTTCTCCCATGATGGCACATGAGAAAGAGGTCCAGTCTTGCCCTGACAATGGAACCACTTTTCACACCAGAAATTAGCCTTCGCTCTGCCACTGCAATGGTGTTCAAAAAGGATCCATACTAGGACTGTGGAAGAAGCCCATACCCAAAGCTGTACAAATACTGGAAACTGCTCAGAGTGGCTGGGGAAACCCAGCCAGATGGGTGGGGTATAAATAATAAAATTAGAATTTTTTATTATTAAATTCCCTGTAAGAAACAATAGATTCCATCTGAAGAACGACAGCATGTTTTTAGAACAAGAAGCAACATTTCTGGTTAAAAATAATAAGGGTCACACTGGTAACCCTCCCTTCTTGCAAAGTGGTAGTGTTTCAAACTGTGCCCACCTAAGAGCCCCACTAGTACACAATCAGAGGTGCCAGAACTCACCATGAACGCCTCCCTTGTTCTCTTGTGATGGCAATGGCACCTGCCTGAGAGGGGCCGGAACTGAGTTCTGGTGAGTTCCAGCTGGGGGGGGGGGAGCCCTACCATTACTCATATCATACTTAAAACATCCAGGAAAAGAAATTCACAATTAGCAACTACGATTGTGAGCATGGCCGGCTGCATGAATTGTACAGGGCAGGATAAGTTTGAAAAGGTCGCTGCTTGTGGAAAATAAACTGCTTGGGCATGTGGCGATAGGATTCTAGTTGGTTGGTTATGCGGAAACTGATTTTCTCTTCATTTCTTTGAAGCCTGACAAGGAATTGGAGAAGCCTGTGCCTCTTTTCCTGGAAGTAAATCCCACCAAACTTAGTTTCCTAGGATTTATGCAGAAGGCTGGCTATAGTCCTTCTGTGGAAAGACAAATGTTTGTACCTTAAAGAGTGTTTGCTATCTAGAAAGAAGAGACGCATCCTGAAGACTTTCTACCTAGTTCCTGAGGGAGGAGAACAATACAAGTTCTCAAGGACACTTTCATTTATTTTTACTTCCTTTAGTGAAGGGTTAAGTCTTAACATTAAATGCAAATGCTGGGAGTGAATGCTGAAATGAATATAAGGAATAATTAAAAATTAGCTATATTAAGAGTCTTATTGCATGCATGCGTGCTTGTAAGTTGTTTTGATTCACAGGACAGTGCTGGGGATGGTTTGATATTTTACCACATTTCTGTGACAGTATATATTAATAATAATACAATAACAACAACAACAACAACAACAACAACAACAACAACAACAACAACAATGTTTAGAGAACACATTGTGCCAGTTCAGGGGGCTCCCAGATGAGCAGTCCCACCTGGCTCTGCATCTGTACAGATGCTGACATTTGCGCACACTGACACCTCCCGTTCTGGATCAGGGTGAGTTATGAGTAAGGTAGAGGTAAAGGGACCCCTGACTATTAGGTCCAGTCGTGACCGACTCTGGGGTTTCGGCACTCATCTCGCTTTATTGGCCGAGGGAGCCGGCGTACAGCTTCTGGGTCATGTGGCCAGCATGACTAAGCCGCTTCTGGCGAACCAGAGCAGTGCACGGAAACGCCGTTTACCTTCCTGACGGAGTGGTACTTATTTATCTACTTGCACTTTGACGTGCTTTCAAATTGCTAGGCTGGCAGGACCGAGCAACAGGAGCGCACCCCATTGCGGGGATTCGAACCGCCGACCTTCTGATCGACAAGTCCTAGGCTCTGTGGTTTAACCCACAGTGCCACTTTGCACAAAATTCAGAGGCATGGCTTCATCGTAAGCACTGTGATTCTAAAGTTTGTCTATGTTTCTTTTCTTTTAAAATAAAACCCCATATTTCATACTTTATAGTATACCCTATTATTTGAAGTTCCAAGTCCTGTTGGTCTGTACTTGTTAGCATTTGCTGTAAATTTCTGTAAATGCCAATGGATAAAACAATATAAAAATCCATTGACTTGAAAAATAAACACCCCTGTATTCTTTCAAAGGCAGGCGTTTTCCTCCTAATGAATCCAAACAATTATTCAAATGAAATTATATAGGTTTAAACTTACATCTCTGGTGAGATTTCATGAAGGACAGATGGGGCCATATAACACTATAACCTATTGGTTTAATCAAAATATTAATAAATATGCTTTTTGGTTAACTGAAATGAATACTTGTTGAATTCAGATTAGCAGTGCAGTGCTATACATCTACTTGATTGCAATCTTATACCCACTTACCTTGGAGTAAGTCCCACTGAACTCGGTGAGATTTACTTCTGAGTAAGCATACATAGGGTTTTGCTGCCAGCCATAGTCTTGTTCATGAATGAATTTATTAGTTGTATATATTTACTACAGTTGGTGTTATTAATGTACACTTTATAGTGTATGTATTTAGAATTTTATGTGTTCTTTTAGTGTTATTGGGGTGGATATGTTAAAAGTACATGGTTTAAAAATACTACTTTTAAAAATTAAAAAAGGGAGGAGCTCAGAACCACCAAGAGTCACAGAGCAGAAATAAAGTCCTCCCCGCAAAAAGCTGTAACAAACTGGATCTCAGACAAAATCTTTGTTTTGTCTGTCATTGACTATATTTGGGTAGCTTTCCTTAGGGCAGTGCTTTCTTTTTTGTCTGTGAAGGAGAAAGTTTGTATGTGGTTATGGTGATCTGCATCCTGAGCCTAAACATATGCAATGTTGGCATAACATGGTTATAATGCCAATATTGTATACGTCATGATATTACACTGGTGGGAAAATATCAGCGTGCTTCATTGTAACCACAAGACAATGGATCTGGCAAAGGATTTTCCTTCTATAATGGTGTTTCTCTTGTAAGTTATGTCTGATCTCCAGTTATGGATCATGTTATAATTGAGATGAACATAAGCTACATATTATTTATCCTTCAATCAAACGTCTATATCTTTAAGGCAAACGTAAATATTTATAAAGCCCTACTGAGATAATAGTACACCTTCTGATCATGGAGACTTGGCTTAATAAGTAAATGTGCATAAAACTAAATACTGGATCAACACATGCATTCACAGTCCCACAAGTCCCAAGGCTTCCCCTCATGTATAAATTGTCCCCACAGCTCTGAGGGCATGTGCAAAATCTGATCATGCCCAGCTGAAACAAACCAGGAAGTCAGCCTGGTTTGGAAGCACATCTGGCTTGTGACATTTGAATTGGGTTTATGTCCAGTTTCCGCCCCCCCCCCCCGAGCCAACAATTTTATTAGAGAAGTTGATGCTGAAACTTAGTCCATTGTAGCAAGTTCACAGCCAGTTGCTGTGTGAGAACATCTTTGGTGAAGCGCCAATGTAGTTACAGCTGGGTCTGATCACAAGAACCCAGTCAATTAAGAGATTTTCAAAGAATTCTAGTTGATGTGTGGTAATTGAAGGTCTTTTCAAAATACATTTGTTTTAGGAAGCACTGGATGAATCTAGGAATATTGGATCTACTGGGCCCTGGGGGAATGTGTGTTCCTTTAGCAGAGGAACAGGAAACCAGGAAAAGGAGGAATGTTTTGCTCATCATTATCAGCTCTTTCTCTTTCCCTAAGACCAAACACTCAATTTTTGTATGCTGGGGTAGCTGGTTCAACGTCTTTTTACACAGGTAAATATATAGTTGGAATTGGTCACACACACAAGTTCCATAAGAACCAAACTCAGCTATGTTTGCCCATAAGAAAAGGCTCCCAATCCAAAATGCCGCATAATAAAGGTACAGCACGTTGCAGCACTCAGATCTGACACTTGGCTGTGTACCCAAATGGAGGCGCACATCAAAATGTTGCTGTGTGTCTCTGGTCTGTGCCTGCAGCTGTTAAAGGCAGGAGTCCCTGCTCTTACTTCAAGTGCATTTTATATAATTAAAAAGTGCATTCAAGTCCGTGGAGTGCGTCTTCTGCATGCTGCTGAGTGCCAAATTTAGCCTGAGCAGAGGACTGCGGGGGCAATTTAAGCAGACTGACCTTTACTGCAATCTGAGCGGTTTAGAGAATCTTTGACTGAGAATCCAAATGAGCTCCAGCCGTAGCCCTGGCCTGCCTTATGTGCTCTCACCCAGCACTGCCCCTTCCCAAGAACTCGTAAGAGTGCAGAATAAACTACACTAGAAGGCTGTGCTAAATTCCTCTTTCACTAAGTGTTTGCAAGAAGCAACAGCATGATCTTGGCTGCATTTATGGTTAAATGGGGGGTGAGGAGCAGTAGATTTTAAGAATACATTATGTGCTTGTTTTCCTCAAAGTAATTAAAAGTGTTGTCAATAAAAGATGGGTACCGTGTGTGTGTAACAGAGATGAGTACTTTGGCTTTAGAGTGGTCAGATGCAAAAGAGATCAGGCCTCCTGCATCTTTAATAGTTGTGCAGAAGAGTTCTTCAGCATTTCCAGCTTGCATGCCAGGCTGCATCTTCTGAAATCCCTTCTTTTACACAATTACTGGTGCAGAAGCCTTGACCTCTTTTGCATCTGACCAGCCAGCATGGCAACTGTCCTGGGGCCCATTAAATTCAGTATAACAATTGTTGATCAGGTCCCAGAGCCAGTGAGCTGTCTAGCGATAAAGGTGCTCTTGAGAAAAATAAGACGGGGTCTGCTAACATGGAACTACAACATCACCTCCCTCACCCGCACATTTTGGCATTTCTGACTTCAGCTCTAATGGTATCCTTCCTCCTCTGGTTAGTTGGGTGATGTTAGCCTAACAAGTCAGCCAGGCTGTTTGGTTGGCTATTTTCATAGCAAGAAGCTCTATGGAACACACGAACCTGTCCATGCCCTTATATGCACTAATGTCATCTTTGGAGATCCTCTTCTGGTGCCCCTGCTGTCCAAGGCAAGGTACAGATGAGGTCTCTATATGTGAGATAAGTTCTTTAGGGCTGCTTTCCAGTGTTATAGGTAAAATGTAAAAGGTAAAGTCCATCTATGGGGCTTTTCAGGCCGAGGGAGCCGGCGTTTGTCCACAGACAGTTTTTCCAGGTCATGTGGCCAGCATGACTAAGCTGCTTCTGGTGCAACGGGACACTGTGATGAGTGCCAGAGCGCACGGAAATGAAGTGGTACTTATTTATCTACTTGCACTGGTGTGTTTTTGAACTGCTAGGTTGGCAGAAGTTGGACAGAGCAATGGGAGTTCACCCTGTCGTGGGGATTTTAACCGCTTCTCAGCAAGCCCAAGTGGCTCAGTGGTTTACACCACAGAGCCACCACCGCCCCTGGTGTTATACTCTGCCCAGGGAGATACACAAGAAGGCTACGTCTATCTATTTTCATCTCCAGGCAAATCCCTTTTGTTTTCCTGGGTCCTTAAGCCGCTGCTGATATTAGTTTTACCTCTTGCATTGCCTCTGCCTGATTGCGCTGCCTGATATTAGTTTTACCTCCCCATGTTATTCTTGCATTGCTTTTATTTGTTTTTAAATGTTAGCTTTCATTTTCTCCCAGGTAAGTGTGTACAGAATTGCAGCCTTAATTGTCTGCTTGTTTTCTTCCCAACCCAAAGGCAAAAGCTTGCACGATCTGCCACTAGAGGGCAGTGCTAAGCAGCTAAATTTGCATAGTTATTTCAGTTACTGTACATAATAAAGTCTTTCTGAATTTTATTAGTGTTACTATTTTATCATTTTGAACAAGACTGTTTCTCATAGAAGTAAGCTATAAATCCATAAGGAAAAAAGCTGCATGACAGTTTATCATGTAGTATCAAGTTTAGCTATGAAAATGAAATTGCCCAAATAAATATCAAATTATCCCAGGAATATGGAACCACCTCTGTGCTCTGAAGCAGTGTATTTGAATACCAGTTGTTGCTGGACAAACAACAGGGGAGAGTTTTTGCCTTCACGTCCTGTCCTTGGGCTGCTCATAAGCACCTGGTTGGTCACCCTTGAGAACAGGGTTGCTGGAGTGGAGACCTTGATTGATCTGGCAGAGCTCTTTAAATGCTCTTAAATGTCAGAATTGGATGCTATCAACATTTTTCTTAATGAAGCTGCAACAGGTTTGAATCTAATCTCACCACGTCTATCATGCGCTGAAAATACAGTCAGGTTCTTTACACAGCATGTAACTCATTTTACACCACGTAATCCATGATTTTTTAGTCTTGCTCTGATATATGGTTGATATGGCATACTGAACTAACATTACTATCCAGAATATTTGTACAATAAAAGATGGTGTACTTTTTCAACTATCATGTGTTAATTAATTCCTACTTCATGTAATTTCATGGAAGAGTTCCCTCCTCCTCCAAAACAAAGAGCCCACAAACTGAGCAACAGCCAATTGGCCTATGCTGCAAAACCTATTTCAGTTAACTATATACTTTAGAAGAGTTTGCTACAATCTTTTAAAATAGAATAAATGACTTGGATTAAGGAATTGAGGAGATGCTCATCAAATCTGCAGATGACATTGAACTGGGAGAGCTTGCTAATGCTGCAGAAGACAGAATAAAAATTCAAAATGACCGTAACAGATTGGAGAATTGGGTGAAAGCTAACAAAATGAATTTCAGTGGAGACAAATGTAAGGTTCTGCACTTAGGCAGAAAGAACCAGATGCAGAAATATAGGATGGGGGACACCTGGCTTACTAGCAGTACATGTGAAAAGGATCTAGGGGTGATGCAGCAGCAAAAAAGTGAATACTATTCTAGGCTGCATCAACCGAAGTCTAGTGTCCAGATCAGGGGAAGTAACAGTCCCACTCTATTCTGCCTTGGTCAGACCACACCTGGAATATGGTGTCCGATTCTGGACACCACAGTTTAAAAAGGATGTTGACAAGCTGGAAGGTGTGCAGAGGAGGGTGACCAAGATGATCAAGGGACTAGAAACCAAGCCTGATGAGGAATGGTTGAAGGAGCTGGGTGTGTTTAGCCTGGAAAAGAGGAGACTGAGAGGAGATATGAAAGCCATCTTCAGATATCTCAAGGGTTGACACATGGAAGATGAAGCAAGCTTGTTTTCGTCTGGTAGGTAGGACTCAAACCAATGGCTTCAAGTTACAAGAAAGGAGATACAGAAAAACCTTTTGACAGCAAGAGCTGTTTGACAGTGGAACAATCTCCCTCAGGATCTGCCATGGATGCTTTAGCTGATATTCCTGCATTGTAGGGGGTTGGACTAGATGGCCCTTGGTCCCCTGTCCCCTTCCAAGTCTAAGATTCTATATAAAAAATAATGATTCAAGCTTTTGCAACATTCTAAGTGTTTCTTTTTTAAAAGAAAACTTGGTGTACATGTGTATTATCACTTATGAAAGCACTGGTTGTTGTCTAATAGGAAACTCTTGATTCCAGTGCATTTTAATAGAAACTGGGTCTTCAAATCAATCTTGAGTATGTGTTTATTGTTGTTATTTCATTTCAATGTAATAGCTTATGTTTGCTGTGGTGAGAACTTAACGGCTGGTGTCAAGCAGAAAAATCCTTTGAAGCAACATCTCTTAATCCCATTTTATCCAGGACAAGCGGGCTGTCAAATCTGTAGAGAGAGAGGGGGGGGGGAATAGTAAATCTAGTGAAGAAAATGCACAATGACTCAAATGTGCACAAGAAGTTAGCAAGTCATACTTCCATCTCTTTGAAAAAAGTAATTCCATTATTTATGTCCCTCTTGAGCAAAACAGTTAGCTAAGAGTGCAATGAAAAGACGTGCACTTCTGGACAAAGTATTTTAATTTATAAAGATAGGAATGTGTTAAATTGTTATCTTACAATTACTTTCCCCAATGCTACCATATGTTCGATGGAACTAATTGAATTAAAAGACTTAATTAATGTGCAGTACGCTTTCCTTTTAATTAAGCACCTGATTTGCTCAGTGTGTTAGTGACAGTTTGGTCAGGAGGAGCTATTTTGATTTGCACAGAGACTGAACATTTCAGGTCTGCTTCCCTCTTTGCAGTGAGAGTTTGCTTTTTTCATACTGACTGACTGATATCAATAAAGGAACGGCTAGGAAAGCTGGTGTTGCACAATGGCTTACTGGCTGAGCCATCAACAAGGAAGATCCTCAATGAGAGAATTGGTTGACTTCATCTCTCCTCACCCACCCCGGCATGGTGAGATAGCATATGTGAAGTTGACATTGAAAAATGTGACATAGAAACTAAGCATTGTTATTAATAAATGCAAACAGTGATGATAAGTGGTTAATATCAGGCATAAATTAACCACAGTTAATGCACAATGCCTGTACTCCTGCACAGAGTTGAGATTTAAACAGCCTTTGTTGCCTTTAAAGTCTGTTTTTGCTAGGAAGGATCTAAGCATATGCTAAACTCTTCAGTAAAAACCATTTGCTCTTATAGTCACTTGGCTTTGCTTCATCATATCCATAATTGTAATATTCAAGTAGTTTATAGTCTTTCTCAGAACTTAGCATACTCCTTTCCAAAGCAAGCTCACACTGCCACCAAAACTTTAATATTTTTAATTTAATATTCATTTAGCATCAACAGTATGGATAGGTTAAGTTGTTGATGAAGACGATTTTATATAGCACTTATTTAGTTTTCAAAATGTAACCATTACAAGAGTTCCTGTTGAGTAAATGGCTATTATTCTTCCCATAGTCTCCATAGGGTCACCTACTAATTTTATAAAGGCATAATTTGAGCCTGCAGTGTTAATGTCTGTTACAGGCTAGACAAATGGCCAACCAACAACGCTCCCCACAGAAAAATAGAAGGGACAGATGGGGGAAAGGAAAAGGAAAACAAAAGTAAAAAACAGAGAGGAAGGAAGAGGTAATTAATTGATGAATAGAAGGTGGCTCTAATATATTCTTCGTGTAAGCTTATGAAAATCTAAAGAAAACTTTATTCAATTTTTTTCCTATTCATTTTTTATCTTTTTCCCTTTCATCCATTTCTTTTAATGAAAAAACCTAGCTTCTTATTAAGCTGCATATGCTCAAGGGTTCGATTACTACTGCACTCGGCAAAGTTTTCCCCCACTGCACAAAATTTGTCCAGCTACATATTTGAATAAACTATGTCAGACATCCTGATTCATTACACATAAAATTTTATCCACCTGTCTAGCCAGCTAGCTACCATTTCATTTCCACATTTATTATATAGATGTATAATAAATAATTATATAATTAAATTCAGGGTACTGGTTGAATTGTGGCAATTTGCTTTTGTTGATTTAAACTTCGGCACATTTCTATGATTTTCACTGTTTGTAGTGGTTTTCTTAAGTTATTGTTGTTGATGTGGGTTTGTTTGTTTTTCTTTTTTATAGGCTTATGTGGTTACAAAACAGATAAAAGGTCTCTGTGCTTTAATGACCAGTGTAAGCTTATGAAACAATTATTCAGTCAGGGAAGCCCATGATTTACAAGTTTACTTTGCTATATTGCAAACTGAATAGTTACCAAATAAGCAAGATCTAGAAAATGTTAAAGCACAAGGACATATTAAGCAATATAATATTTTTAAAGGGACCTGTCTAAAATGGCCCCAAAACTATTTACACTGAGCATGAATCACAAAAAAGATTGACTATCCTTTCAGACCTGACCAGTCTGTGAACAAGGGAGAATACTATTTTATTTCAGTTTGGTTTAGATGCTATTGTTTTACTGGTTTCATTTTTTTGCAATGAAAGCCAGATTTTAATATAGTATTAGAAAAAAGAAAAAAGAAACAAATTTAAAAAATGAAACAAAGCAAATTCTGTACACTTACCACTTGTATTCCAGACTGCATTCTGATGGCCTTTATATCCGTTTTTCATACATTTCTGCACATAGGATTTGGGGTCAGATCCTGAAGTCAGGATATCACTAAGCAATGCGATGTATGCTATGGCCAGTCTGAGAGTGTCAATTTTGGAGAGACGCTTTTCATAAGGGAAGGTTGGTACATGGCCTCTAAGTTCATCAAAAGCAGAGTTGATGCTGAGCATCCTTTTTCTCTCCCTAATGTTGGCAGCGTGTCTCTGTGTCTTGTAAGGGTGAGCAGGAATGAATCGTTGATATTTAAACTGCAGGTCACTATCATCAGATTGAACCAACAAGGAGCTGTCCAATTCAGCACCACCCTCAAACTGCCGAATCTGCCCACCTGGGTCTGGGAGTGGTATTTGCACATCAGGAAACAATGACTGACAAGAAAAAGGTGGCCAAGAAGAGCCTTCACCTGTTGGAGTAGAATGGTCAAGTAGAAAATGATCTGGCTGAGAGGAGAGTTGATCAGTAGAATCCACATCGACCCAAAATTGAAAATCTAATACTGAATCTTCTTCAAAATTACAACAAGACAATTCCATTATGTTTGCCTTTGAACTGTACTTAATCCAGTTGAAAACCAGCAAACTGATTGCAGGTGAAAACTAGGAAAAATTATCTGGTGTCTTGACAAAATCTCAAAACTCAGAATAACATCAGCTTGTTATTGCTGCAAACACCTATAAAATTTTAATCCAGAGCTAGACAGAATTGAAGCTTTAAATACTTGAAACCTTCAAAAGAAACGGCTCTTGTTCTATTATCTCTTGGCTGTCCTGTGATAGCAAACAACTACTTTCTATTGACTTCCAGATTGAAAACCCATTGATGTCATTCCCAAGTTTCTCTGCAAGATCATTCACCTTACTCTTTGCCTCCTATTTGTGGAACATACTCTAAAAACACTTGTTTTTGTAGAAAGAGAAAAGAGAATAAAGCTCTTCTTTTTATCCCTTTAAAGAGGTTAACAGAATGTTGTGCAGCTGATTGAAAAAGAACAGAATTTATCCCTTTATAATGGTGTCAGAAACATATGATGCTGCCCCTTTGATGCAACAAGACCACTTGGATCCTCCGATTTTTATTTTTAAATAAGGAACAAGTGAAGTGACTGGGAAGAAGGATCAATGCAAACCTGCTGTGTTGAACTGGAATACAAATATCTGATACTGTTGCGATCTCATAATAGCTAGTTAAACCAATACGGTTTTATTTTAGTCTATGTTTTAAAAAATTACATTACATTTTCTAAAAGTCTGGAATTCTGAACTGAAGTAGCAGATTTCATCACAATATCCACTGATCTAGTCTAGAAAGCATAAAGTACAGATATGTTAGCACAGAAATTGTTAATATCTAATTAAGTCAAAATAGGCCACTGTTTAAGGTTAAGTGGGTGGTGGATAAAAAGAACAAGCCAAGCAAGGCTCATTTGGAATGCTACATCCCTGCACAGAGAACAAAGCCTATATATAAAAAGAGCCATGTTGATCTGCATCCTAACCATGGTTCCTTCTATTGGCTTTAAAGCTTTTAAAGACTTAAGGTGAGTTGACCCGCCAGAGGTTGCTGATCTCCCATCATTCTTGGTCATTGGTCGTGCTTGCTAGAGCTGATGAGTATTGCAGTTTAGAAATACCTGAAGGGCCAAAGCTTCCCTACTCCTGACTCCTCTAAAGGTTATCCGAAGAAGGCCTACCTTTGTTTCCAAACAAGTCTCTTTTCCTTGCCAGTCTACTGTTGTCAACTTCCCCTGCACTCGATACAGAGAGACTAGACTACTGCAATGCCCCTTGTATGGGACTGCCTTTAAAAACAGTTCAGAATATGGCCTCCAAAAGAAGCAAGGGGTGCTGGAAGGGAGCTGGGCAACTGGAACATCAAGAGTCACCCAGTTTCTACCAGTTCTTCTATTATGTTAAAGGAAAACTGAAGTGCCCAGCAGTGAAGTAGGAGAAGTGCTAAAGGGAATAAGAGCTTCTAGAGGCAGAGGGAGTGAACAGCAAGAGACACCCGAGGCGCCTACTGAAGTCATCCTTTATGTCTATATGTCACCCAAGGACTCTCTTTAATTTAAAGGCATGTCTGTATGAAAAAGACCAGCCTGCAGCAGGAACTGTTTTGTTTTTTAAAGCAATAATCTACCTCAAGTTAAACATAATACTTGATATTTAGAGGATACATTATTTTCCACATCTACATTTAAAAAAATATTTGTGAGTGGGTAATTTGATCTGTAACAGGAAAATTTCAGGAACATCTTCTTGCATAGACTCTACTAACTCACAGCTGGTTACTAGAGACCCTGCTTCATGTACCTCCACCATCTGATATGCTGTGGGAATTTACAGGAGTCGGGGGCTTCTTGGAGATAATGCTAACGGAGCTGTTTTCTGGAGGAGGTTTGTGTGACTTTCATTTTATGATTAGATGGCATGTTAGGACAATTGTGCTTTATAGAGCCTTCAGGCTGAGTGCTTAGCTGTTACTGATGCTTCATATATCCAGGGGTGTTGCAAGGGGTGTGTGGTCTGCCCCGGGTGTCATGCCGAGGTGTGTGTGACAAAATCCCCCCCAGGCGGATTGGCGTGGTGGCGCTCACATCCCCGGCGTGTGGATTTTCATGATTGGAGCAATAGCTGCCATGAAAATCCACCTGCTGATTGTGCAAACATGCCCAGTGGGCAGCGCTGGCCACTGGGGATGCACCACCCGGCGGGTGGAGTGTGCATCCCTGGCGGGCAGCGCCGCACAGCAGGCGTATTTGTGCAATCAGCAGGCAGCACAGGTACTCCTGGGAGGATTGGGTGCCACTGATGGCACCCACGGGAGGATCGGCACACCCCCTGGGCAGATCACCCCGCCCCCCAGTGCATGTCCTATTTGCCGCTCTGGGTGCCTGAGCGGTTTCTTCCACCATGGCATATATCTACAGCCAGTGCTTTTTTTCTTTAAAAAAAATGTTTAGGGTTACTCTCATTTTGACTGAAGAAAATCACCCTTTTATAGTTCAAATCAGGAAAAATAGATACAGTAAATGGACAAAAGTACAAAGATTCACAAAATGTTTAGGGGTATGCGTACCCCTGCATACCCCCCCCCCCGAAAAAAGCACTGGTTATATCAGTACAGAAAGGTACCAAGCAATCGGTTGTAATATAATTATATATTTAATAAAATATTTTTTATACCAGTACTACACCTTGTTATTACAACTTGATGTATTAGAGAACAGATCAAAATAACTATGAAAAGTAATTTACGGTATTTGCCAGGAAACTATTTTTACTCAATTATTGCTTTTGCTCATTTACCAAATGTTGTTTTTTTAGATGCAGTAAAGAATAAAGAAGGCAAAACCAAATCTAACATGATCACTTGCAGAAAAAACGTAAGATTTAATACACATTCTTACATTCTTAATTGACTGGTGGATCCTATAGCTAAATCTACATATCAATAGTTTTCTTCTTTTTATTATACATTACCTGTTGCTTGATTTTTCAATTTGAAATTGCAATGGACCAGATTCCGGATGGTTGCCAGGAAAATCATCCTGTGAGCACAAAATTGGACAATGGAACAGTTTTGATGGATGTCCTCTCCGAAGGAACTGCAAAAAATCTCTTTGGGGTGGGTGATTTAGGTGCAGGGAATCTTGCTAGTTGCACTCAGTGGTTTTTGTGATTTAATGACAAAGACACTGAAAGCTCTTCTCAAGAAATATTAGCTAAATTTAACTCAGTTCTCCTGGGAGTGTTTTGCTCATACATGTGTGTCATTTCACTGAGCTCAGTAGAATGAGTTGCCTGAACCAGCAGTGCTAATTTAGGGAAACAACTTGCTTGTTTTTCTGGGCAGGAATCCATTCCTAAACCATGCTCTCACCAAGTGCTTGATTATTTAGCCATTTGGGAAGGTTAGTGTAAACCTACTATCTCATGGTATATAGTATGTATCTATGATCTACTCAGTAATACCATCTCTAGAAGATGTAGTAAGTTCATTCACCTGCAGAAAGAAAATAGCATTGAAAACATCAAATGTTCCATTTCATTATGTGCTTAAATCCATAGCTTGCCTTGGTTTGGTGGTCTGACTTGGTAACACCACAAGCATATGAGGCAGGTCACTGTCATTGCTTAGGCAGTTTGAGAAGAGAGGTTGGCAGATAACAAACAGTTCAAAGCCAGTCAGCAGCTTCATGGCTGATCTAGTGTGAGAAGCAGAATCTCCTAGAATCACAGCATTCTAGACTATGGATGTGTCCACAACAGAGCATTAATACATATATGTGTCACTGTTTCCATATGCGCCTTCATCCACAACAGTGCCGGATTTATGTATAAGCTAAACAAGCTAGAGCTCAGGGCCCCACTCTCTTGGAGCCCCCCCCCCAAAAAAAAAATTAAAGGGAAAAAACCTGGATCTACATTTCCAAAATATAAGATAAAAAAACAAATGAATTAAAACCTACATACAGCAACAGTGTTTTGTGTTGTGTAGGCTCCTATGATGTAAGTAATGGGCCCCGCCTGCTAGCCTGCTCCCTAAAATAGCACTGGTTTGTTCATTTCTATATATAGGGTGCCGACATTCTGCATGGACTGGTTGCAGGGCAATATGTAGCAGGCAGCTGCAGACTGCAGGGCAGCACAATTGAATGTAGGTCAAGCTGTTGTGCCTGTTATCTAATATTAAAGAGTGCTTGTAGACTGGTGATCAGGCAGCATAGACTAGGGTATGAGTCTTATGCCTACTGATTGATTTCATGTAACACAGAATTTATTTATTTTGATCCCATTATTAAATTACTTTAGAAAAATATTTATCTTTATTATTTAGTAGGCTTATATTATTATTTACTAGTACAGTTCCCTATACAGGGACGCGGGTGGCGCTGTGGGTAAAACCTCAACGCCTAGGACTTGCCGATCGCATGGTCGGCGGTTCGAATCCCCGCGGCGGGGTGCGCTCCCGTCGTTCGGTCCCAGTGCCTGCCAACCTAGCAGTTCGAAAGCACCCCCGGGTGCAAGTAGATAAATAGGGACCGCTTACCAGCGGGAAGGTAAACGGCGTTCCGTGTGCTGCGCTGGCTCGCCAGATGCAGCTTGTCACGCTGGCCACGTGACCCGGAAGTGTCTGTGGACAGCGCTGGCTCCCGGCCTATAGAGTGAGATGAGCGCACAACCCTAGAATCTGGCAAGACTGGCCCAAACGGGCAGGGGTACCTTTACCTTTACCTTACAGTTCCCTATTACCCCCACTTGCTACTATAATACCATATATAAATATTATAATTATATTAAATATTTTACTTACAGTTTCTAAAATGTCAACCAGAAGTACAAAAGTAGAGCTCAAAAGAGGAAGGAGAACAGAAAGCTGAAGAAGAGCTTAGCAAATTACCAAAATTAGATAGCTTCTTTACAAAGACAAGGTCCATAAATTACCATATAGCATATATTCAACACAAAAAACAGCAACAATTTGTTGTTGACGAAGGACAGCTGGACATATAAAGGGCCCATTACCTTATATATCTCCCTTTATCATAAGATCTAAGGGTAGTTCACATGAAATACTGCTTTCTTTCCTCCCCATTTTCCTTCCCACCCTTGAACCTGCAAGGGCAGTATTTGCTTTTATTTTTAATATAGTCATTTTTTTGCAGGAGCAGTTCTGCACAAAAGAGCTGCTTAAAAAATGAGTACACAAATGCCCTCGGCAACAACTGGTAGAAAGAGACCTGTTGCAGCTCTTCGCTTGGGCTGAAGACAACAAAATGGAGGTAGAGCTTTGGTGATAGACAGCACCCAGCAAAAATATCACCTCACAAATTAAAAATAAAAAGCCCACCCACACAATGTACGTCCACAGTCTGCTAACATGCAATTTCACTGGATAATCCATGGATCTGAGGGGAGGGAAGAGTGAGGTCTGCCTGCTTCGATTATGGACACCTAAAAGGGAAAGGAGGAAGAGATAAAAGTCCCTTCGAATGCTCATTACACTCCACTGCAGATGAGGCCCATATTTCTTTTTGGAAGAGCTCAGCTGTTCTAAAATACGATCACACTATAATTATGTGTAAAACAGGTTATGTTATAATTGTACTGGAGAACTTGATTATCAGCAAATGCCAGTACCAAGCCAGAAACGCAAGTCGAGCGAATGCAAAATGTTGGCTCTGTCAGCTCCTACTCATGCTGACAACCACATTTCTCTTACAATAAGTGTTCAGAACAGAGTGGAAACCCTGAGTGGCAAAAGAAGGACAGAAACTGATTTAGGAATAATCCTTCACAAGTAAGGTAACATTTATCAGTGATTTGTGTTCCAGCCGGCAGCTGAGCATTCATTTGAGTCATATCCTTTGCACCTGGAGGTCTTGAACAGAGACGAGAAATACCTAGACATCTGAATATTGCCCAAAGTGCTTCGCTGTATTCCATAAGTTCAAATGCATGGCATTGCGTCTTGGGATACTGGGGTTTTCCAAGGCCACACACCATGAATCGATTTAGACTCAGAGGTGCATTCATTATGCTACAAATACATGTCCAATTGAAAAAGCTAAGTGACACAGGTAGGTCCTTCAGTCTTGCAAATTCAATCATAACAGCATTAAATACTGGAAAAGACCATCATATAAAATTATAAAATTAAACTTCCTTGAAGAAATGAGTCTGGAACACTGGGATTCTTCCCAAGACAAATTTTACTCATCATAAAGGTAAAGGTATCCCTGACGGTTAGGTCCAGTCGCGGACGACATTTGGGTTGCGGCGCTCATCTTGTTTTACTGGCCGAGGGAGCCACCATTTGTCCACAGACAGCTTCCGGGTCATGTGGCCAGCATGACTAAGCTGCTTCTGGTGAACCAGAGCAGTGCACGGAAACGCCATTTACCTTCCTGCTGGAGCGGTACCTATTTATCTACTTGCACTTGACGTGCTTTTGAACTTACACACACACACACACACACTCATCATAACCTGGAGTATATAGATTAAAATTAATTGCCTTTTGCTCTACGCACCCTGCAACCTCACCTGAATGTTACTATAGAGTCTATAGTACATGTCCAATGTGTCAATCACGATCGATGAGTAGATCCTGCGATGAATTCTGGTCGATCGCCACCCACCAAACACTGGAGACGTTGGGAGGGGCTGTTTTGATGTTGTGCGTGCGCCCAGCCCTGCCCCATCAACTCCTGCCCGCCCTGCACACCCCCCCCACCCCTGCCATGTCGGGGGAAGCAAGCAGTGCACACCCACCCACCCTGCACCCATCTCTGCCCCCTCAGGGGAAGCATCCCTGGGTGGTAGATCACTGCCTACTTCAACTTGGACATGCCTGCAGTAGACTAATACCTATGCTAGAAAACTGCATTGCTCCTTTTTAACCTAAATAATATGAACTTATGAAAGCCACAAACTGAAAGTCAAAAGCACTTCATTTTATGGCTTGTGCTTGCTCCCTTCTTTATCCTGCACCTGCAGAGTATCTCATAAACCTGCCCTGGGGCCCTAGATTTCAAAACCAAGTTCTTAAAGCAGATTTACAGGGTGATATCTATGTGATTGACACTTGTTTGCAGCTTTATGGAAAAAACACAGCACATGTTCACACTATAAAACAAGAACAATTGTTTTGAAAATATCACAGGCAGGAAAAGATAGTTGGGGAAAGGGAAAGAATATGGCCTGGTATTACTCATTTCACCAGCTGCTCCTTTGTCTCTGCCATGCGGCTTTCCCAATTGCTCGGTCTATTCTTATCTTATTTTCCTTGGACAGCTTCTTTTAGACCTAGTTCTCATTGCAGCAGAAAACCTATACCAGAACACTTCAGACGCCCATTATTGATAAACTCCTGCCATAGGGGTGGGTGGATGTGAACTAGACATTGAGAAGGAGTGTTTACCAGGCATGCGCACTTTCTGTTGTGTAGGGACTTTGGGGCTGTATGGAGGAACAGTCAGTGATCTGACTTGTTACATTCAGCCCTAAAGTATAGCACCTTAGTGAGAACTAGGCCACAGTCCAGGCTCCGGATGCATGACCTACTGCACAAGCTTCCTCTGGAAACAATGGAAATTGCTCCCTGCCCCCCAGAGTTCTAAATCAGGACATAGTACTTAGGAGCTTGCAATTTTTGCAATTCTGTTCAGCTATGAATGAGTTGGTTTAAGGGTAAGAGTGGCAGCTGTTAATAAAAAGAATATGAAAAATCACGTTGCAAGCCTTTTATCTACAAACTTCGTCAGTATTTCTAGTCCAGTGCCACCTAAGCCCCACTGCACTCTTGAGAGAAGGGAATTGGAGCCGTTCATGCAGGCCAGACATGGGGAACCTGACAACTACCACCATTCCTGACCACTGCCCAGGCTGGCTGGGCTCCAATAACATCCAGAGGGCCAGGGGTTCTCCATCCTTGATGCCACCCAGCTGTACACACCATGAGTTCATTCCCTGTGTGGTGGCCTTTCTCTTGTCTGCATACAAGGTATGGCTGATAGTGAACCATATTGTTCTCCAAGCAACCCAGAACACTGACATTGATGTGTTTCTCTTTCTTCTATACCCCTCCCTCCCTCCCTCCCTCCCTCCCTCCCAGTGGCATAGCGTGGGAGTGCAGGGGGGGCCCTGGCCGCACCGGGCGCAACATCTGGGGGTTAGGGTTAGGGGGTGCAAATCCACGGGTTAGGGGGCACAAATTACTTGCCTTGCCCCGGGTGCTGACAACCCACGCTACACCACTGCTTCCTTCCTTCCTTCCTTCCTTCCTTCCTTCCTTCCTTCCTTCCTTCCTTCCTTTCTTTCTTTCTTTCCTATATATTACTTGCTTTTCCCCAGGGCTTCCATATTTCACTTTTCCTTCATGCTAAAGCACTGAACCAAGAGTAGGAGAAACTGCCATACAGTGGTACCTCGGGTTACAGATGCTTCAGGTTACAGACTCCGCTAACCCAGAAATAGTACCTCGGGTTAAGAACTTTGCTTCAGGATGAGAACAGAAATCACACAGCGGTGGCAGCGGGAGGCCCCATTAGCTAAAGTGGTACCTCAGGTTAAGAACAGTTTCAGGTTAAGAACAGACCTGCAGAACGAATTAAGTTCTTAACCCG
The DNA here is from genome assembly GCF_964252035.2 of Podarcis erhardii. Lineage (NCBI taxonomy): Eukaryota > Metazoa > Chordata > Lepidosauria > Squamata > Lacertidae > Podarcis > Podarcis erhardii. Next base: position 135,770,086 of record NC_138497.1, on the reverse strand, counting down.
AGGTACCATTGTATAGGCAATTCTTGGCATATTTGGGAATAAGCTGTACTGAACAATGAGTGTGTGTGGCATATCCAATAACTGTTTGGCAATGGCCAAACTCTGACTATTATGCCCTTCAATTATGCCCTTATGCCATTACTATATTATTATTATTATTATTATTCCTCCTCCCTTGTGAACTAATAGTAACAGATTTCCCCCTCTTAAACATTTGGAATTTGTCCCTCCAGAGTTCCTGCAGTCAGACACTCATAATTAGAGTTTCCTGGATGGAAGATGGGAAAATCAAGGGAATAATCAAAACACTCCTCACAATAGGTGTAAACTGAACTTGGGCTGAATAGGTTGTGTAGTAGCTGTTACAGAGATTTTCAGATCTGTTTGCCTCTCTAATGTCTACTCCATTAAATGCACCCCTCTCACACACTTTCAATGTTCCTGTGACAAAACCAACCAACGAGGGTGTTCCTAATCTTTCCAGAAAGCACATTCAGGTTTCTATTCCCTTTCACCAGTGTTTGCTTACTTACACTCTGTTATTCTTGTTGGTGCAAGCACCATCTGGTGCTCTGATATGCTGAGCAGAGCATCCATAAAGTTATTTTCCAACCACTACACTTTATTAAAAATGAGAAGTACAAGGTTTGGCAGATGTCCATGACATGAGCACTGCTGTTAACAAACTTCAGCCCCCATCCACTTCCCGGGAAAGTGAGTGCCAATGCTCACAATTACCTCAGCATTGGACAAAAGAACAGAGCAATTCTGTGGACAAGGGACTCAACATTCGCTTCTAACTGATGTATATTCAGAGTAATAAAGTAGTAGATCACACTCTGCACTGATTGCAATCTTTGCCCTGCAGCTCTTTGTGCATGTATCAAATGCAGAAAACAAAGAATTGGAAAGCTGGAAAACAGTGAATACACACACACTTGGCAGCTCTGCCTTCCAGATGTTTGTTTCTTTGCCTTCTCCCCTTTTTCTGCCCCCAGCTGAAGAACAGCGGATTTGGGGTCTCATGAACCTCTTCAGAATCAATGCAACATCATGCCCTAAACTAAGCGAGAGGCGTCAGCATAAGAACGAAGAACATCTGGAGAAATCTTGATTTTTACCAGGATCTTTAAAAATCTTCTTTAAAAATTCTTGCACTTCTCAGAGGTGTTCTTTCCCTCCCAGTTTCTTCTTTATCCTGAAGTCATGGAATGCTGGTCAGCTGAAGCCTTGTGTATTACATTTACAGCATTCCTCCTGCACAGTTATGTTTATGATTTCTAAGAACAGAGTAGCAAAACATTTTCAAAATGACTTTTCAAGAAGAGAACAGGACAATATGAATATGATTTGCTGACTCTAAATGTTCAAGGTGTAAGGATTACAAGACCAGATATATCCCCCAGCATGTATCTGTTTCAATTTCTGACATAAGAGATGGCTATTGGAAATCCTTCCAAAATACACTTTGCAATGAATGTTCAAAGCCGTAACATTTCCTGGCAACGTAAAAGCAAGACATTATGCATTAGTCAGCACTAGTAACTGCCTGTTTGTATAGACTATTCAATGCTTTCCTGAAAAACTCTGGAGAAATGTGAAAGCCATGTCAATAGGTTCTTCTGACATCCTCCATGCCATTTTCACTCCCAGATTAGCTTCTCCTAGGGTGAGATCTAGAGAAAGATAAGGGCATCATTCTGTATGCATAAGGATGGCATGACACATGCAGCACATCCCTTCTCTACATTGTTATTGTTGGCATCCATCTGTCTTGAGAGACAATGGAGAGTGCCTCTGGAATTGAAGTCAAACCCCTGTGTTAGCAGTAGTGACCTCCTTGGGTCGCAAGCCTGGGCAGTGTGTGTCCTGGGCTGCCTCACTAATGGGGTCCAAAAGAAAGCAGAGCAATAGGTTTGGCACCAGCTTGGCTTCAGGAGTTGCCGGAAAGAGGAGTACAAGGGGCCATGCAACTGTCTTAGGGACTCTGCTCCAGATTTGTGTAGTTTACTCCTTAACCTTCTCTTCTCCCAAAGATATCCTGCGAGGCAGCAGAGATACAAGATCAGAGTTTTCCTTCCCCTAGGTGGGTTACCTTCCCAGGTTGACAAGCCCCATCTGCCCCTTATTTCCATCCACAGCATGAGCAGAAACCACCTTCTTGACCACTGGACACACTGTTGGTTTTGTCCACTTAATCTGCCAGAGGCTGTCTTCACATGCAGGGGAAGTCTCTAACTCACCAAGGCTTTGAGACCCATCAGCTACCCTCACCTGGTTTAGCCAGAGAGTTGAAGCCGTTCCCAGGGTGTGGCCACTGCCGCATACTGATAGGTTCTAGGAGCCACAGGTGAGAGCTGAGTACATGGTGGGGACTAAAGGTGGACAAACTACCCCAGAAGGAGCATGATGTGGCCTCCACCAGAGCTACCCCCCCCCTCAAACATCCCATACACTCCTTCTCTACATACAGCTAATCTAACCAAATATAGGTAGTAAAAGGAGGAAAAAGGACTACAATGTTTAGTGGCAGTCAAGTGTTCATAGAAGCCTAGGGTTATGGAGATGGAGGGGACCCAAGGGTCATCTAGTCCACCCCTTGCAATGCAGGAATCTGAACTCAAGCATCCATGACAAATGGCCACCCAACCTCTGCTTAGAAACCTCCAAGGAAGGAGAGCCTTCCAAGGTGCCTGCCTGCAGCTCCACTCTCAGTTCTATGGCTGCACTTCAGCTGATGCAGCTGTTAGGATTAATATTTCTAAAGTCACCTTACAGATTTGATTCTCATTTTTTCAAAAAACAAAAATCTATCACATTTATTTACCGTATTTTTTGCACCATAACACTCACTTTTTTCCTCCTAGAAAGTAAGGGGAAATGTCTGTGCGTGTTATGGAGCGAATGCCTACAGATGGCGGGGGGATCTGCTGCGGTTGTGAGCAGAAGATACATGGTTCCCCTTCCTTCCCTCCTTCGTGGCTTGCGGGAGAAGAGCCGCTGAGTGGGGAGGAGAGAGGGACAGAGAGCCTGCTTGCTTTAAAGGAGCAAAGCGGGAGAGGAGAGGAGCCGCTTATACGAGTCCGGAGCTGTTTTTTTCAGCGAGCCGGGGAGGAGACAGAGAAGCAGAGCCTTTAAAGGAGCAAAGCGGGAGAGGAGAGGGGCCTCCTCCCCTTATACCCCTCTTCTGCATTATTAGCAGCATCCTTCTCCACCCACCCCTCGCGTGTTCTTTGTCCCTTGAGTGCTTTTCCTTCCCTCCCCACTTAAAACGTGGTTACAAAGCACAGATCCACATGGATCCTCAGGATTTTTGCACTGGGTCACCCCAAACTCACTGTCAGATCACATGTCTGTGGCCACAGCATGAACCACAAAAATCATACATCCACTGTTTCGTTTAGAATATGTTTTTTCTTGTTTTCCTCCTCTAAAAACTATGTGCGTGTTATGGTCAGGTGCGTGTTATAGAGCGAAAAATACGGTACGTCGCACTGTACACACAATTGGCTGTGAACATTGAACATAAGATAAGATGCATAGTTTAGTGAATACATTAAAAACTCTTTAGCTTTGTGTTTATTTTAGAGGGTTAGAGGGACCTTCTCTAGAGGAAAACAGCACTCAAGAGGAGAGGGTGAAATGCAGTACATCTATCAACACTGGGAGCACTACAGAACACCAGGGAGCTTTATAAACTGAACTGAGAGGGAAAGAAAAATTAAAACAATCTTGCTTTACTCATGCTGCTCAGTTCTATTATGTGTTTGGATACAACCCAATGTCATTCTCTTCTTTTCACCTCAAACAGGCAAAACAACCCGTCTCATCAGAAGTGTATCCCATTAACTTCAGTGAAACTTACTCTTGGGTGTAGAACTATGTGTAGGACTGCAGGCTAAAGAACTATAACAGACACCCCTGTTATATGGCCCACTACAAAGCTCAGTTAATGGGAATGTGAGACAGGGCTTTTTCTGTGGTAGCCCCAGGTATGGAATTCTTTCCCAAAGGACCAATCACATCCCTAATGGTCTTTAGGGAAGCAGTGGAAACATTTCTATTCTTCATAGCTTTTTATGGGTTTTTTAAAAAAATGATTTTTAATTTCAAGTAATGAAACATACCCATAGAAGGAAAACAGAGCTTAACAGAAAAGGAAGAAAAACAGCAGCTGGTGGTTGCCGTTTTAGATGTTCCAAGAAAGGCAATCAAATGAAAGTGTCTCTCCAGTTTGGTCTCTCCAGTTTCTAATGCAGAAAAAAAGACTTCTCACACGTCACGAATAGGAACTTTGATTTATTTTAGCCTGTCAGGATCATGGCCCACATTGCTGTGCATGTGTTCTGCACATGGCCATGGTTTGTAATGACATACATGGGTGGGCTGGATTGTTGCCACTTGGCTCGTGTGCACTCATGTGTGTTCCACAAAATCTCTGCTCTTTTCCACGCAGTTGCCTGTGGGGACTGAGGCTTCTTCAGTTCTCCCCCCGCCCGCGACACACTTTCCATGCCAGGTAACTTGGTTCTGTGCCTTCCCTTTGGAAGCATAATATGCTGCCCTGAAGACAACCAGCTACCATGTCAAATCGATGGGATCGATTGAGACATAAAACATACGTGCATAGATATATATGGGAATAAAATAATAATGTTAACGTTTGTAAACTACCCACCGTTTCTATGAAAGTCAGTGTAAAGGTTTTAAATTTGTACAACGTTCCTTACTGAATCTATTCTGAAAACTACCAGTTCGCAAACTCGAAGCTGTGACTCTGAAGGCTTCCTCATGGCAGTAAAAAAACATGAAATGTTGCCTGGAAAAAGGAATGTAGAAAGATAATTTCTCCCTGCTTGTCGGTCTCTTTCAATAGCTTTCTCTCAGATCAGAGGAACAGAGTTTCCTGCTCTTGGGATAGCAGAGATTGTTCCAATTTTCTAAAAATACTCTACAGATACCACAACAATAGGAGAAAATGATGGGCCTACAAGGTTGAAAAACTAAGCAAAAGCATACTGCTTGCACGGCAGCAAAACACTTCCAGATGCCACTTCTGCGTTTATAAATAAATCAGTTCAAAAGCAATTGAAATTGGAAAATTTCCTTTATTTTGTAGGATGGCTATGGCTCACGCCTTAATCTCCACTTCTTAATGTCTTCTTTTGTTCTTTTCCATCTACTCTCTTTTCGGCCATCACTCCTGGTGCTTCCATGGCGCTGCATGCCGCTCTTTGTTAAAAGCAAAATTGCTACTCTGTTTCTAACAGAAATCATTATTGTAGTGTATTGCACATAGGCATTTTGTGATTTAGCTACTTTTGCCTAACTAAATGGAAAAATGTCTTCGTTTGGTTCAGAAGGGTCCCTGCTGTCACAGTTGCTTCTCTACTGGGAGAAAAGTTGTGTGACCCTGGTTTCTCTCTTCCTTGCAGACGACAGCATCGCCTGGAGCCAGGCAGTCAGGTTGCGCTTCTGTAGAAGTCACCAGAGGAGGAATGGCCGCTGGGAGGAGCGCAGAAAGAAAGAAAAAACATGGTCATCTGCATCAGCATAACCGGAAACCTTCTTTGCAAGGTTCTGTTCCTCTTCACAAAAAAGAATGCCTCTTTTGCCAGGAGTGAAGATGTTCAAGGCAAAAAACAAAAGCAGAATTTGGTACTCTTACCAGTGGTTAAAGACCTGCCAGTCTGTTTCAGAGCACAATGCAACGTGTTGGCACTTACCTTTAAAGCCCTAAACGGCTCAGGACCCAATTATCTACAGAACCTCAACTAGTCTTTCCAAATGCTAAGATTGTCACCAGAGGTCCTCCTTCAAGCCTTCAGGGAGGCTCACCTGAAGCCAAATCTTATGTCCTTCTGATGCCAAGCTGAAGACCTTCTAGCAGCAAGTCATCTCTGCTGCTGTTGATTATTCCACCACCACATGTGCAAATGCAAACAATTTTTTAAAATGACAAAGAAAATGGTTGGACCATCCATGCCCGTAATCTGTAATCCTTTAAAAGCCAAAAACAATCAAAAGTCAATAGCTGGCTATTACTGAAAGGGTGTAGGAAAATCAAACTGTAAAAAAAGATTTCTATTCACCAGATCTGTACTGCAGAGGAAACAGAAGTGACTGTGTGTATCAGTACAGCGCACAGTTCTTCATTTGCTAGGTATGTTCATGCCATATTGAGAGGTAATTGGGGAGGAAACAGAAATAGCAAAACAGTTTCAGTTCTATTCTGCAGGAAGCGGGAGATGGTGTATTCATCTCTTCTCATACATTCATAGATAGTACAGTAGGCTTGGGAGTGATGCCACAGAGCAATAATAGCCTATGGGATACAATGGGAGGCAGGCAAGGAAGACCCAGGCTAAGAGTTGTGGTTCGAGGACCCAATTCCCGCTTTGTGGAATGAAGACACACAGACACAGAGTATAAGGTTAATGGGCAAGAAAAGGCCACAACTTAATTGATTACAGCAAGTGAGAAGGTTTGGCTTAGGCACTGGACCACGACAGATTGACTCCACCCACTCGGAGAGGGGTGAGCCCAAAGGGGGTTTATTCACCAGAAGGTGGAGCCTGTTGATGCTAATACAACTATAGGTTCTCCCCTGATGTCACCGAGGGTCGTGCCATGGCCCCCCGCCACACAGGCATCGGACAGGATCCACGACCGCCGGATTCCTTTAACGGAATACCCAAATTTGAAGGGGTAGGAGATGGCCACACCTGGCCCTTCCACACACCATCAACACTTTCCAATGCCTAACCTAATCGCCAATACCAATAAAGTTGTGATGATTGCTACGAGGTAGGCGAAAAAACCAAAAGGCCTAATGCCAATTGGTAAATTCCTACCAGGCCCCCTGGGCAGCCTGGGCGACCAACCTAAGGTTCATAGCAAGGTCAAGAGAAAAACTAAGCCCTAAGCTCTAAGGGTGTGGAGGGTGGGTGACTTGCGACGAGAAGGCGGGAAATGAGGCGGAATGGCTGGCGCAGCAGTAAGTTAAACTGCAAACCACACCCCTTCCAAGCCACCCGGTTGGGTGCTTACCTGTGGGCATGGTGCGCCAGCAAGGTGAGTGGGGCAGGGGGCGTAACACCCCCTGCGTGATGCAGAAATCGCCTCCCGCCCAGAACACCTCCCCTCTTGGATGAGGAGAAGCTTTGCTGGATAAGAAGGGACTTGAGAGTACTAGAGAGTCAAAGACAACCCCTGGATCAAAGGGTGCAAACACAGGTTTTCAAATAAATGGGTGATTATGTGAACAGCTAAGGAGGGGGATTAGAACTGGAGGTGATAATAAGAAGCAGATGGAAGGGAGGCCATAAAGTGTAAGGCGTTTTTAAAAAAAGGAAGAGAAAGAAGTTGACAGAAAGTGCCTGGAGGAATTAAAAAGAAAGTGTAAAGAAGTGCTCCAAGCGGGAATTTCTTGAATTGTCCAGCTTGCTTGGGTTAACCTCATTCAGGTCCCAGGAGTTTTGCCATTTCTTCTGTGGAGGCTGAGCTTCTTGGGTACTTACAACTTATGCATATATAAAGACACAGCTAAATTTAGTGTTGGAGCTGCTAGCAAAATCCACAACATTCTAGTGATGGTTGTGAAAAGAGGAGGTTGTGCAAAGATCTCCTCTTTGGCACAGCTTTGTCATAGGTGGCAGGCAGAGAGCAGGTGGGAACATACCCTCCAACATTTCTCCAATGAAAATAGGGACAACCTATTCAGTAATAATAATATTCATACCCTGCCCATCTGACTTTGTTTCCCCAGTCACTCTGGGCGGTTTCCAACATGTATAAAAACATGATAAAACATGAAACATTTAAAAACTTCCCTATATAGGGCTGCCACCAGGTGTCTTCTAAAGGTTGTGTAGTTGCTTATCTCCTTGGCTAGTGGGTCGCATAACTCCACACCCTCCAACATTTCTCCATGAAAATAGGGACATCCTAAGGAAAAGCAGGACATTATGGGATCAAATCAGATACCAATTTGGCTTCTGTAAATCCAGGATTGTCCCTGGAAAATGAGGACACATGGAGGGTCTGTGGGAAGTGGGCTGGTCTTCCATGGTGAACACCCACGCCAGACATGTAGGGCCACTTGCCCTTAGAAAACCTAGGCTTAACTCTGAATGGACTACAGCTGCCGTTCCAACTTCAGCTTCAAGCTGACTTGGAGTAAAAGCAGGGCCAGGACACACATGAGGTGAAGCAGCCTGCCCCGCCACCAGGGTTGCACGGCTGCAGCTGCTTCCAAGGAGATCTTGTGAGAGTTAGGCACGATCTCACTGGAACCATTAATGAGCACCCTTTGGGTTCGGTCAGTCAGCCAGTTACAAATCCACTGAGTGGTAGCATAGTCAAGTCCGCATTTTACCAGCTTCTTTACAAGAATATCATGGGGCACCTTGTCAAATGCCTTGCTGAAATCAAGGTAGGCTACATCCACTGCGTTCCCTTCATCTACCAGGCTTGTAATTCTGTCAAAAAACGAGATCAGGTTAGTCTGACATGACTTATTTTTCAGAAATCCATGCTGACTATTGGTGATCACAGTATTCCTTTCTAGGTGCTTACAGACTGTTTGCTTAATGATCTGCTCCAGAATCTTCCCTGGTATTTTTGATCTTCATAGCAAAGGAATTTGTTTGGACTTGGATGTAAATAGTAGTTTTTAGCTGGACAATAGCTTTTCAGAGGTGGGATGTAAATATACTAAATATATAAAGAGATTTATACAGCCCAGAATAACTAAGGAGATAGTACAAGAATACTTGGCTAGTTTAGATGTATTCAAGTCTCCAGGGCCAGATGAACTGCATCCAAGAGTATTAAAAGAACTGGCAGATGTGATCTCAGAACCACTGGCACTCATCTTTGAGAATTCCTGGAGAACAGGCGAAGTCCCGGCAGACTGGAGGAGGGCAAATGTTGTCCCTATTTTCAAAAAGGGAAAAAGAGAGGACCCAAATAATTACCGCCCAGTCAGTCTGACATCAATACCAGGGAAGTTTCTGGAGCAGATCATTAAGCAAACAGTCTGTGAGCACCTAGAAAGGAATGCTGTGATCACCAATAGTCAGCATGGATTTCTGAAAAAGAAGTCATGTCAGACTAACCTGATCTCGTTTTTTGATAGAATTACAAGCCTGGTAGATGAAGGGAACGCAGTGGATGTAGCCTACCTTGATTTCAGCAAGGCATTTGACAAGGTGCCCCATGATATTCTTGTAAAGAAGCTGGTAAAATGCGGACTTGACTATGCTACCACTCAGTGGATTTGTAACTGGCTGACTGACCGAACCCAAAGGGTGCTCATCAATGGTTCCTCTTCATCCTGGAGAAGAGTGACTAGTGGGGTGCCACAGGGTTCTGCCTTGGGCCTGGTCTTATTCGACATCTTTATCAACGACTTGGATGATGGACTCAAGGGCATCCTGATCAAATTTGCAGATGACACCAAACTGGGAGGGGTGGCTAACACCCCAGAGGACAGGATCACACTTCAAAACGACCTTGACAGATTAGAGAACTGGGCCAAAACAAACAAGATGAATTTTAATAGGGAGAAATGTAAAGTATTGCACTTGGGCAAAAAAAATGAGAGGCACAAATACAAGATGGGTGACACCTGGCTTGAGAGCAGTACATGTGAAAAGGATCTAGGAGTCTTGGTTGACCACAAACTTGACATGAGCCAACAGTGTGACGCGGCAGCTAAAAAAGCCAATGCAATTCTGGGCTGCATCAATAGGAGTATAGCATCTAGATCAAGGGAAGTAATAGTGCCACTGTATTCTGCTCTGGTCAGACCTCACCTGGAGTACTGTGTCCAGTTCTGGGCACCACAGTTCAAGAAGGACACTGACAAACTGGAACGTGTCCAGAGGAGGGCAACCAAAATGGTCAAAGGCCTGGAAACGATGCCTTATGAGGAACGGCTAAAGGAGCTGGGCATGTTTAGCCTGGAGAAGAGGAGGTTAAGGGGTGATATGATAGCCATGTTCAACTATATAAAAGGATGTCACATAGAGGAGGGAGAAAGGTTGTTTTCTGCTGCTCCAGAGAAGCGGACACGGAGCAATGGTTCCAAACTACAAGAAAAAAGATTCCACCTAAACATTAGGAAGAACTTCCTGACAGTGAGAGCTGTTCGACAGTGGAATTTGCTGCCAAGGAGTGTGGTGGAGTCTCCTTCTTTGGAGGTCTTTAAGCAGAGGCTTGACAACCATATGTCAGAAGTGCTCTGATGGTGTTTCCTGCTTGGCAGGGGGTTGGACTCGATGGCCCTTGTGGTCTCTTCCAACTCTATGATTCTATGATTCTATGATTCTATGATTCTATGATTTGTGGGGTGATTCTGTGTAATTCACTTGGCACCCAAATTGTGAGCTGTGCTCCCTGGAGGAAAGTGGGCAGAGTATTGGGGGGTGTTGGATGGGGGACAGGAAGAAGCTTCAGAGACAGAGGAGAAAAATCAGCAATTATTAGTAAACAGACTAAATATTTGTGTTAATATGATTTTTTTTTTTTTTTTACATTTCACTTCTGAGTGACATGCAACATTTTTTAGTTTGTGCATCTGAAAGAAATCCCTGATGAAATAAGCCATATGGGGGAAATACAAAGAGAAATGAAGAGGAAGGCTCATTCCATGCAGCAGTGAAGCTATTGCTGGATTTTTCACTAACATGTTCCTTCCATATGGTTCCAGTTTGATTCACTGGTGGATCTGTCTGTTTTCTCATTTTGCAGCACCAGCTTTACAACAACCCCTGAAGGAAGGTCAAGCAAGTTATAAAATGGATGAAAGTAGAACTATCCTTGATTTGAATAAGATGGAAAATTCAGTTTGGAGATCTTGAAAGATTGTTGGAACAGGGAGCTCCCAGTTATATTGGATTTGTAGAGTCAATGAAATTTACAGCACCTGATAGCTCATCCCCAATTAGCTGTTTTGCTTATTTATTTGAAGCATTCCCCGCCCCCTCTGCTCTTCTGCCAAACAGTCCCTCGGGCTTTGAATGGTGTGCAGCCCACTTGAAGCCGTGGGGATGCTCTGGGCCAGTTCAGGTAGGGGAAGTGCTGAATTCCCTCCACATGATTGTCCTTGAACCTGCGTAAACTTGGCAATTCCATGTAGGTATCTCCAGTCATTAGACTACAAGTCAGAGCCATCATCGTATTGCTCTTTAATGCTTGTCTGGTGGTTAGTGGATCTTTAGGTGCTGAATAAATGAGAAATATTACTGATACAGTACTTCCAACTATGACTACCCCATATGGTCACAAGCACACATGAGCCTATGAACAATCTTGTAGTGAGTACCCTGTGGAAACCAGCCTCACGTCCACATTTCTAAATATGAGTATTCAAATCATATTCTAAATACCTCTTTGTAAACAATTCACTTCAAAATTTCTTGGATGGGTTATTGATGAAACTAGTCTGAATGGGCAACCATTTCCCTTCTAAGTTCTTGCCTGCTTGAGAAAGTTGAGCAAGATTCTGCACATGCACCTCGTCAACAGGCATCCAAAACTATGGATGGAAAAGGAGAACACAGCAGGAATAGAGGAGCATGTTTCATGCATTCCTAATACAAATGGACAATAAGTGACTGCAGTTGCCAACTGGTCAGATCCTGAATTTATTGTAGCATCCCAGTAAAGCTGTGATAATGCAGTGGCTGGTGATGATCCGATAAATATTAGACCAGTCTTTCCCAACCCAGTTTACTCCAGATGTTGTAGGACTCCAGCTTCAGTCCAGGAATGATAGGAGTTCTAGTCCAGCAACATCTCGAGGAAAACACATTTGGGAAGGCCATAGCAGTACATATCCTAATCCTTTATTTGCCAGCACAGAATAAAAAAGGAAAGCCTGTTGGCATAAGTCATAGATGAAGATGTATTTGAAGAAGAGCCTGGTACCCCACTCTGCAGCTTGAATATATCCTTTGTCACCCAGCCAACTGTTTGTGGTACGTGCCACATTTCCGCTGGCAATGGCAAGAAGCAACAAGGCTACATTCTCTGAGAGATCACTGCAGGGACTGGAGCTCAGCCTTGTAGTTCTAGACATCATTATAGCAAGCAGACGCTAACAGGGAGGTTATTCCTCCCTCCTCTTTCCACATCTAAAGTCCTGTCAAAAATGTTAATTAATCCAGTTGAAATTACCCAGGTGGTATCACAGAAATAAACCAAAGCATAAAAGTAAGAAATGTTCTGACTTCAAGAGTGACGGAAATGGAGTCTTACTGTGATGGGCTGCATTTAATTATTTCTTTCCTATAAACCACAGCTGAAAACGGTTTAAAGCATAAAGCATAACCACAGAGCACAGGAAGCATTTGGGGTAGCTCCTTAGCTAGCAAGTGTCAAAATGACTGCAATGAAATAAATGTTGATTTACATCAACAAAAAACCATAGCCCTGTGTTTTTCAGACATGCTTTTTAAAGCATTTTATTGTGTCCCCGCACAACAAAGAACTGCCCTTTTGAAACATTTTCCCCATGATCTCATTCACAAAAGCCCTGGGGCGGGAGAATGAAATGTAAACGGTCTTATTTGCCTCTCCTTTTTCCCTTGAGTTCCTTATAGAAGAAGGATAGCAAGCTGACAGGGAATGTACTGTGGTCAAGGCTGCTGCTTGGCAGGTCAGGGGTGGAGCCTGATAGGGCAGGGGTGGAGCTTAGTGGATGTGATTAGGGCACAAAAGTTAACCCTTGTCTATTTGGAGTGCCAGAGTGCCTCAGGGCAGAGTAAATGGCAAATTTCTCATCAAACCTTTTCCTGGAGACAGGTGGCCATGTGTCCTACATCAAAGAAGACAGCCCTCTATTTGAAGAGCTTTCAGAGGACAGTTCTCTATTTCAACAAGTATTTGCAGAAACCTCTGGTCCAGATCTGGTGTTAAGATAAAGAACTGGAAGATGGGAGAGCAGCAGCGTGGTGTAGTGGTTAAGAGCGGTAGTCTCGTAATCTGGGGAACTGGGTTTGCGTCTCTGCTCCTCCACCTGCAGCTGCTGGGGGACCTTGGGCTAGTCACACTTCTCTGAAGTCTCTCAGCCTCACTCACCTCACAGAGTGTTTGTTGTGGGGGAGGAAGGGAAAGGAGAATGTTATCCCCTTTGAGACTTCTTGGGGTAATGATAAAGCGGGATATCAAATCCAAATCCAAATCCAAGCAGGGATCTTAAAGTTGCCCAACAGCAACTAATTGGTAGCCACTGCAGTTTGACCAAGTGTAATATGCTCAAACTGTCTTGCTTTGGTGAGTAGCCTGGCCGCTGAATTCTGCACTATCATAACTAGATGAAATAGTTCAGTCTGCTTTTCACAGCAGATCAACCTGATCCTGAATTTGTTTGTGGTTTGGAATGTGTCATGAGTGGAGAGTCCTCCCCTCCTTTGGTAACTTCACAGATAAGAATTAACAAGCAGTTGATAGATTTATCGTCCTTCTGTTACAGCATCATGTTGCAAGCACAAATACACAGCTCTCTGCAAGGAGGGCAGTTGGCTAGTCTAATCCTCCTTCCAGCTTCTGCAGCATTTTGGGTGCCAACAAGAAGTTCCTCCCTCCCTCTGACTCCTCTGCTCTCTGATATGCTTGGACCTCCAGGTCCGTGGGGGGGGGGCGGTCCTCCCACGCTCTCAAGAGATGTCTCAACTAGCTGTCCCCTCCTTTCTGGTTCTGTTGTCATTATCTTGAAACTGGGTAACTCCTCCCTAAGCTGTTCAGCTTCTGTCTCTCTCTGCTTCTGAACACGCTGTGGACAAGGGAGGTGACTCTTCCCTCTCCAGCTCTCCATCAGAGAGAACCTGGTCTGCCATGGAATGCATTCCCAGTCCTCGTCTTCAGACTAATCCCTGACAGAATACAACTCCTAGTCAGCTTACACAGTTATCCAGATTTTGGAATTTCAGTTTCAGTGTACACACAAAAATAGTATTGTACATAAGAATGCATACAAAACACCTATTTTACAGTTTTATTGGGGGTGTTACCATATGGTCTTCCTGTCTATTTTATGGGGAAATACATTGAAAAACACTGGGGGGGGGGAACCTATTTTACATGTAAAGTATTTCTTTTGCATAAAATGTGAGTACAAAATTACAATTTAAATGTAACCTTTTCCTGAGTTATTTCGAAACAATTTTTTTAAAAAAAACCAGGCAGAATGGACCTAAGACTGAACACCTGCAATACTTGAAATGGAATGGAATTAGGCTACTCCCTCTGTCCCAACTGGCTGTCTTTACACATAGCTAAGTGGACAGAGATGCGAGATAGTATGGGAGTCAATCGCAATGGCAGAGCCAGTCCCCTTGGTATTATGAGATTCCTGTGGGGCATCTGAAGTCTGGAGGAAGAAAATAAAATTGTGCTAACTCATGAGGAATGTTTGCAATAAAAAGGAACTGTGTGGCTGCATCAGGCAGCAGATGTCTCTGCTCATGGGGCCAGCCATATTCTTCTATTTCCCTCCCTCCCGCCCCTTCTCTTTCTTTATAGCAGTTGCACCTGACTGACTAAGAAAGGGCAGAGGGGAAATGGCTGAAAATCTCAAAGCCTTTGAAGTGTCAGCTCAGGAGAGGAACAGCAGAGCCATCAGGGGAGGCTTTCAAAATTAGTGTGCAATAGCTACAGAGAAGATTTTTCAAGATATATCAGTCACAGTCAACTCTCAAGTAGGGGGTGACCTCTCCATATACTTTTACCCAGTCTGAAAGTCCCAGCTCTGTCAATCACCGTATCACTTGCACCTCGTTTTAGTCACTTGTGGTAGGATTGCCAGCTGTCAATATTCAAATGTAAGAGACTATTTTCAGGATCTTGGCCTAAATAATTATGGAGCTTTTAAAAAGGGATGACATCTTGGCTGTGTGACCTTTGAGTGTTATGTTCCCGCATTCCATTAACGAGGCAAGTGATAATGTCAGCCACTACCTGCTGGACTGTTGAATTCCATGGGCATGCCTTTCATTTCCTGTCACTTTATAAGAGTGACAAAATACTTTCTTTTATATAGTGTTAAAATTCCTGTAACATTACAGCTGACCCCAGCAGCTCAGCCATTTCCTGAGAGATGACAGTGCCCAGATTTGTGAAAAGAGAACATTTATTGTCCAACAGGGACAAAAGGCTTCAAATAGCCCAGCAGCTGTAGTTGTTGGAGATGGCTCTGTCTCCCCCACCCAAAAACCAGCATGCCAAAGAAAAGCTTAGGCTAACCTTTCTCTCTGTGGCAACTATATGAGGGCTTCTTTTTTGGCAGGGTATGTGGAGAACGTTTTGTCCTGTGCTGCCCCACCTGCACTCCGAAGTGCAGAGGCATCTGAGGCCTAAACCCTCAGCCTTCGGATCTTGCCCACTTCCTGTTCTCTTTCCCTCAGGTCCAGTACCACCTTCCTCTTGGTCCTTCCATGGTCCCAAGAACAGAACCCTTGTTTTGGTTAAGGTTAAGATTGCTACCTCATAACAGTCATCACAACTTGGGTGGTTTAGGCATTGGGTAACCTTAGTTTGGGATGGAGAGGGGTTTGTACCCTCACCTCTCCCTCCAGATATAGGGATCCTGGAAGGAGTTGCTTCTGTCCATATGCCCAGATGGGGGCTTGGGCCTCGGTGCTCCTCTAGGGGGCAATCCCCCTATTTGATGTAAGTGCTAGGAATCGCTGCTGCTGGGTTGACCCTTGATGACATTTCTGGCAGGTGGGCCGGAAATAAATGGTTACCCATTGCCTATGCCAATCTGTAGTCAATAAAGCTGTGGCCTGATTTGATCTCATTTGGATGGTGTGGTGTCTTTTATTGGTAACTCGTCTGAACAGAGGAGGGGGGAGTGTGCAGCCCAGGTGTGCAAGCTCTCCCTCAAGGAGCAGGAGGAGAGTTTGATGTGGACCTTAATCCATTTGTGTGTCAAGACCCTGTGACCCCCACAGTTCCCTAGGGAAATGAATAACCACACGGGACAACAGCATTTTGGGTTTGGGCTTGAATAAGGCCACAACTTTGTTGGTTACAGTAGAGAATGGGTTGGTGTAGGCATTGGGTCAAGCCATTGCTATTCCACTCCAGCCCCTCTGTGAAGGTCAACCACAACCATGGGGGATGCCCTGTGACTTGCCATATTTTCCAGGTGGGAGGGGATGTTTCCTTGTTTAAGACAATGTTACTGTATTAGATGGAAGGGGTTGCTACGCCAGTGCCGGTGCTTTGAATATTTAATAAAATATCCAAGTTGTTTTGTTTGATGTTTAAAATATTGATTTCTTAATTTTTGGTTAAAAAAATAGGGGTTGTCTTATACATGGGGGCATCTTATACACGAAAAAACATGGTACATCAAATAAGGGTACCCCCATGGGGTTCCTGTTGGAGGAGTGGTCTGGCTCTGGCCCCTGCCTGGGTGTCAGACAGAAGCCGCTCCTCCCAGATCCTTCTAACAGGATACCCTTTTCCCAAGGAGGGGCAGGCGGAGGATACAACCTCTTCTCCAGCTAAGATCTAGGCTCACCCAATGCCTAACCGCCTTACAAAGTTGTGACAATTGCTACAAGGTAGGCAAAAACCAAATTGCTAGTGCCTATTTGCCAAATGGAAAAAATCCTGCCTGGTCCCGAATATGGTGGCCAACTTGGTCCATAGCCAGGTCATAGCACAAGAAAGCAACAGGTAAAGGAAGGGAGGCCAGAAGATCTGGCCAAAAGCACGATGGAGTGCTGGAAAGGCTGCGATTTAGTGACCCCTGGGAGCAAGCCCAAGCATCCTGACTGGCTGGTTGGGCCCGCTCCAGGGGAATGCCCGACCCAAGTCTGCTGGCAAAGGCCAATTAGGCAGCAGCTGGTTGATCCAGCCTGCCATCTGCCAGATCACCCATGTGGCCCAGGGCCAGGCTGCAACAGTGCCCACTGAGGAAGGGGAGTGGAGTGGACTTAGGCTGCAACAGGTTAAAAAGTTAACAACAAACATTTTAACTTCAGATGAGGGATGATCTTTCAGTAGTGGTAACTCTACTGGATTTTAACTTTTAAGGGTCTCTCATTCAGAGAGTGTAGAAATATCAGAGTGCCTCTGGAACTTCTCTTTATTGGACCCAAAAGAAGTTTGATTGCCGATTTACATCAATTGCAATGAACAATTTTCGTTTTGTTCTGTTTATGGTGCTTCTGAAGGGGCCTGCATCCGTGGGGCCTGCATTTTTGAAACTCGGTGGATTAATGGGTAACCCATATTTTGGTCATATTTTGCTTTTGCTTTCAGAGACCAAGGAAAAGGAGATGAGGTAACTCTGTGCCCAAAGTGAGAATTTCCTGTCACCATCCACACTGCTAGGTGCATTAGGGACAAGAATGGTAATTACAGAATAAAGTTCCAGCATTCCAATCATGGCATCCTACCATGCTAGGGCCAGATCCGGTAGTACCACCCCCCCCAAAAAAAAACCAGCAGTAAAGTTGAATGTAGGTCACGAACTTATAAAAGATGACACAATAATAGTTGCCAATAATTGTTTATGCTTTTAAAATGCAGAACAGTTACACAATTCAAAGTTAGGTTGTTAACTAAAAGCAGAGAATCTCCCAGCTTCCAAATAGCCACAAGTGAAGTGAGGAGCCTAGAGGCAATTTTCAACATCTTATGATGCATAGCATGATGAAAGTTGCCTCTAGGCTCTTTGTATCACACTCAGCTTTGTTTTCGGTTTCCATTATTTCCCTTGAGCCTCCTAGCTGAGGGAGCAGATGGTATTTAGATGATGCTTTTACCAGCTGAGCAGAAGTGGGTTGCCATCGTCTTCACCAACGAGAACAAGATCACTGCTGAAATCAATCCTTACTGCAATATTTGTAGCACAGAACTACCTATTCACCCGAATAACCTAGAGGCTGATTGATTTCTCTTCCAAAAGCATCCTCAATATGATCCACAAAATCTGTGTTCTCTTTTAAGGGTATTCACCAAAACCATGAGCCAGTGGAACCAAGGGGGGAAATTCATGACCATTTTCATTTTTACAGATGAGATGTGATAAATGTAAGGTGCCTTTTCTGGCCTAGGGGTTCAAGGCAGGAGGAGAATGGAGAGACTGGATTTAGTCCTCCTTTCCCTGCCAATTAGCACTTTCAAAGCTAACGGCCTTTCTCCTGTTTGGCTGATCACCCATTTGGCTGGCATGCACAGAGATCCAGTCTCACATAGATCATTGCGAACGCAGACTTGGGTGCTGGGGGCAGGATCTTTTAGCCCATTTTGCATGCCTATGACCAAACAAAACTTAGAATCTACAAACCCAGAGCAGCATATCGCAAACTTAAAGCAATATGCATTTTGTAATCATCACACCAACCCTGCAAGGAAGATAGGCTAAAAGATGTTGAGTGGTCCCCAAGATTTCCTCAGTGAAGTGCTGTTCAAGCAAAACACCTTATTTGGGCTCTTAACTGTGTGCTAGGTCCCTTCCAAGGCAGTACAGTAAGCTCCCAACTTAGGTGTGGGTTATGTCCTGGAGATTGCGCCTGAAGCCAAAATCACATATACCAGTCAAAACACACTGGGTGCAAGGGCAGGTGGGATTGCCAAAGTCTTTTTCCCCAGATGACCACCCCCTTTCTGTCCCCTTTTTATTTTTCATTTTTTTGCCACGTGCATAAAGTTGAATGTGCACAAGTTAAATGTGCTTAAGTTGTGTGCTTACCGAATAGAAGAATTCCTACCCAGTACAAATATTTAGTCAACAAAATGGGAGCCAGAAATAGGGAAGATACCACAGTATGTGAAAAGTTGTGGGGTGAGACACACAGGTTCCATTTGAATATTATCACAAGAGAAAACTGTTTTAAAACAGTGACGAGGTAGTATAAAACACCAAAGGTAATCTATAAAATAAAAAGTATCCAATTACAGGAATGAAAGGCCAAAAATTGCAAATAAATATTGGGGGTGGGAAGCAAAATTTCAATAGTAAAAATTGTGAGGGAATAGAATAAATAAACTTCTTAATTAATTATTTAGACAGTTCAGTGAAAAAAGAGCATGGTTGTTTTGTATACATTGAAAGCAGCACGTATATTATATACAAGGAAATGGGGATTACAGGTAAATGAATGAACTGATTAATAATAATAATAATAATAATCAGTGAATTTGAGTTAACAGCAAAAGCAACACATTATACAAGGGAAAAAGGAAGGAAGACAAAGGGAGGATTTTTTTGGGGGGGGCGAGAGGAGTCCATTTAATTGAATACTGTAATAAAACTTTCAATAACCACAATTTAAAGTGTATTTTATACTGCAACAAGTTAATTTATATAACAAGTAATTCAATAGTATTCATATACTGGCAACTCCCAATTTACGTTCTGAGGCACCGTGTGTGCTAGTGGGGAACACCATCTAAGAAGCCTGTAAACACCCCCTAAACCTCTGGAAACCCTTGGGAAACCCTTTAAAAAGCCAGCAGCACTTACCAGACAGGTATGAATGGTGGCAATCAGTCTTCCTCATCGCTGGAGGATGGTGTGGAAACAATGACAAGGTGGGTAGACCAGGACCCCGATGTGCTTGGCTGGGGTCAGATGCACTTGCTGCTGGTGGTGGTGACCACCTGTGGAGGAACTTGGTGGTGGGCAGCTGGCGCATTTGCCTCTTCATCTGGTCAAACATCTCTCTGTACACCCTGCCAGCAAGTGCACACTGGCTGTTCAGGCTGCATTCCACGCAAGGGTCATGCTGGGAAAGGATTTCCTTCTTGTGCTTCAGTGTGCCAAAAAGGTGGGTTGCTCATCCTGCTCACCATCCTCTTCCTCTTCCCCACTTTCAGAGCTGGAACTTGACCTCACTGGTGCTGCCAGTTCTTCTGGTCTGTTGCCCCTCAATCAGTTCCTCCTCCTCCTCCTCCTCCTAAATGAGGTTGTGATGGACAGCAGAGCCAGGCTAGGGACTCAGCTACATTAATAAAGAAACAGCCATTTGAGTG
This sequence comes from Podarcis erhardii, assembly GCF_964252035.2. Lineage (NCBI taxonomy): Eukaryota > Metazoa > Chordata > Lepidosauria > Squamata > Lacertidae > Podarcis > Podarcis erhardii. The sequence goes on along the minus strand of NC_138497.1, from coordinate 135,750,088 downwards.
CACTATAAACATGCAACACCAGATGGCGCCAGAGAGCAGGAAATTTTAAAACGTGGTTTTCCATAGGGATTTCTTTCTTTTGTTATAACAATCTAATTTCTGACTTATTTATAGCGGTTTTTCCCTGTTTTCCCATCAGATCTGGTGATGCAGTCCCTCAGAATTCCACCAGAGGGCTGGACCCTCTCTCTGACTGGCCACCAAGACAGCCAGCCAGAGGGGGTGGAGCCAGCATTTTGGAATAAAAGGAGACGTTTCTGAGAGAGCAAGACAGTTTGAGGAGGAGAGGGAGGGAATTTGTTCTGATCTTTGTGTAACAGGCTGAGGAAAATATATATAGCTAGAGAAAGGAGCCTCTGAGTTTGGGTAGAAGTTGACTGGAGGGCTGAATTTGAGCCAGGAGAAGTAGAAGCTGTGAGGAAAAAGTCTCCTTGGGTCTCATTTCAGGCAGGGGAGGAGAGATCTTCTAGAAAGAGAAGACTTTCTAGAAGCCAGGCAAAAGGGGTGCGTGGGGAACCCCTGAATCCGCTCTACTGCTTGAAGCACCTCAAGAGTGTGATTGATAGAATGTTGGGAAACTGACGGAAAGCAGCACTGTGTTTAACAACCAAAATATTAAGCTGCAAGACCTATGCAATTAAGCTAAAGAAATAAAGTGAAATAACTGGAAATACGATGAGCATTTACCATCTTGCCTAGAAACTTGTAGCATCTAAATGAAGGATAATAACTGAATATAGGCAACTAAAGTTAAAAAGAAGCTGTATCTTTACTACTGTAGGGACCCACAGCTACCTTGTTTAGAAGCCTGTAACATCCACTACATTTAGTATAATTATTAATAAATTAACTGTTTCCTGGAAGAACTTTATCTCCTGACACATCTTTTGTTTTGCCAACTTGTTCTATACAATAAATCTTTCTTGTTTGTTCAACTTTTGCCTGAGTCTCTAAGTATCTAAGTTTACCCTCACACAAAAACCAAAAGATAACCCGTGGTGGTTCTCAAGTATATGGAGAGGGTTGGCTGCCATGTCCTCTGGGGACAGTTCCATCCCACATGGACTCTGAAGCTCCAGGATGCGATGGCTTATATACCATCAATGCACTTTGAGGATATGAATCCATATCTTATTGGATGTTTCAAAAATCAGAAATAAGTCAATTGAAATAAGGCAAGATCAAGGCTTCTGTCACTAAATAATAATTTTAAAAGCTCTGGTGGACGAGAATGCATGAGCCTAGATTGCATGTCATCTTTTGAAGAATACTGTTGAGCTACAAAGCTCCCCTTTTAGATTTGAGCAATGGAAAACAACTTCCTGTCAAGAAATGAACAAAAGCTTGGACAAATCTTCAAAGTGATGAGTTACACTGAAAATATGCTTCAGAGCACTTTGAATGTTCCTGTAAACTGAAAGGAAATGATTGTTCAGAGCATTTTGGCATCTAAAGAGTTTTTGTAAATAATCTGAGCAGGTCTGCGTGTTTTTAGCTATATTGAATGTACAACTGGGGGGGGGGGGAAATGACTCCAATAAGAAAATGCCCTGGAAAATGAAACAAATTATACCAAATTTGCAATGTTCCCTCTTGTGTTAAACATTTGAACATCTAAGCAAAACGTGTTCTCCAACGTATTCAGCAAATATAAACACAACCCCATTATTTATTGGAAATAAAATTCAAACAAATATGCACTAAAGTTACATGCCTTTATAAACAGGCTAGGCCTTGTTTCTATTTTAGCTGCAGGAAAGCACTTAGTAAACAATTGGGGATATATCAATATTTCTTATTTATTTTATTTATGTGTTGCATTTATATCCCACCTTCTCCTCCAAGGAGCTCAAGGTGGCATACATAGTTCTCCCCCTCCTCAATTCATCCCCACAACAACCCTGTGAGGTAGGTTGGGCTGAGAGCCCAAGGTCACCTAGTGAGCTTCATGGCTGAGGGGGTTCAAACCCTGGCCTCCCAGCTCCTAGTCCAACACTTCAACCCCTGGACCACATTGGCTCTCAATCTGAGATGATTCTGGAAAGGGTTCCTGCTATGAAGTTTCTTGCTCCTTTCCCATATGGCCACAACTGCAGCAGGGATAAGCAGGTACAGCCACTCCTCTCAGCTATATTCCATTGTGCTGATATATCAGACACATTGTTCAAGAACTGAAGTCACCAGGCTCTGCTGCTATTAAGATGCCACCTCCACTTTGCTTTGGTGGCTTTGTGTGTGGTCTAATAATGAAGACAGAGCAGAAGAGAAGAAATCTAAAATGTTAGTGAGAAAGTATGTGGCTGTGAAAAGCTTTAGGGGAATAAAACAAGTTGCTCAAATGAAGTGTGAAATCATTTAATATCTGGAGAGTGGATGATGAGAAAAGATAGCTTCAGTCCTGGGCAGTCCTGCTTTTGTAGGCAGAGGGAATAGATGACCAATGATTCTCTTTTAAATCCGGTGGCCCTGATCCAGCTACAATTGCCATTGATTCCCACTGAAACCAGTGGAGCAAGGTTGTCACAATCAACTTGTCCCATGTCTTAACTGTAACTAACATGACCTGGGTTGAGACCTATTATGCTGTCGTTGCTGGTGCTATAGCAGGCACGAAGGTCAGCATGACTTTATACCACCATTTTTGCAAAGGGGAAGAAAAAGTCCATTCATATCGTTTGCATTGGTTTAAGAAAGCGAAAACACATGCAGGACATTTGGCTAGATGTGGTTCTTATTTTAATGAGAAATTCCATAATTAGAGGGGAGATACAAAATAAAAATGAAGCTTCACTACAAATAAAACACACACACACACACACACCACTCTAGTACATGAGAGACACATCAAAGACAGTGAATGTTTCCACCCAATGCAGTTTTTGCCACGCTGTGATGTTCCTTAATCTTTTGACTTAGGATAATTTAAATATACTCACATAAAATGACAGCATTCTTACATATCCAGGCTTTGCTTTAAATTGCAAATTGAGCCCTCCATCTGTATTTCATTTGTCAGCATCATTACAACATTAACAGCAAATGTAAATGTGGGAAATCCCTGCTTTCTATGGCTATAAAATATAGTACATCAGACTGGATTTTATGATGCACTGCCCAATCAGAAGGGGGGGGGGACAATTCTATAAACTTTTACAATTCTCTGCATTCTTTTGATTATAGTAAAAAATTATTTGAAGTTCTTCTGAGAGATAAAATAGAGTTTTATTAAAAGCATACAAGCCCACTACTTTAAATGAAAAAGGAGAGCAAAGAAATATTTCATGAAATTTCCATTATTATTTCATGAAATTTCCACATTTTATATGGCTTATTCCTGTAAATTTCCATTATTTGATTCTGTTTAGTCAAATAGTAATTATGGAATTTTCAGATGCAGATTTTTTGTAACGAGCACTCAATTGAAGCCCATTCAAATCCTTTTATTTCCTAAGATAATAGTCATAATATCCTGTTTGGTTCTTACCACATCACTCAAAGAATATGAAAATGTGTATAGGCGGCAACCATTGTAAGTGTGTCCAACTGATGCGCAATCTCCGATGTGTGGGTCCTTTTGGACCCAGAAGAGGGCAGAACAGGGGTGCAATGGGGAGGGGGCACTTATGCACATTCCACCGACAGGTGCAGGCATCAAGAAAGGAACTGCCACACAAAATGGCCACTGCCTCTATGCACAAGAAATGTATGTTTTTTATATCCTATGTATGTAGTTCAGGGACTGAACTACTAAGGAAATTAATGTATTTGCAGAGGAAGACATAAAAGTGTAAATACAGTATACCATGTAATTTGTTTTTAAAATTTTACGCTTTGGTTGTATAGTTTTTAACATTTTAATGTTGTAAACTGCTTTGATATGTTTTGTAATTTAGCAGTACAGTGGTACCTTGGTTTGCATACGTTCTGGATTACAAACACATCAAACCCGGAAGTGTATGTCCCAGTTTGCAACCTTTTTATTATTATTATTACAACCTTTTTTATTTTTTTGATTACAAACAAATTTTTTGGGGGGAGGCCCCATTGGCGAAAGCACGCCTTGGGTTACAACCTGCGGAACGGATTGTGGTTGTAAACCAAGGTACCACCGTATATAAAAACTTTTTAAAATATGTAATGGGGTATGTATATTTATATTTTTATTACATTTATATACCACCTTTTCCTTCTTCTCCTCCCCATTTCATCCTCACAACAACCTGTGAGGCAGGTTAGGCTGAGAGACAGTCCCTGGCCTAAGGTCACCCAGTGAGCTTCATAGTTGAGTAGGGATTTGAAGTTTAGTCTCCCAGGTCCAGCACCCTAACCCTAATGGTGTGTGCCAATCTGAACTTTTTATATGGCTTATTCCTGTACATCATGACATGAGTCAAGATGGCATAATTTGATATAAAATATAACTCTCAAAGAACTATGTTGATGCTGGTACTACCACTCATCTTAAAATGTGACCTGACATCCTAGTAATTAATGATCAGCACACTAATATTTTGATGTCAGAAAACTTTAATTATCATCTCCGATAGGAAAGAATGGAGTTTTCTACAGACCATGGAATCTTCCTTCAAAGTAAAGTCATCATTCAGGAAATATACAAGATAACCAGTTAGTCATTTCTCACAAGGGTCATGTCCTTTCAACTACAAACTGGGCAAAGTAAACAAAATAGCAAATAGGCAGTAACTTATAGGATATAAAAAATTGTGCAAGGAATAAATACCCTTAAGGACAACTCAGTTGGTTAGAGCGTGATGCTGATAATGCCAAGGTTGCAAGTTTGATCCCTGTATGGGACAGCTGCATATTCAAGTTGGACTAGATGGTCCTCAGGGCCCCTTCCAACTCTATGATTCTGTGTTATAATACTCATTCATCCTAAAGACCCCTCCCTTTCTCCTAAGGATACTAGACTGCATACTTGAACCCTGAAGGGATGTGACCAAGGCCTTGTCTGGGTAAGCCGGCAGTTTGCATGGCCAGCCTAACTGTGCAAGAGCTTTGTGAGGAATGTTATGTGTGCAAATCACCGAAGAATTGATGCTTTTGAATTCTGGTGCTGGAGGAGACTCTTGAGAGTCCGATGGACTGCAAGAAGATCAAACCTATCCATTCTGAAGGAAATCAGCCCTGAGTGCTCACTGGAAGGACAGATCGTGAAGCTGAGGCTCCAATACTTTGACCACCTCATGAGAAGAGAATCATAGAATCATAGAATCATAGAGTTGGAAGAGACCACAAGGGCCATCGAGTCCAACCCCCTGCCAAGCAGGAAACACCATCAGAGCACTTCTGACATATGGTTGTCAAGCCTCTGCTTAAAGACCTCCAAAGAAGGAGACTCCACCACACTCCTTGGCAGCAAATTCCACTGTCGAACAGCTCTCACTGTCAGGAAGTTCTTCCTAATGTTTAGGTGGAATCTTTTTTCTTGTAGTTTGGAACCATTGCTCCGTGTCCGCTTCTCTGGAGCAGCAGAAAACAACCTTTCTCCCTCCTCTATGTGACATCCTTTTATATATTTGAACATGGCTATCATATCACCCCTTAACCTCCTCTTCTCCAGGCTAAACATGCCCAGCTCCCTTAGCCGTTCCTCATAAGGCATCGTTTCCAGGCCTTTGACCATTTTGGTTGCCCTCCTCTGGACACGTTCCAGTTTGTCAGTGTCCTTCTTGAACTGTGGTGCCCAGAACTGGACACAGTACTCCAGGTGAGGTCTGACCAGAGCAGAATACAGTGGCACTATTACTTCCCTTGATCTAGATGCTATACTCCTATTGATGCAGCCCAGAATTGCATTGGCTTTTTTAGCTGCCGCGTCACACTGTTGGCTCATGTCAAGTTTGTGGTCAACCAAGACTCCTAGATCCTTTTCACATGTACTGCTCTCAAGCCAGGTGTCACCCATCTTGTATTTGTGCCTCTCATTTTTTTTTGCCCAAGTGCAATACTTTACATTTCTCCCTGTTAAAATTCATCTTGTTTGTTTTGGCCCAGTTCTCTAATCTGTCAAGGTCGTTTTGAAGTGTGATCCTGTCCTCTGGGGTGTTAGCCACCCCTCCCAGTTTGGTGTCATCTGCAAATTTGATCAGGATGCCCTTGAGTCCATCATCCAAGTCGTTGATAAAGATGTCGAATAAGACCAGGCCCAAGGCAGAACCCTGTGGCACCCCACTAGTCACTCTTCTCCAGGATGAAGAGGAACCATTGATGAGCACCCTTTGGGTTCGGTCAGTCAGCCAGTTACAAATCCACTGAGTGGTAGCATAGTCAAGACCGCATTTTACCAGCTTCTTTACAAGAATATCATGGGGCACCTTGTCAAATGCCTTGCTGAAATCAAGGTAGGCTACATCCACTGCGTTCCCTTCATCTACCAGGCTTGTAATTCTGTCAACAAACGAGATCAGGTTAGTCTGACATGACTTATTTTTCAGAAATCCATGCTGACTATTGGTGATCACAGCATTCCTTTCTAGGTGCTCACAGACTGTTTGCTTAATGATCTGCTCCAGAATCTTCCCTGGTATTGATGTCAGACTGACTGGGCGGTAATTATTTGGGTCCTCTCTTTTCCCCTTTTTGAAAATAGGGACAACATTTGCCCTCCTCCAGTCTGCCGGGACTTCGCCTGTTCTCCAGGAATTCTCAAAGATGACTGCCAGTGGTTCTGAGATCACATCTGCCAGTTCTTTTAATACTCTTGGATGCAGTTCATCTGGCCCTGGAGACTTGAATACATCTAAACTAGCCAAGTATTCTTGTACTATCTCCTTAGTTATTCTGGGCTGTGTTTCCTCTGCTGAATCATTTGCTCCAAATTCTTCAGGTCGGGCATTGTTTTCTTTATCGGAGAAGGCTGAAGCAAAGAAGGCATTGAGGAGTTCAGCCCTTTCTGTGTCCCCTGTTTGCATTTCACCATCTTCTCCTCTGAGTGACCCCACTGTTTCTTTGTTCTTCCTTTTGCTACGAACATACCCATAAAAGCCTTTTTTGTTGCTTTTAATCTCTCTAGCAAGCCTGAGTTCATTCTGTGCTTTAGCTTTTCTGACTTTGTGTCTACACGTGCTGGCTATTTGTTTGAATTCCTCTTTGGTGGTTTCCCCCCTTTTCCACTTTTTTGTACACATCCTTTTTTAATCTTAACTCAGTTAAAAGTTCTTTAGATAGCCACCCTGGCTTCTTTAGGCACCTTCCATGTTTCCGTCTCATTGGTATTGCCTGAAGTTGTGCTTTTACTATCTCCCTTAACAAACTCCCAGCCATCATGAACACCATCATGAACTCCCATCAGAAGACTCCCTGGAAAAGACCCTGATGCTGGGAAAGATTGGGGGCACAAGGAGAAGGGGACGACAGAGGACAAGATGGTTGGACAGTGTTTTCGAAGCTACAAACGAGTCTGACCAAACTGCGGGAGGCAGTAGAAGACAGGAGTGCCTGGCGTGCTCTGCTCCAGGGGGTCATGAAGAGTCGGACACGACTAAACAACTAAGCAACAAAGAAAAGGGCCACCTGGTAGTGTTTGTTTCACGGTCTCCTCCTTCCTGCCTTTTCATTCTTTCTTTCTGTTCCTTTTGCTTTTGTGTGTGTTGCATGTATGTGAGTGAGAGTATGCTTCACAACAAGATGCAAAATCAGAGAGGAACTGGTATGGATGTTTAAGAAAAATTAAGTCAGTGTTCAAGGGAAGGTTGGAGGATTAAAGTGGTGATTAAAAGCATTCATATAATAGTGTTTCAAGCAGCTTTTTATTGATTGACATGTTTGAATTAAGATTTTAAAAAATGATAATATAAAAATATTTATAATATAAAAATAAAATACTTAAAAAGCCAGCCTCCCCTGCCGTTTGTCTGGCTTTCTAAAAAGAGACTCAAATTAGAACCCAAGCCTTCTACTCCTCAGCAGCAGTGAGATGAGACTTTGTAGTGTTTTGATAACAGCCATGTGGAAGATGTGTTTGTTACCATAAAGAAGCAATGCAGAAGCAAGAAGAAGAAGCTAAGCCAGCTGCTGCTGGCTAGAAAGCCAGACAGGATGTTTGTGACTGTTGCCATGGCAAGAAAGGGGCAGTCTATTCTCCGTACTGAGCACAGGATGTGAGCTCAGTGTGTGTCATATGATCTGTACAGGATGTACATGGGTGGAGTCAGTTTGAGTTTCTCTCTGTTGTTCAAAGAGTGCAGACATCTTTGTATGTATGGCTGCTAAAGACAGAAATAAAGACATGTAGTTACATTTCTGTCTGAGTCTGATTCCCCTCCCTGGGGATATGCAGGGAGGAGGAGAAGCAGTGGTGTGTTTTTCTCACAGTCTGAGAAAAATCGCCGATACGGACCTCAACTGTTTTTCCTGCCGGGAGTCGCAGGGGGAGGTCAAAAGGAATTCAGCCGGTGCCTGGACAGATAGGCACATACCTCTGACCGAGGCAGAATTCCAACAGTGTTTCATTTTTTTAAAAAAAACCCTCGATATGTAGTTGTCTTCTGGTCGTAATTGCCAGGTATATCTTGCGAGTCCACCCCATCCACAGAGATAAAGATAGGTGCCTGGAATCCTATTCTTTCATGTCACTGTTGGAGGAAATTAAACACCTGCACACATTTTCTGTGACATACAGGATTCCCTCTTTCCTTCACCTCCCCCCCCCCCCGGGCAAAATTGAGCACTGGGGAATGTCGAAGCTTGCTCACTGTTTTGTGACTTTTTGCATTGGTCCTGATAAAGGTATTGCCCGACTGTTACTTTTGGATCCCCCCAACCACCACACACCATGAATTAAGATGACTGCCTCAATCAGTCCCCATACAGAATCCATTGAAGTTGAAAAGTGTCCCCGGGTTCATTGAAAAAAATCTGGCAACCTTATCCTAGGGGCTTAGCCCCCTTCCAATGAAATATCTGAGAGGGCCACCCCCCTCCCAAGTTGATAGGCATTGCTATTCAAATGGTGTTCATTTGCTGTTTTGTGTGATCAATTATGCCAATATTTTACCTTGCCAATATTTTATTCAAGTTTGCACCCCTGTTCAGCTGTCATTCAAAATATTCACATGCAAACATTGACATTTGCTAAATTTCCACCATTCATTGTAGCAAACAAACTGCCTTGTATTAGAAGTAGGTTATTACTAAGAATATTTTTAGAAAAGGGGCAGAAGGCAGGGGGGAGTTTGAAGCGACCTGTATATCTTTGAGGGAATCTCCATTTTTGTAGTCAGTTTTTCTTGCAACTATCGCCAATGTATTTTCTTTGATTCAACAGCAATGTTGTTAATATTAAACAATTATTAATTACTGTGGCATTAGTACATTCAGAATAAACATTTGTTTTCCAGCCACGTTTTTCAGGTTATGAAATCATTCTAAGATATTTTTTTCCCTGCTTCAGCCAAGAACTGTCCCAGATTTTCTAAGCACGCAAGTTTTCTTTTTTAGCAGGCACTTTTGAAGAATAAATGGATTGCCTCTTCATAACACTGAATCTGAGAAAATAATATCTTCTGAGAAAATAATCTTCAATCTGACATAAACTAGACATAATCTGAGAAAATAATCTTCAATGCAGAAAGCACCAACAGTCGGATGAGTTGGAGGCCTGTTTTGGCTCTCGTCATAGTCTCAGAAGAAGCTAAATTCATACAATGTAAACTATATTTGTAAAAAGCAACTTACAAGGTTATTGCACACATTATATCCCATTTTTTCTAGCCCCTCGCACACAATTTTAGTGCCACACAATTAAAATATCCAGTTAAAATCACATTAAACCAACAAACTCCAGCAGCGGCATAGCATGGGTTGTCAGCACCCGGGGCAAGGCAAGTAATTTGCGCCCCCTAACCTGGGGCAAGGCAAGTAATTTGCGCCCCTAACCCCTAACCTGCCGCCGCTGCCAGCTTCTTCTTGCTGCTGCCTGGGCTGGGGTATTTACGGTAAGGTAGGCACGGCGGCGGCGGGTCCGTGTCAGGTGATCTGAGGCGAGTTGCCCCTGGCGCTGCCACCCAAACGACGCCGCTTGCCCGGAGGAGGAGGAGGGCAGAGAGGCAAGGAAAATGCAACATGGCCCAGCAGCTGCAGCAGCAGCAGCAGCAGCAGCGGCGGGGCTGTGAGGAGGGGCTGCCTGGCGCGCCCTCCACGGCCCTGACGCGCGGGGACCACGGCGAGCGCTGAGAGCCGCTGCCTGCCGGACGCCTTCAGCCCAGATGCGCGCACAGCTCGTCGGTTCCACGAGACATGGGGCCTGCGCCCGAGGCTCTTCGGCGACTCCGGAGGCGGTGAGCGCGCCCCCCCCCGATGTTGCGCCCAGTGCGGCCGGCCCCCCCTGCACCCCCACGCTACGCCACTGAACCCCAGTAGTTTACCCATCCCTATCTACGAAGCCTCAGTCACCAAAGCTCAGGCCCAGTTTTTTTTAGACGGGAGCCCCTCAGGAAGATTCTCTACATCACTTTTGATGAATGTTCCAGAGATTAGCTCTCTAATACCTGGCCAAGCAAAATGACTCTGCCCCACAAGGTTAAAAAATATCCAGAGCACTTTGAGTCTACATGGCAGATTAAAATGGGAAATAAAGAAGAAGGCAGTCTCTTGGTATGTTCCAAGTTTACACATTGGGCTATACAGTTTTTAGATGTGTATGGCTGAAGCTGATTCAACATGTAACAGATCAGTTGTGTTTACCCTGAAAATAACTCAAGTGTGTGCGCTAGAATCTGCACTGACTCCATAGAAGCAGCAGAGTCTTGTGGAACCTTAAAAACTCATAAACATATGCTGGCATGAGCTTTGCTGTGACGGGTACACCTTGCCTGTGGGCTTCAGAAGCCTATGAAAACTTATGCCACACATTGAGGAACATCCAACTAAGTCGTACTCAAAGAAGCCTCATTGGGTTAAGGGCCTTGAGTACTCTAACAAATGTTTAGCATATCTTCTGAGGCCCTCCTTCGTGTGCCTTCTCCTTGAGGGGTCTGGAGGGTGGCAACACGAGAATGGGTCTTTTCTGTGGTGGCTCCCCATCTGTGGAATGCTCTCCCCAGGGAGGTTTGCCTGGCGCCTTCATTATACACCTTTAGGCACCAGGCAAAAATGTTCCTTTTTAACCAAGTCTTTGGTTGTTCTTACAGACATCCAACAACCTTTTAGAATGTGGCTTTGGGTGGGTGGGTGGGTGGGTGGGTGGGTGGGTGGGTGGGTGGGTTGTGTTACTGCTTTTGGTTTGATTTTATATGTTGTGATCTTCTTGTGAACCACCCTGAGACCTCTGGGTGTATAAGTTGAATAAATAAATAAATAAATAAATAAATAAATAAATAATAACTTTAATAGATTAAAAACAAACAAATCAGCAGCTGCACAATTCTGCAACAAAAATGATTTCAGATGCCTTCGTTGGGAAAATTTACTTTTAATATTTTTTAGGCATTTTGGTATGTTTATAACCAGGTTAAAAAAACTGAATGGGGAACAGGAATTCCTCCTCTCCCAGTTTGCAAAATTCTCTAAATAATATACCGTATTTTTCGCCCCATAGGACGCACCGCCCCATAGGACGCACCTATATTTTTTTTGGGGGGGGGGAATAAAGAAAAAACATTATTTCCCTCCCAGGCGCGGGGCTGGTGTGGGGGAAGCCCGAGCTTCCCCCGACCCCAGCCCCCAGAACAGGCTGCTGCCTGCAAGCCTTGCGAGCCCAGCGGGACCTCCCACTGGGCGCGCGAGGCTTGAAAACATCTGCCCGAAGCACAGGGCATGCTCCGCAGCGCGCCCCGTGCTCCGGGCTGCAGGCTGCCGCCCCAAGCCTTGCGCGCCCGGCGGGACCTCCCGCCAGGCGCACGAGGCTTGCGGATAGCTTCCTGAAGCCTGGAGAGCGAGAGGGGTTGGTGCGCACCGACACCTCTCGCTCTCCAGGCTTCAGCGAAAGCCTGCATTCGCCCCATAGGACGCACACACATTTCCCCTTCATTTTTGGAGGGAGGAAAGTGTGTCTTATAGGGCGAAAAATATGGTACTTCTGGGGGAAACACACACTCGGAGTCCAGCTGAGGTGGGTGGTTCTGTTAGCATTCCTACTAAAATGCAGGAGGACCCCTGGTCCCTAGGCAATAGAGCTACCCAATCTTTCCTGAAACAATTTGCTGGCACCATATAGTTGTTAAGTCCACAATCAAAATGCAGATACGTGACAATATAACTGCAGGGCTTCAAATAAGAAACAGAAATTGACCCAGAAACTCTGGAGCAGCATTTCTTCCCCACCCTTAGCTAAAACACAAATATTGCTAATCCAGATTATGAGAGTCTGGCTATTTTCCAGATTAAAGTAATGAATCTGCGGAGCTGAACTCAGCTTGGTTCATGGCCAACATGTCGTTCTGGGAAGGTTGCTTAAAGCCTGGCTCAGAGTCAGCAGCAAGAGAACAGTCTCTTACCAAGCCTTTGGTAAACCTGAGCCAAACTGGCCAAATGGAAGGAAAACACACACACCCCACCTCTCTTTGAGGTTTTATTATGCAAAGGTCACATTATTTTAGTAGGAACTTCTTGCCACTACAATGAGATCAATGCTCTTTTGTGAGTCACTGGGGAAACGTGTGTTTCTGTTGCTCGTTTGACCTCTCCGTTACACTGTGCATTTTAAAAAAATGTCTCTCTTTTGAAAAGAACAACACACCATTGCATCTATTTCATTTTATATAATGCACAGAATCAATCAATTTTACAGTTTCTCTTTTACTTCTTATGACCTGCTTGTTGTACTTTCTTTCTCCAGCAAAGCAGTAGACAGGACAGGGGCAGCAACTACTGGCTGTGCAAGGAAAATCTCCTGAGCTGATCCTCAGCACCATGACCCATCACTGCCACAGATTTATGAAACTAAAATACCTGCTGAATGGTGAAAGATTACAATAAAAGATTCTAGATCTCGATTCCCTGAACATCCTTGATCTCCCCCACTTTGATGTTGGGTCAGTTGCTTTGGGGTGATGGTGATTTGGGAATGGCATATGACTGCCCGACTGCCTACTTGGTTGCTACCTGCTCAACCCATATTGTTCTAAATAAACATTACCCCCAAAATGCCATCAGTTTCCATAGGGAACTGGCCTTCTAAAGCTGACCTTGGTGAAGGGGAAACCATGAAATCTAATTATGGGAAGATTTGCATGCCCAGGCTCTGCCCTCCCCACCTCCCCTGACTGAACATGAATAATGGACACAACACATCTTGATTTGATTTACAGATGAAAGTGGTTTGGCCTTGGGCAACCACTAACTTCTGGCTGACTTTAATCCCCTTTAATGGGATACCCTTCCTCTGGAGAGGCAGGCAGGGACTGCAACCTCCTCTCCATCCAAGATGGTCTGATGGTCCTCTTGATCCAACATGGAAAACCAGGTGCCAGGGCCAGAGTAGGCCGTCTTAAATACCCTGGGAGCAGACCTGAGGGAAGTCTACCTGCTCTGTCATGCCCGCCCCCAATCAGGGCCCAGCCTCCAAGCCTGCCTGCCATTGGTCAATCTTGCAGGCAGGCTTGGATCAATTTTCCCAGCCAGAGAGGAGAGCAAAAAGCCCCCTCACCAGCCAGGCAGATCCTGGCAACTGCAGCCCACATCAGATCTCAGTGGAAGGAGGTGTTACCAGCCTGCAAGCCACTGTACCAAGAAGGGTAAGTGGACTTACGGTAATAAGGTCTCAGTTCATGGGTTGCAAACACACCATACATTCAAAGCACATTCCCAGCCCTGAAGAATCCTGGGGACCACAGGTCCCCTTCACAGAGCTACAATTTCCAGCACCCTTAACAAACTACTGTTCCAATAATTCTTTAGTAGGGAAACCAGGCTTAAAATGTATGCTTCTGCATGCAGACACAATTTCAAGGTGCAGTGTGTATCATTTTAAAAAAATAAAAATTATATACTGCTTGCATGTGATAAGTGGTTTACAAAAATAACAAAACATTAAAATTACCAATGGAATACAATTAAAAACAGGTATTAGAAACATTCCAAATATAATTAAAAACAGCAGTAAGCTTAAAAGACACATGAACTACCTTCATCTTTAAATTGGTTTGCCTTACGAAAAGTTTTTAAGCTGGTGCCAAAAGGAGTAGAATGTAAATTTTTTTACACCTGCAGAACAACTAAAGTGCCAAAGTGCCAGCTCTGCCCACTGAGTGGTTGATTCCTCCAATAAGCTGGTCCCAAGACATTAAGGACCATGTGCCCAACAGGATGATCCCTTGGCGGAGTCTCGTCTAAAGCATCGGCACACATCCGCAAGACATGTGCACATCCGTATAAGACGTATCAGCAGAATAAGCAAAAGCAAAATTGTGTAGGAATTGTGGCATCAAGCATTTTATTATTTACAGCAAAGAAAACAAAAGAAACATAGCATGCTGTGTGAGCGACTTCTCACACATCCTCTCTATGTGGAGAGAGAACAAAGAGCAGAAGTTTGTCAGCCTGACCTCCGCGCGTGCGCGCACACACACACAGTGATAAGAAATGGAATCACCCCATCATGTGACCCTCCGCAATAGTGGCAGTGAAAATACTGGCAATGCCAATTGTAAGACCATGAATTTGGCCCTGCAGGAGATTGGCAGGCAGTGTAGATCTCCGAGCAGAGGCTCTCCATGCTGACTGTGCAATCATCAGCCTCATAAAAGCAACGTGCTTAAGTCTAATTAATGCATGGAGGGGTTAATGACATAGAGTAAGCTGTACTACGAAGATTAGCTTGGTCACTTCCCCTCATTTGGGGAGGAAGGTAATCAAGCCTTTTGCTGTACCTCAGTCTACCAGAGAAGCTCAGCTTGTCAAGAGGTGTGAGATGGCTGCTCCAAGCTCAGACCACAGGGCTCTAACAAGCCCCGCCCCCTTTTTCAGTTTTCAGTTTTTATCAAGTTTTATTATGACTTTTCACAATACAATAAAAAGCAAACTATTCTAAACAGAAAATAATAAAAAAGACAGAAAGAAGGGGAGAAAAGAAAAAGAGCTGGAAGAATAAAAGAATAAAAGAGGTTCTTCCATTATTATTAAATATAAAATTCAGCCATGAACTTCCCCTAGTCCAGCCTCACAACTTTCTCATGAATTTCTTTGCTGTGTTTATATAATAGGACAATATCCATTGTTAATTATAAGTTATGTAGACATTCATTCACACTTCCTGTTACCTTGACCTTCCATCCTTGTCAATTAGAAAGCTTAATCTTCCACTTTCTGAATTTACATTCTCTTTTCAGTGGTATTATGGGGGGCATGGCCACTTCTTCTGAGATGATTTCAGATTGTACACAGAGTCCCCATTCCATTAATTCCATCTCCTTCCTCAACATCTTGGCGCTAAACATCCTGGCTCCATCATTACATTGATTGTCTCCCTCCAGCATCCCTGCTACTGCGGGAAGCTTAGTCGCTTTTTCTTCTAAAATAATTCCAGATTGAACTGAGCCATCCTCTAGGCAAGGCTGTGACTCTTCAGAGAACTCTGTGAAACCTTCTTCCTGGTCTAATAAATCCAATATTTTTTTCTCAGGGGCTGCTCTTCTTCACCAGCCTTCCCTTTATTCAGAGATTTGCTCATTATTATCTTCTGCATTTTATTCATGATTGTTTTCTCTGCCCATCAAGTACTTTTTGCAAATCTGCCACTGTTCACATGCTTGTAATTCTGGGTGCTATTAGATGAACTCACTCAAAGTCAACACATTCCCCACATTCAATCTGCCCCCAGCGAGTGCAGCCACCATTAATTCTCTTTATCATCAACATAGTTGCCCTTGAGATGGAGGATCAAAAACAGCAAAACAGCAATGTAAGTACTTATCAGAAAATACTTATTCCTGCATTGCAGGGGGTTGGACTAGATGACCCTTGAAGTTCCTTCCAACTCTACAGTTCTATGATTCTATGAAAATATCATTATGTCTCCTTCCCTTTGGCTCTAACAAGGTTCTCTTGAGTCCCTATACAAATAATTCAGGAACTTTCACCATTGTAATTAAGCCAAGTTTTCCTGCCTACACAACTTTTTCTGAATGCTGTATGGAAAAGCACATGAATCTGACATTGGGAGAGTTTGTAAATAAACCATATTTAATTTACCAAACATGTGGTCTTTTTCTACACCAGGGGAAGTGGGAAACTTTGGAAGAAAATTGGAAGATTGTATTTTAAAGGTCTAAGAGCCTATATTTCCATGCTTTACTTTGCTACTTATTTTGTGATTTTAAACACTCCTAAAGACCACTCCAGCAGCCTCATATGGATACTAAATAACAATGAGGATTTTAAAAAGTGCCCTGTGTTACTGCCAGGGGGCTGAAAAGCACTCTCCCAGTGCTACTCAGCCCTGCAGGTGGGACCGGAACCACTGTAACCCAGGGCCCCCACTGCCATTCCATGGAGCTGGTCCAAGAGGATTCTGTGGTCAAGTGGTATCAAAAGCTGCAGAAAGATTGAGAAGCAGGAGCAAGACTGCATCCCCCTATCTGGCTCTCCATAAAGGTGATCCATCAGGATGACCAAGGGTGACTCCGTCCCATGGTCAGGCATGAATGTGGAGCAGACTTGAAAAAGTGAATCTTGTGAAACGTCCTGGATTGGACTTCTGAAACCACTATTTCCATTATGAGGGTCAAAGACCAACAAACCGGGTACACTTTGATGTGACTATACTGTAGTTTTCTGAATCCAGTGAAACAAATTATGTTAGCTGGACAATGTTATGGCATTTAAAAATACGTCCAATGATGCAACAAGACACTCGGCTAACACATAAAAATGGAAGAATTTTACATTTGTCAGCACTGATTCCATATTATAAAAGGAAAATTGGGGACCAAATCTGAATACCTTTAAGGATGCCGCCCTTCTGGTCTTGACTGCTGCCTCCACACAAGAGCATCATCATCATCATCATCAACAACAACAACAACAACAACACTTTGCCCTGAGGCATCCATGTTGCCTGTTAATCTCATTAGGGGAACTGGACCATTGTGCAATTATCATAGAATTTTTCTTTAAAAGTCACAAAGATTTTGTGTAATGGTGGTAATAATTGTTTTATGATTCATTTAAATCTGTTTGCTAGATAGAAGCAAATGTTTATGTTGCCATGCCATTGTAATTTACCAGAAAAGAAAGGAAACCAGAGAAACCAGATTGCAGGCTCAAACTTCGGTGAGTTCAGATGGGTTGCATTCATGTTTGTACTCTGAGCCCATTTTAAATGAGTTCAACATGTCTTTTGTGTGCACAAAAAGAGGCTCAGTAAGGAACTCAGTGGCTGGTTTGGGGAGGCAGGAGAGAAGATTGAAAATTGAAGTAAGGCACTTTGACCTCATGTGCCGCCATTTACAGGGAACTGAAGAGGCAGCCAGGCAGCTGTCTCCGGCTCTCTGAAACAGCTCACACCTTACAAAGTGCTCCTCTATAATGTTGTTGTACGTATTTATTTCAGGGCCAAACTAGACATTTTCGCAATTAATGTGCATGATTTTTGTTTTGTAAACAGTAGGCATGAGAAAGCTTGAGAAGCCTCAGGATATTTGCCAGGGGTGGGGGGAAAGATGGGAAATTTAACTTTCTTTCTTTCTTTCTTTCTTTCTTTCTTTCTTTCTTTCTTTCTTTCTTTCTTTCTCTCTCTCTCTCTCTCTCTCTCTCTCTCCCACTGTGCCTAAAAGAATCTCTCCACTTGCACTCCAAATGTGAACAGCAGCTTCAGAGAGCTGCAACTTTTTTGCCAGAGCATGGCAGAAAGAGAAAGAGTTATACTTCTCATCGCCACCCCAGCAGTCCACACTCTCCACAACTGCTATTTACACAACAAGTGTGTGTACAGTAAGGATATTCATGCAATTCTTGCCCATCTAGTTTGGCCCCTTCTTGTGGGCACCTGCCTGAACAGAAAAGCACCATAATGAAATGAAATAGACTCCCAGGTGAGCATGACTTTGCCCACCGCTTCGCTTTTGTCATGATATAGAATCAAATGTCCTCAGATATTTGACAGAAGAAAATTAGTACTAATAGGTATTGGCAGGTTTTTTTTTCAGGGGGAACTCACAGGAACTCTGTTCCTGTACCTCTCAGGTGGGTTCCGGCCCCTCTCAGGTGGGCGCCATTGCCATTCTAAGAGAATGAGGGGAGGCGTTCATGGTGAGTTCTGGCACCTCTTTTCTAGAAAAATAGTCCTGGTTAGATAAAAAATCCTCAAGCCAGGGGGCAAGCCCCGGCCTTATCTGTAGGGTGGGTGGGCTTGCCCAGTTTTGTGGGCCATAAGGGAAAGACTGGCAAGTGCAGTGGAGGTTTCCTACCCTTGCCATGGGGCTCTTCCACACTTCCACTTCTCGCTTTCTCCCAAATAGAAAACGACTTGGACCCATGCCAGGAAAGCAGGGGGTGAGTGGAAAACCTCTCAGACCCACAGTTTCTGGGCACAGGACAAGCGAAATTGGATGAGCTCACAGATGTTTTTGTCATCTCCAAATTATCATGTCCCTAAGTACTGTATCTGTTTTATTGTATACAGATGACATTGTACCTTCATCCAAGACAAAAGTGGATTTGAGAACATTGCTGGGGGAATTTTGTAAAAAAAAGAAAAAGAATAAAAAATCACCTTATGGTGAATTATAGCCAGCTAATGCTATTCTCTAAATGATGCAAAATGGTGTTTGGGTAAAACAGCCCATTGAATAAGTAAGAGTTTTTAAATATTTGGGTATCACTTTTCAATAGTTTAAAAGAGTGGTTTTCAACCAGTGTGCCATGGCACCTGGGGTGCCTTGATTGATAGTCAGGGGTGCCATGGGCAACACTGGCCTCTGCCCCTTTTCCCTTCCCTCCCTCCTCTGATGCCCTTTCGTGTCTCTGCCTCCCAAAGGCTTGTGCGTCTGTTTGTTGCAGCAGCCCTGGCTACAAGCTCCCCAGGTGAATGGTGCCTCTGGCGCTGGCCTGAGGGTGCTGGTTGCCAGCAGCTGAGATGGCCTTGGAGTAAGCAAGCAAGTAGGTGAGGGAACCCAGCCAGCCTGCCTGCCAGCCCTCGCTGTTGGGAAGTGGGAGGCCAGGCAGGGGCCACACAGGCCTTTCTTGTGCTTGCTGTGTGCGGTGCCTGCGAGAGCGGAGTGTCTGGTGCCAAAGGGTGGCCTTTCCGCCTTGCTGTCCCAGGGGTGCCCGCTGCTGCTGTCACTGCTGCTTCCTAAGGTGAGTAAGGTGCTGCCAAGGAGATAGGAGAGGAGGCTGAGGGAACACTCCCCCAGGGAGGGTGTTTGTAAAGGGGTGAGGGGCTGCCAGCTCTGCAGGCAAGGGGTGACATAACTGGGCTTCTGAGGCTCAGGGGAGCCGCAAAAGAATGTCGTTAGTCAAAAGGTTGACTCTGGTCTAGAACATGATCAGCTTAAAAAGAATATGTGGTAGAAAGAGTTGTGCAAATTATGAAACTCAAAGCATGTTTCTTCATAATTTTTATACATGCTGTGCATGAAAATGTTAAAGCTAAAGTCTTAGCCTAATTGTTTTATGAAATTCAAAATTGGGCTGATGCCAATTTAAGCCCACTAAAGATTGTGCAATCTTAAATTCCTTAGACTTTTTTCCTCTATACTAGAATGTGTTTCTAATACTGCTTTGTGATTCAGAGTCAGTCTCCCCTGCATTTTTACACATGTCTGGGTCAGGACATTTAACTGTTTGCCTCAATTGAATTTAGCTCCTACTGGCTTGGTTGCCTTAGTTCTGCTTAATTTGTATGAAAACAGTTGGATGAAAGCCATTCATTTAAGATTATGCTTTCTTGGCTTTTCACCACAGCAGTTACTATGTTTAGGCCTCAGTAAAGCAAAAGTCCTGTTGAGGAAATACCTATTTGATTTTGAACATCAGAACAATTTTCCTGTAAAACACCCCACAGTATTTCATAAGAAATGATAGTATGGGTTCACATCATGTGCACATCACAAACTAGTAGTGGAAGCACACTGGGTGCTGAGTAAATGGAAGTGTACACACAGCCATTGCTTCTGATTATTATTATTTTGTTTCTCCTTTCCAATCAAGTTAAGGTGGTGGCAGCCAAGACCACAAAATGTCTAGCAGGGTACCACTGAGATAAAGGTGATGATCCTCTCTGAGTTTTACATGGCATGAATTTTAATTTGATTTGGTAATGTTACTTACATTTGCACTTTGTATACACACTGTAAAGGCTGGTAGCTGATGCAAATAAATATACTTCTACCTTTGTTCAGAATTTACTTGGTCTGATTATTTCAGTGCAGCATCCAAGTTGGCTTCAAGAGATTAGCCTTGTTCCAGGTTCCATGAGATGTTTCTTTTTATGGCAACCTGTTACTCCATGAGACTTTTATTCCCTACCAATGTAATGAAGACAATGACATTTTACCCATGTCTGAACATGTTTGAGTTCGAACTGTGGAACTGCAAAGTTGGGGCCAAAATGCAGTACTGCCAAACAAGGAACAAGAAGGCTAATAGACATCTGATGCCCAGACAGAGAATTCCCCTGATAGGCAGTTTACCTACGGGGTACTTCCATATAGTGGAGACAGCTGTTCAGGCCAATAATTCTGAAGAAGGCTATGTTATATTTGAAGAATTTTGGGGGGTAACCTCTGCTGGGAAGAAGATATGGCTACTCTAAACTCATTCTTCAGCCACGCTGCAAACTCTCATGTCCCCCAAGAAACCTTAGGAACTGTAGTTCTGTGAGGACTAATGATCTCTGAGATCCAGGCTACATGTTACACTCCCTGCGGAGCGTGGCAGGCTTGCCACCTAGGAACTCTACTTGTTAGACTCCTTAAGGCTCCCCTACCAAGAAGTAGAAGAAATTGGGTGGGGAAAATGAATCTGCCTCTCCTCTCTCCCTCTCATGTAAACAGCCTTCATGTGATTTCTTCACCCACACTAATGGTACCACCACATATAATAGTGCAAGCATCTTAGCAACTGAACATAATATTAAAAGGTAGTGCCAGGGTGGGTGGAAATCATGCATTTCGTTCTCAAAGAGCAGATAGATCCCCCTCCTTGATCTTTAAGTCTTATCTCCAATCTACTGAGAATTCTAATCTATAGTAATACTAGCAGAGAGAGCCCAGCACTGCCCTAGTATTTTTAGAAACCAAAAGCTATTATGATTTTTAAATTTGTGAGTTTGGATCTATCATCCCAAAAAATAGGTGAAGTCAGTCCAAAGTGACATTTTGTTCCACCTTCTTGATTCAAAACAAAGCCCAGGATTCAAACATCAATGAAAACTGCTGCTCCCACCTCGGGAACTCTTGTGCCAAGTTTGACAATGATATATTGAGAGTTGGCTAAATCTATGCCAAAAAATGGGCGAAGTCACGCCACAGTCATGGTTTGGTCTGCCATCTTGAATCAAAATGGTTCCCTACCCCAGGAATCATCATGCTGAGTTTTGCAACATACTGAGAAGTGGTTGGATCCATGCCGAACGAGCAAGTGAAGTCATGCTGCCGATGTCAGGTTTTGGTCCACTGTCTTGATTCAAAGTGACACCTGGCACCCAAATGTCAACACAGACCCTCAACCCCAACTTGGGAACCCTCATACTGAGTTTGGCAATGATATCTCAAGAGGCGGACAATCCTTTGCCCAAAATCAACATAATTCCACCAAAGTGATGTTTCAGTCAACCCTCTTGTTTCAAACATCAACAAAGACCGCCTCTCTCAAAATAGGAACCCAAGTTTTGTGATGGTGATATCTCAAGAGGTGACTAAACCTATAGAAAACAAACAGACAAACCGGGGGGGGGGTGCTAGGGGCGCATTGGAAGATGGCCGACAATAACATCTCTCCGGCTCACACAAGGTAATTAAGAGGCTGATATGGGAGTATGCAGCCTCCCTTGTTGCCCCAAGGAAATGGGGAACACTGCCTTGCCTGCTGTGGCCATAAATCATCCCCGGATTCGAAAGAAGGGGGTGAGGGCACTAGGCACAAAGCCCTTGTGTGGGTCTGGCTCTCCCGGACTCTGTCTCTGATCGCACGCTGGCTGCATTAGCTCGAAATAAACAATTAGAAAAGAAGCAAAATGCACATACTTCGAGTGAAGATCGGGAGTAAAGACTGCTAATTAAAGGGATCTCTGGGATGTGGAGCGACGGGCTGGATTCAACAATAAATCAAGAAGAAGAAGAATCATCAAAGGATTGGTATGTCGGAGCGAGACTGAAAAGGGGGGGACTTTTCTTTTCTTTTTTTTTCTTTTTTGTCTTATGTGAGTACCCAATAACCCTTCCCCCTAAGAAAGAATCATCGCGATTACTGATCACAAGCAGGAGGAGTAAGAACTGTGTGGAAATTAATTACTAATCAAAGATATGGCGTGTGGGAACATCAAGAAAGTTCTCTGTGACGCAGTCATAAAAAGAGACTGTTAGGGCAGGCCTGCCCGCAGGAGGACTGAGGGGGAGGAGGAATATGACCTTTACTATATCGGAATGTGAGATCGGCCTGGCAGGGCCCCCTGAGAAAATTTATGAGAGCGGCAGGCCTGTGGGAAATGTTTTGTACGGAGGTGTTGAAATGATGTCTGTCTATTTTGATATGGCTCTTGGATGAGTGTAAAATCCACACAGGATATAACAACATTTGTTTTCAACCCGCTTGCGGAGACTATCAGAGATCATAAAGAAAACAAGAAGATGAGGAAAACAACAAAGAGAAGATGGAATAGAACTGTGAATACTATTTGGACAGAACTGTGTATATTAAAGCAGCAGCAAGAGAGATGTTTGGATCCCGTTTGGAGCTCGAAGTATGGGTACCCCCAACAAAAATTTTAAAATTTGGCTGTATAATTTGGAATTAATGTTATTTGGAATTAATGTGATTTGATTGGCCTGTTAATAAAAATTATTTAAAAAGAAAAAAGAAAACAAACAGACAGACAAACCATTTCCCCAAATATGCAATAGACGCTAATTAAGCCATTCATCACAGTAATGGTAAAAACCATAAACTGATGAAACAATGGGGTAGTTGGCAGCTGGGCAGAGAGAGCTGGGACAGGCTGGTGAGCTAGACTGAGGGATGTGGCAGGCAGAGGTCCCCTGCTGCTTCCTCAAGCAGTGCCTGAGCAGTTGGGGTTAAAACATATCCAAGTATATTCTGTGACTGATCTCCTTCCCAGATGGAACTGTCTTTCAGGACCAACATAAATAAATCTCATGATTAACTCAATAATTCTGTTGACATAAATGCTGGCAGCTTTTCCTAACAGTAAAATAAACTTAAGTAAGTTCTTCAAATAAACCAGTACAACCAGTGCATATTTATGAAGGGGACCCTCTCATAATTTGGTTTCCCCCCCTTACATAGATATCTTACCACTGTTGAAATGAAAGTGAAGACCAATTACTATATTCAGGTTAAAAGGAAGGACATTTCCCTGCTCAGTGCCCCTCAAAGATGGAGATGTTCAGGCTGCCAGCAGGCTTTCCCAGACAGTGTACAATCCACACTGTATGTGGATTGTGCCCCCCCCACCTACTCCACTCGCAAGAGAGGGCACATATTTGCTTAGAATTTGCATAAGCATTGTACCATTGCTTTTTTTCTAAACAAGTGTTAGGGGCACTCTCATTTTCCTACTCATATTGAAACACTGCCCCTCAATGAGGCCAAACTTAGATTCACAAAATGTATGTGTACACCTGCGTCCCCCCAGGAAAAAAGCACTATATACAGTATATAATATATACTGTACATATTTGTGCCCTCTGTTGTAGGAGGCTAAAATAAATTCAGTGGCCACACATAACTAATAAGTAATAATAAATAATAATAAAATTTTATTTATACCCACACCCTCCCCAGCCAGGGCTGGGCTCAGGGCGGCTGACACCAAATATAAATTACAATAAAACATAATGGGGGGGGACACAGTTAATTAAAATACAGCTTAAAATGCAGCCTCATTTTAGTAAAGGTAAAGGTAAAGGGACCCCTGACCATTAGGTCCAGTCGTGACTGACTCTGGGGTTGTGGCGCTCATCTCGCTTTATTGGCCGAGGGAGCCGGCGTACAGCTTCTGGGTCATGTGGCCAGCATGACTAAGCTGCTTCTGGTGAACCAGAACAGCGCACAGAAACGCTATTTACCTTCCCGCCGGAGTGGTACCTATTTATCTACTTGCACTTTGACATGCTTTCAAACTGCTAGGTTGGCAGGAGCAGGGACCAAGCAACGGGAACTCACCCCGTCACAGGGATTCGAACCGCCGACCTTCTGATCGGCAAGTCCTAGGCTCTGTAGTTTAACCCACAGC
This sequence comes from Podarcis erhardii, assembly GCF_964252035.2. Taxonomy (NCBI): domain Eukaryota; kingdom Metazoa; phylum Chordata; class Lepidosauria; order Squamata; family Lacertidae; genus Podarcis; species Podarcis erhardii. Next base: position 135,725,715 of record NC_138497.1, on the reverse strand, counting down.
AACACCCAAGACCATAATGGGAGGAAACATCAGAAATTCACCCAAGCCAGCTATCCATGCAGATCCTACATGGGCCAGCAAAAAAAGCCAAGGGAAAATTTATATACCAAATCCCATATAAGGGGGTCAGAGTGAGTCCAAGCCAAAGACCAGGCGGAACAGCTCCATCTTGCAGGCCCTGCGGAAAGATGTCAAATCCCGCTCACCCTCTTTTGGGGCGGCAGATGCTCCCCCAAGGCCCCAGGGAGGGAATGGCAGCATCGGCTTCCTATCTTGATATGGGGCATGAGCCCCCGCTGCCAACAGGAGCAGGATCCTAGCCTGCACCCAGGATTGACAAATGGGGTGCAGGCTCAGACATGGGCTGGGTGAGGAAGCCGAGTCAACAGAATGAGGAGGCTTCCATGGGGTCTTCTCCCTGGCCATTTCAACAGCCCACACCTGGGGGCCCACCTGCTTCTCCTTTGTCAGGTTCCCCACCCCCACCCTTGGTTCACGCTGCTGGTCGTGCCTTGGATGGAGGGGAGAAAGCGCTGGAGTATCCTGTTAATGGGATCCAGGGGGAGTCACCATGTCCTCACACTCAGCCGGGGGCCAGGGCCAATGACTCCCCCCCAGATAGCGGTCCCTGTGGGGGGTCACCCTATTTGATGTAAGTCTTAGGACCCCCTGCCCGGATTTACCTATGCCTCACTTCCGGCAGTTGGGCTGGAAGTGTTTAATTGCCCCATGCCCAAGCCAAACCTCTTTCATCTGTATTCAATAAAGTTGTGACCTGCTTTGATCCAAACCAATCTCAGTGGTCTTTTAATTCTCTGGGGTTGGGGACTGGGGAGCACGATGCCTGGACCTGCAAGTCTGAATGACAGAAAGCTTTCCCCACAAATGTATTTCCATATTAGAAAAGGCTTAACCTGTTGGATTTATGGCTCCTGTACAGCTGTAAAAGGCACAATGCCAACCCTAAACCATGCAAAAACCTCAAGTTTCATGAGTTGTAAACCAGTGAGGTAACTGTAGACATTTTATCTATTGATCTTAGACTAGTAATACTACATTCAGTGCAAGATCAAGTGTGCTGTCAGATTAAAATAAAAATTCAAGATTTACAGCAGCCTTGCTCACATGCTCATGTCAAAAAGCATGCAGTGTGTTTATTTATTGTGGATATTTATTAATTTTTCATCACAGGTCAAACCATCACCTTTTTTTTGACATGAGAGAAGAAAAGTCTTCTCTGGCACAAGGAATAAATTTGTATACGCAATTTGATCCCTTTTTGCATTCTTTTTTAAAAGTTTGTTTTAGCCACATCCTTTTCACTGAACCACTTGGCTAAAGATGCTTTAAATTATGGAGCGCTTGGCCTTCCTCGCTTCCGCTCCACTCTCACCTGCCTGCAAGGCCTCAAGCTAGTCAGATAGCTTTATTTTGAAAACAGAAGAATGGCACAAATGAAAAGATTTTTTAATTTGATTTATTCAGATATACTGTAAAGCTTCTAACATGTCTTACAAAAAACAGCAAGATAAGCAAATGGATGTCATACAACATTTTAGAAGCAATACTCAGCATGTCTCACTGGTCAAATTTTCAAACAATGGGCCAATTTTCCAAAAAGTGATAAAAAGTGACCATTTCTGCACTAGGAGCTAAAAAAAATATACTCCCCAAATGTATTTTGCAAATAAAAAATTGTAGTATTTGGAGCAAAGCTTCGCTTTACACAAACATGGGACTTAATAGTGTTGCTTTCTGACATACTGAAATCTTGTTGTAATCCTTAAAAGCAGCCCTAAAAAGTAGGCCAGTATTCCTCTGTTGGGCAATCCCTAGGAGAAAGGAGAATTTTAATATGTTCATAATAAAACTCCCAGAACAAAACAAGTACAGTGGTACCTCAATTTACGAACTTAATCCATTCCTGAAGTCCGTTCTTAAATCAAATCCGTTCTTAAACCGAGGCGCACTTTCCCTAATAAGGCCTCTCGCTGCCGGTGCCATTCCACCGTTCGGCTTCCATTCATAGAGAGGTAAAGTTCGCAAACCAGAACACTACTTGTGTGTGTGTGTGTGTGTGTGTGTGTGTGTGTGTGTAGTTTGTAAACCGAATAGTTCGTTAACAGGGCCCGAGGTACCACTGTAACACATATTCTGTCCAAGTGAAGGCAGTGATAGCCATGCAGACAGGAGGGTGGTTGTCATAGTAGATATTATAACTTGTTGAACCTTGTAGATCTTAATGCAATCAATATCTGATACTGTTTACTTGGCTCTCTTTGACATGATAAAATGAGACTCTGAATAGGTATTATCTTTTCTGCCACTAGTGGCACAGTTTGTGACTCAAGTTTGGGTCCCGGCCCCCCTGCGCCCCAGCAGGTACCCTCTAGGTCATACTGAGAACTCTGGTTCCATGGAATCCAACTTGCAGCCCTGTTCTGTTTCTACATGCTTTCTAAAGTCATCATTTATGCAAAGAAGCAAAGATAGAATACAGCCCAGTGCCACGCAGCAGGACACAGTGGTGTTGTTGTTTTTCAGCAGACTAGGCAGCCGTTTCCAGCTTCCTTCTCTGGATTGCTTAGAGCTCCTTCTGGCTTCCAGATGTACAATACCAGCCCCCTCCCTTCTTTCTACTATTTTCAACACAGGCTTTGATCTTTCTCATCTGTGACAGTAGCTGTGGGGGGTGAGGCAACAAAATGCCTCCTAGGTGCTGTGAAGTAAAGTGGCTGGTTTTCAGCCATGCATAACCAGAGTCCAACTTCATCTGCAATGAATCCAGAAGCCCCAGCTTACAAAGGTTGTTGTTTTTTCTCACCTTTTCAATATTTGCAGCAGTTGCTAAGGACCTTCCAGACAATCACATCATCGTCATCATCATCATTTGCATCATGATCCTATAATTGCACAGATTTGTTACATGGAAATCAGATGTCTGTTAAACTATTCTTCCAATGTGAATTCATTGCATTTTGCCAGCATTCAACTTGCACTCTTTTGGCTCCCGGAAATATGCACTGTTGTTTTTTTCCAGCTAGTGGTTTGGTTCAACATAGACAGCATCTTATAAAGCAGAGACATCCTTGCCAACAAAGGTCCGTATAGTTCAAGCTATGGTTTCCCCAGGAGTGATGTATGGAAGTGAGAGCTGGACCACAAAGAAGGCTGATTGCTGAAGAATGGATGCTTTTGAATTCTGGTGCTGGAGGAGACTCTTGAGAGTCCCATGGACTGCAAGAAGATCAAACCTCTCCATTCGGAAGGAAATCAGCCCTGAGAGCTCACTGGAAGGACAGATCGTGAAGCTGAGGCTCCAATACTTTGGCCACCTCATGAGAAGAGAAGACTCCCTGGAAAAGACCCTGATGTTGGGAAAGATGGAGGGCACAAGGAGAAGGGCACGACAGAGGACGAGATGGTGGGACAGTGTTCTCAGAGCTACAAACATGAGTCTGACCAAACTGCGGGAGGCTGTGGAAGACAGGAGTGCCTGGCGTGCTCTGGTCCATGGGGTCACAAAGAGTCGGACACGACTAAACAACAACAACAACAACAACATAGTTAAATGGCCTATGGTTTGCTAGGAATGAGCTAGTGTGCTGGTGCACAGCACTGCTCCCATTGCACTTGCCCCCTCCTTCCTGCACCAGGAGGAAACAAACCAGATGCTGACTTAGCCTGAAGTGTGATTTCTCTTCAAACAAACCAGGAGGACAAGCCATAAAACAGGGCGTTTGTAGTATTTTGTTTCTGAGCTCTGGTCAAGCAGAAAACTCACCCAGCCCTCTAACTATCCTCATTTCTACTGCCTGCTCTCTGTTGGGCACTTTCCTGGGCACAGGCACCAGCTCTATGGGGCCCTAGTCCCTTCGCCCCCTAATAAAATATTTAGGGAGACTGGGACTTCAAAATATTTTCTGCAAGTTGTTACTGCCCTTCCTCCCTTGGGCAGCCAACACACACACCCCAGGCAGGGTGGGGTGGGGGATGGAAGGGGAGACCTGCGCCCAGTGGTGTGTAGTGGAGGAAGGCGCATTCTGTGTGGGAAGGGGAGAGAATCAGGATTCAATATGACCTTAACAGAACTGGGCCCAAACTAATAAAATGCATTTCTATAGGGACAAATGTAAGGTTCTGCGCTTAGGCAGGAAGAGCCAGCTGCACCAATATAAGATAGGGGATACCGGGCTTGTGAAAAGGATCTAGGGCAGGGTTCAGTAAAAATAACATGAGACAACAGTGTGGTGCAGCAGCAAAAAAGGCTAATGCTATTTTCACCTGCATTGACAGAAGTATAGAGTCCCAATCAAGAGAAGTAATAGCACCGCTCTATTCTGCCTTGGTCAGACCACACCTGAAATACTGTGACCAATTCTGGGCACATATAGGGATGCGGGTGGCGCTGTGGGTAAAACCACGTGCCTAGGGCTTGCTGATCGTATGGTCGGCGGTTCGAATCCCCGCGGCGGGGTGAGCTCCCGTCTTTCGGTCCCAGCTCCTGCCTACCTAGCAGTTCGAAAGCACCCCTAAGTGTAAGTAGATAAATAGGTACTGCTTTATAGCGGGAAGGTAAATGGCGTTTCTGTGTGCTGCGCTGGTGCTGGCTCGCTAGAGCAGCTTTGTCACGCTGGCCACGTGACCCGGAAGTGTCTCTGGACAGCGCTGGCCCCCGGCCTCTTAAGTGAGATGGGCGCACAACCCTAGAGTCGGACACGACTGGCCCATACGGGCAGGGGTACCTTACCTTAAAAATTCTGCCTTGGTCAGACCACACCTGAAATACTGTGACCAATTCTGGGCACTACAATTTAAGAAGGATGTTGACAAGCTGGAACATGTGCAGAGGATGGCAACCTAGATGATCAAGGGTTTGGGAAACGGTTGAAGTATCTGGGTATGTTTGGCCTGGAAAAGAGGAGACTGAGGGGAGATACAATAGGTAAAGGTAAAGGGACCCCTGACCAGTAGGTCCAGTCGTGACCGACTCTGGGGTTGCAATGCTCATCTCACTTTATTGGCCAAGGGAGCCGACGTACAGCTTCCGGGTCATGTGGCCAGCATGACTAAGCTGCTTCTGGTGAACCAGAGCAGCGCATGGAAACACCATTTACCTTCCCGCCAGAGCGGTACCTATTTATCTCCTTGCACTTTGATGTGCTTTCGAATTGCTAGGTTGGCAGGAGCTGGGACCGAGCAACAGGAGCTCACCCCGTTGCGGGGATTCGAACCACCGACCTTCTGATTGGCAAGCCCTAGGCTCTGTGGTTTAACCCACAGCGCCACCCACGTCCCTCCCACAGCGCCATAGCCATTTCCAAATATCTAAAGGGTAAGATGATGCAAGCTTATGTTCTCCTGCACAGGGGAGTAAGAACTGAACCAATGGATTCAAGTTAAAAGAAAGGAGATTCCAACTAAACTTCAGGAATAACGTGCTGACAGTAAGTGTTGTTTGACAGTGGAAAAGACTCCCTTGGGAAGTTGTGGACTCAGCTTCATTGGAAGTTTTTAAGCAAGGGTTGGATGGCCCTCTGTCTTGGACGCATCAGTTGAGATTCCTGCACTGCAGGGGGTTGGACTTGATGACTCTTGGAGTTCCTCCCAACTCTACAATTCTGTGATTCTGTGATTCATACTATAGTCCAGCAGTTTATGCAGTTTATGCATATTCTTTTAGTTATGAAGTGCACTTTGGTTGATCATGAAGATGGCTGTTGCCTTCAGATGACTTGATATTGTCGTGGTTCAGGCTTCATGAGAGGGAGCTGCTGTGTCACGTAGAAACAATGGCCTGAGAATGAGTGCATGAATATTAATAAAATTAATATGGGAAAGAAACAGCATGAGGACAAACTTGCAATAAAAACAAACTAACCCTGAGCCAATGTTTGCATTGTTCCACCTTCTCCCCTTGGGGGCAGGGAGGCTGTCCCCCCATGTGCTGCCAAGAAACAGAGCAGCCATAAAATTGCTGATATTCTTTTCAGTTCCCCTTTCAAATAGGTGGCTTTCGCCCCTGCTTCCCTCTCACAAAGCAGGAAATGTTTCAGGTTAAATTAGCGTGGAAGCCTGAAAGCCTGGAATAGGAATCATTCTCTTTGCTTTGCTATGAAGGGAGAGAGGAGGGGGAAGCCTTCAGGCAGGATTTGGGAAGGACATCCCTTGCCAGCCCTTTCCACAAAGACAGGCACATTTTCCATCCCATATTCTGCTTTAGTGCTTATGAGATTTATCCACAGCCTTGCTATGCCAATTCAGGAGAAGCAAACTAACTGGTTTAGTTGTATGTGAGTACAACATGACGTCTTGCCAACAAAGGTCCGTATAATTAAAGCCATGGTTTTCCCAATAGTGATGTATGGAAGTGAGAGCTGGACCATCAAGAAGGCTGATCGCGAAAGAATTGATGCTTTTGAATTCTGGTCTGGAGGAGACTCTTGAGAGTCCCATGGACTGCAAGAAGATCAAACCTCTCCATTCTGAAGGAAATCAGCCCTGAGTGCTCACTGGAAGGACAGATCATGAAGCTGAGGCTCCAAGACTTTGGCCACCTCATGAGAAGAGAAGACTCCCTGGAAAAGACCCTGATGCTGGGAAAGATGGAGGGCACAAGGAGAAGGGGACGACAGAGGACGAGATGGTTGGACAGTGTTCTCGAAGCTACCAGCATGAGTTTGACGAAGCTGTGGGAGGCAGTGGAAGAAAGGAGTGCCTGGCATGCTCTGGGTCACGAAGAGTCGGACACAACCAAACGACTAACAACAACAACATGATATTTTTCAACTAACAACAACAACAACAACATGATATTTTTCAAATGTCTGCTTTGCAGAATATCATACTTGATTGTTGGCATTATTAGCTTCTTTGTTTTGTTTCTAAAAGTTATGGGGAAAACGGAAACAATAGCCACTAGCGGCAACTTACTTTCGCTTTCCAGCTCTGCATTTGTTGCTGCGTCAAAGCTGATCCCAGATGCCAGCCAAACTCGAAAAAGTATCTTTATTCTTTTGGAGCCTTCCTTGGTTCCACCTCTTGCAGTTTATAGCTTAATTTAGGTCCAAATTTCTTAATTTTGAGAGCGAAGTGCTGTTCTTTGCAAGCTTGGGTCTTCGCTATTCGGGTGCAGCAATGGATTCCCGATAGCCCGCTAACCTGTTCCGCCGTACTCTTCGCCCCTTTTGGGGGTTACCTGACAGCCAGATGGGCAGTTTTAAGGGCACTGCCGGGAACCTGACACCCCTGGACACCCTCCAGAGGCTTTATAGGGGGCTTCCGCGCCCTGTAGCACCCCTTTTCCACCCGAAATAGCTGGGGTTCTTCTCTGCGAAGAATCCCTCGCTTGCGGCAAGATCGCGCTCCACCGGAAGTACTGATCAACTGATGGTCTTTGCCCAAGGACCCCCCAGAAAGCTGGAGCAAGCCCTATGTGGGATAATAGCAGCCGGGGTAGTGGTGGTTAAGACTGGGGAAGTGGTGTGGAGATGAAAGAGTTAAACCACCCTTTTCTCAGCATTGCTCCCCTGCTCCAATTTAGGGGTCCCACAGCTGCTTTTATGTTAAATCTAAAACAACAGGAGGTTTGTTGAGTGGCCTCATGCGTTTTCTTGCTTCCTTTGGCCATCAGAGCCATATAGTATTTAGAAAACAAATCTCAAGTCTCTTCCACCCTGTCAACATTTTGTCCACATGCTGCATTTAAATGCTCCATTCAGCAACCAAGCCAAGCACCAAACCTGTTTAGTTTTTTTGTTCTTTTAGCTGAGATGACTGGAGAAAAAGGCAGGTGGGTAAGTAAAGGACACACTGTCTTAAGCAAAGGGCAGCTGGGGAACAGTTACAGCAACCTGGGATAAGCAAATGCATTATAAAACACCCAATTCTCTAGTTAGTATAAAGGCCTATAAAACTCCAGCCCTGCTGCTGCACATGATGTGGAGAGAGACCAGTGCTATTAAAAAACGAAAACACCTCTCCTCTCAGGCGGTTCAATTTGGCCCACTTATCAGCACCATTTGAACTTTCCAAGACCTAACACCTCTAAAAAGAACAATTGCAGTTGCATTACAGAGATTAATTATTTGAAAAGGAAAGAACAGAGCTTTCCAAATTTTTCGTGTTGGTGACACACTTTTTAGATGTGCATCATTTCATGACACAGTAATTCAGTTTTACTAGCAAACTGGCAGAGGACGAGATGGTTGGACAGCGTTCTCGAAGCTACGAACTTGAGTTTGACCAAACTGCAGGAGGCAGTGGAAGACAGGAGGGCTTGGTGTGCTCTGGTCCAGGGAGTCACGAAAAGTTGGACACGACTAAACGACTAAACAACAACAAAGCAAACCGGAGGTTAAACTAACTCCTTTCGAGCCCCGGGAGGAGCGTTTCTGTGACACACCTGCACACTGCAGCCGACACAACATACAAAGCTCTGGGAAATAACAGAATCCAAAAGATCTGCGCCCAAAAGAAGGGAACGCTGTGGTGGCTTGGCATGGTCCAGGGAAGGCAGGAGAGAGAGGGCACCAGGGCAGAAGCAGCTAGAGACATGTAAGTTCTGGTAAGATATTAATTTTAACAATTACATTTTTATAGGGAGTTTTTTTAAAATAGCAAATTTCCCAACTGCCCAAATTCTCCATCAGACACTCCACACTAAGAAGCAAACCAAATGAACACAAAGCCTGCATTGCTCCTTGCTATTGTCCTGTATCAGTGGCCGTTTTCTCCACAGGAGTCAGTTGTTCTCATCTATTATACAAAAACTGGCAGGACAATCCCATGGCCCTCGCACCAGTGTAAATGTCAATTCAGTAACACTTGCACCAGTGAGGGCCCCAATGCATCCTGAAAGTTTTTTCCCTCTTCCTGCTGCCTCATCCAACTCATGCTGCCTAACCTGGTGCCTCTCCAAGCAGGGGGCTTCCACAGTTTTCGCCAAGATGAGATTGGCTGCCAAGCACAACTCCGCTAGCCTTTCACTGCACACCACAATCCACAGGGCCTGCAGTTCAGACGTCCAATGCTGACTGGTGTTAGCCAACAGAGGAAGCAGAACAACTCAGGACACCATGTGGTACTTTTATTTAGGTGAGGGGCATACATATGGCCCAAAAATGAAAGAAAGCAGGATAACCCCTCCCCAACCCCTGTTCCTGACTCAAAGCATCCTTGCACAGTGTCAGACACAGACCTTGACTTGTGCTTCTTCTAACCAGCAAGGAACTAAAAAAAAACTGTATCTAGCAGCTAAAACAGTTCTCATCTGCCCTTGTCTTCCTTGCTCAGCCCTTCAGCAGAATTTAGCCTTGGTTGGCTCAGCTGAGTAATTCAGTGCTAGCAAGGCTGAATTATCTCTCTTGCGTAAAATTTATTTAAACAAATAAATAAACTTGTTCAGTAAAATTTATTTAAACAAATAAATAAACAGTTCAGAAGCCTTTCTTGTCCCATGTTATCCAAATCTGCATTGGGACTGCTCTACACAGGTGGTGACAAGAAAGGGCCTTGGCAAGGGTGGCCCCATGACAGCACAGAGTCCCATCAGCACATCTACTTCCAACATGCATGGTAATTTTTCAGAGGTTGGGGTCTCTGACAGGAGGCACTTCAGCATTATAGATCTCTCTTAGCTGTTGATGGTGAAAACTGTTTTCATAGAGGTGGATTCAGGGGAGGAGATGATGTGGAAATGGCCAAAACTGATGAAGGAAAAATAGAAAACAGAGTTTTAGTAATGCATAAGGAGGAGTGTAGTATTGAAGCAAATTGACAGAATAGAGAGCAAGCCCTGCTTCAAATGAGATTTGAAATGAAAGAATCTTCCATATTATGCATATACAAATAATGAGGCAAAATTCACTTTCAGAATGGAAAACATTTTTAAAAATCATTGCACATAATTTCTGGAAACAAGTGAAATCAAAAGCATTAACAGTGCAACTAAATTTACTCTCACTGAAAAATCAACACACCTAAGGACGAAATTCTGATTTCCCTGCTTGACTCAAATCCCTCTTTAACTCACTCATCTATGCCAGAGCTAGAATATTCTCCAGTTTCGACCAGATATAGAAGTAGTCCACAAGTGATGCCCCCCGAGAGAGTCTTCCGCAATTCCCGCCCCCGTGATGTCCCCTCAATTACCTTCTTCAAAGGAAAATGCGAATGTTACACTTTGGGACCCGCCGTCGGAAACGATTGAAGACCCGATGGGACACATCAATAAAATCATCCTAATGTCTGATGATAAATCTGCCAGAGGGTTTCCTCTGACGGACTTAATTTCTCCCTCCCTGGGTATTTCTCTGTCAAGTTGTACAAAGAATTTCGAAATGAAGAGACTTCCTGTTCAGGGATCTACTTTTAGTAGATCAACCACGGCGTTCCAACAGTCGAACCAAATTGTTAAAAATTTTAATTTGGAGGGCTCCTCACAGTTACCATCTTCCCAAAGTAAAATAACTGATTTTTTTTGTTACATCTTCCGTCCTTTCCAGAGAGTCCGCCCCTCCGCCGTTTTGACTGTTAAGAGAACAACACAGAAGTCCCCAGCTAGCAGTCCTAAGTTGGAACATTGCTGGCTGGAAAAGGAAAAGATTAGATCCCGAATTTCTGTCCTATATAAATTCTTTTCAGATAATCCTTTTGCAAGAAACATGGGAAGAAGATAAAATAGATATAAATGGCTTTGAACTGATATCACTTCCAGCTAGTCCCTCCCAGAAAGGTGGCCGGTCCAGAGGTGGTCTTGCAATCGCCATATCGCTCTAAATGTGTGCTAAACTCTCGCTAGTTCAGACTTTTCCTCCTTTTGCTTTTACAGGTCTGATTTCAAGCGAAAAATTCTCACTATTAGTCACCAATGTTTATCTTCCTCCAGGTGGTCTTATATCAGACCTCCATTATAGATGGGATTCTCTGGAAGATCATTTATTGGCATGCTATGTTATGTACCCTAATATTCCATCGATAATGGGTGGTGACTTTAATGCACGTACTGCCGCCAACTGGGATGGGATAATTAAGGCCAAGTGGTGGGTATCTCCCCCCTATCCAAAATCTGATTTAATCTCTTTTACATCAAGAAGATCTAAGGATAACAGAGTGAATGAGGCGGGAATCCTTCTTTATCAATTGGCCATTCGTATGAATTTGAACATTTTGAATGGCAACTGCCCTCCGGATGTGCCAGGAGAATTCACTCATTTGGGCACAACATCAAACAGTGTCCTAGACTACCTTCTAGTTTCAGAAGACCTATTTTCAAACTTCTTTTATTTCAAAGTTGACAATGTACAATCCAGTGACCACCTACCTCTAGCGGCTAAGCTAACGCTTGACTGGCACCCGGTTAGCGGTTCACACCCAATCCATGTAGGTTTAAATGCCGCAGCTCAAGTAAGAGGCATTAAATGGTCTATGAAACAGGCCCAAAAATATGCAGAATTCTTCCAGAGGAATATCTCCGAATCCCTTATTGTTTCAGTGGCGGAGTTGTCTGAACCAAATAGGATACTGGAGTGGTTCTCCCACTTCTCTGTAGATTTAACTAGCTTCTTTACGATGCCGGCTCACCTGGTTAACCGAGATCAATCCAGGTTCGGTGCACCTTGGTTTGATTCCAAATGTAAGCAAGCTAGACTCTTTCTCTGTTGTATCTACAACAGATATAAATCTTCTGGAGCTGAAACTCTTCCCCCAGAGTACTTGCAGGCCAAAATTGCTTACAAACAGGCACAGAAGTCAGCCAAGCATGAGTGGCACCTAAGACGTTGGCAAGCGCTGATTGCTGCCTCTAAGCTTCGCAGCTCTCGTGGTTTTTGGAATTTAATCAACAAAAGATCGAGGAAATACCCATTGACGGTTATACCAGCCCCGACATGGGAACAATTTCTAAGAAAATATTTCTCCCAGACAGATATCTCTAACATTCATTCTGATACTCTTTCAAGTCACTTGCCCATATGGCCAGATACTGACCCGGAGGAAATAGTAGATTTAATTGCTAAACTAAAATCTGATAAAGCCCCAGGGCCCGATCTGATCCCGGCGGAAGCTATTAAACCACACCCAGCATGGTGGGCCAAAATTCTTGCAAAAATCTTTGATGCAATCAATGCCACGGGCCAGATACCTAGATCATGGAAGGAGTCCATCATAATTCCTATATATAAAAAAGGACCACCAGAGGACCCAGGAAACTATCGTAATATTAGTTTATTATCAATCATTGGAAAAATCTATACACACTTCCTGCTAACCAGGCTAACCCAATGGGCCGAAGATTCCAATCTGATAGGCCATGAACAGGCCGGGTTTAAACCAAATTGCGCTTCTATTGACCATGCAATAATTCTATATCATTTGGCGCGGAAGTATTCTTCCCCCACTCATGGTCTTCTATGTGCCGCTTTTATAGACCTGAAGGCGGCTTTTGACAGTATCTCTAGAGAGCTGTTATGGGAAAAACTGGCTCAGTGGGGCATAGATAAAAGGCTGTTGTGGCTTATGATTAAATTACATGAAGGGACGGCCGCTAGGGTGAGGTTAACACCTGAGGGTGATCTCACAAACTCTGTACCAATAAATAAGGGGGTACGACAAGGGTGTATCCTTGCCCCCTATCTTTTTTAACCTCTATATTAGTGACATGAGAACTCCCCTAGCTGAGGCCCAAACCACCATTCATGCACCCAGGCTTGCAGACTATCGCTGCCCCTTATTATTGTACGCTGATGATGCTGTGATCCTCTCATATTCAAGAATCGGTTTGAGGAGGGCCCTTAAGATTTTTGCGCTATATTGTCAAACAAATTTACTTACTATTAACCATTCCAAATCTAAAGTCTTAATTTTTTCCAGGAGTCGTAAACTGTATAGGTGGGAACTCGAGGGGAAGCCAATTGAACAAGTCTACAAATTTCAATACCTAGGAATTTACTTCCAGTATAATATGGGATGGAAAGCGCATATCACATATCTACAAAATAAGGTTAAAGCCCTTATTTACGCTCTATTACGCTTCTTCTTTACTGAGGGGGCTATGCATGTTCCATCCGCCTTAAAAGTTTATAGTGCAAAAGTGGTTGCAACTATGGCCTATGCGGTCCCTTTATGGGGCGCCTTTGTAAACCTCATGCCTTTGGTGACGCCTTTTGAAATTACCCTCCTGTGTAAGCAACTCTGCCATTCGCTTAGAACTTAAGACCCCCTCCCTAGAGATTCTGATGTGGAGACATGCCTTTAATTATTGGCTGTCCCTTTGGCATAAATTGCCAAATTACCATCTTATTCAGTGCCTTTGGAGAGATGAATTCACCAGCCCATGGGCAACAAAAATCCATTCCAAACTGTTGTCTTATGGAATCTCTCCTTCCGATATACTAAAGTTAGATCTAATTACAGCTAAAAAGGTCATCAAACAAAGATTGGAGGAGGTTGATTTGCAACAAAATCTTACTACAGGTGGAGGTACATGTTCTCCGATAAATCAGGGCATTACATCTATGTCCCAGATACCTCGATATCTGTCTACCTTATCGGTTGCGTCACATAGATTCGCATTTGTTAGAGCCAGATTTAATGTGTTCCCCTCAAATGTGCTGAGCAATAGATTTTCTAACGGTAAAACCTCTGTTTTATGCGCATGTGACAACAAATCAATAGAATCCCTTTATCATATCTTGTTTAATTGCCCTTTATACACTGTTCCCCGATCAAGGGTTCTGAGTTCAACCATTCTGGAAATTGTTGCTTAAACCACCTGAATTACATCTAGCTTATCTACTCCAGGACATTGATTCTTATAGAACATTACAGGTCGCCAGATTCCTGTTTGCAGTTCTTTCATATAAAAGACTTCATGGAATGCTGTATGACTATTAAAAATCTAGTTAACTCTATGCACCATCTTTATCTTCAAGGCCATAATACAGTACATCTAGAGATTGTAAGTAATGTGAAGGAGATTATGCGTTGAAATATTTTAGTTGATATTTTAGAATGTAAAATGCTATTTTATTTATTGCTTTGTTTTACCTTGTGGGCTTATAGCCGAATAAAGTATTATCTATCTATCTATCTATCTATCAATGAGAAATTAAAAGATGTGAGATAAATCAGGAGATAAATTGAACTAACAGAAGTAAAACCTCAATAATAACTGTGAAACCTATGAAACTTTGCCTCCTTGTCTTCCTCACGATGTCCAGCCATGTGCATAAAACATCACATGAACGATGGACGGATCGAAAGAGAGGCTTCATGGCTTCATGGCTATCTGGATCTCCAAGTGGAATGAGACTGACTTCTCCAAACACCAGTGGAAGTTGCTAGAAGGGTTGAGAACCCCAAGCGATTCTCATGCTCCTCTTATATCTCGGTCTTCTGAGATATCCCCACCACCAAGCAGAAGCCTGTGCTGTGACTCAAGCTAAAATGAGGAGGGGTCAGCTGGATCCCTCAGACCACTAGTACTGGAGGCAGAGGGAGAAGCCTCAGGATTGGACCATACCTGACCCACAGATTGAGCCCATCAGATCAGGATCTCTTCAGACAGAACCTCCTGATTTGGGACTTCTGGCATCTGTACTCTCAAAGCCTCATTATCCTGCTGAATAACTACCTCCCTCCATGCCAGGCTGAGCTTTTTTCAGCTGGAACTCACCAGAACTCAGTTTCAGCAACTCTCAGGTGGGTACCCTTGCCATTCTAAGAGAATGAGGGAGGTGTTCATTGT